>NC_134949.1:188060827-188373608 GCF_965638725.1 Aptenodytes patagonicus | reverse complement strand
TTTATTTCTCATTAATCTACTCTGATTTGATTGGTAATAAATTAAACTAATTTCCCCAAGTTGAGTCTGTTTTGCCCATGATGGTAATTGGTGAGTGATCTCTCCCTGTCCTTATCTTGACCCATGAGCCTTTCATTATATTTTCTCTCCCTTGTCCAGCTGAGGAGGGGAGTGATAGAGCAGTCCAGACAGGGTCAACCCACCACAGATGTGAGACTTCAATCAGGGGGTGCATGTCGCTTGCTTTGAAACAGACTTCCTGGTCCTTGGAGACCTTGTTGTCACAAATTTCATTTGCTCTGCTTCGAAAGATAAGTAAACGTTGTAGGGAATTGAGTAAAGGAGAAGGATGAGCATCCACATATTGGATACAGACAGCTAATGTGGCAGCTGAATCTCTTTGCAGTCTTAGCCCTTTCTCTAATTTCTTTATCAGAAGCTCCTGCTGTTTTCTGTAGCCACATTTCATTTCTCTTTTTCCTTGAGGGTGTGGACCACAGTCAACTGAGTGTATCTTCACTTAACATTTATCTACAGAGTTTCAAAGGCAAATGTTTTAATTTTTTCTTGATTTATAAGCCTGTCCTCTCTTTTTTCAGAAAGTTGTATCATACCTGAAACAATGTGTATAATTAGATAAATGAAAAATAAAGATAAGATCTAAAGTACCTGTGAGCTATCAAGAAACTTTGATTCTTTAATGCACATCTACTTTTGCTATTGCTATATAGTATTTTTCAAACCTTACAGTAAGACCACAGATAATTCATGTGCAAAGCAGTGTAAAAATATGTAAAAACTAATCCGTCAGGCTTTGATCCAAGAGTGATTTACATTTTTCTTGGTATGACTGATTCCTTCTCGTTCTGTTCTCTGACGGGTACTTCCTTCATCAAGCTCTCCACGCTCCTGAATCTTCATTCTCCACAGAAATCTTTTTCACCTCACATCTTTTTCATCTATATTTGTCCTTTTCCACTTCCCACAGAATTCTGTTTTTGCTCCCCTTGATTTTCTAAGTGAACGTTCGCTATATTTAACACTTCGAGTTGGAAGGAAAAAAAAAATAACGTGAAGGCTTGAACTGGTTGTGTACTTACAACAAAATTGACCAGAAAAGACAATACTAAGTTAAATGCTTCAAGACAATGAGGGTAACACACTGAGAATAGTGATCATATCTTTTGGGAATGGAAAAAATACAATGCACTTTCCCAAACCCACAACAGAGTGGCTACAAGGTGGGGAACTATTGTTTTACTAGTTTTTGAGAAAGAAACATCTGGAACTGTCTGTGGTTGCACATGCTGTGAGGTTCTTCTGCTTTGGATAACATCTGGATGTTGCAAACACCACATTGAGATTTTGGACACATTTTCTACCCCCAGCACTTCCTCCATGCTCTATAATCATGAGCAAGTTATGTTGCCTCTCAGTGGCTGGGCTTCCTTTGCTATGCCTTGAAATGATAAATACTTCAGGGCAAATTGGGTGGGGATCAGTTGCCCTAACCTTAGATCACTCACGATGTCCTCTGTCTTCTGCTGCTGCATCCTGTTTCGTATCTTCCTCATGGATATATTGGATAGCCCAGAATACCTAGATTTAGGTAGTTGATTACTACCCCTGTTACCTCTTACTGAACACTTTCGTATTATATCACCACTGAGAGTGGCAGTAGCTCCCAAACACACACGCAGGCAAAGAATTCAGCTCCCAGACATACTTATGAGTGATAGAAGCATTTCTCTACCACCTTGCTGAGGCGTGAGCATGGCTAGTGGTATGGTTACCCAAGGCTTAGTGAAAAGAAGGAATACAACCTAAGCTGAGCAACCACAGTACCATTATAATATTAGTTATAATAGCACAGCCTTATCTTTCCCCATACTTAATGCCAGCTATATTCTGACCTAGTTGGCTCTCTCTCTTCTGCTTTGCTGTCCAGCTCAGTGATCAAGGGAATGTTAGTCTGTATTCAAACTGACTTTTGCTAGTAGAGTCACAATGAATTCTCCCTTTCCCTGTTCCCTGTAGCAAATCCTTGATGAAGTGATTGCAATACAAGTCTCGATGGTTTACTGAGTAGTGAACATGTAAATGATTCAATCGCTTGTAGGAGTGAAAAAGCAGGTGTTGTCATGAAAATGGCATAAATTTTGTGGGCATCAAAACACCTCTTTTCTGGTCTTTATCAGCTTAGTTTTGTCTCTGACTTCACTGAGGAATGCATACCTTTTACTGCAGACAGTAACTGAGTGAGTTTGGAGCACTATGTCACATGTAGCTTCCATCCCAAAATTTGTCCGAACACAACAGAGAAAATCTGTTTGAGGCACACTGCATAGACCTTGCAAACAGTGCAATTTATATGAAAACACAAGTAGCTCCCAGAATCAATAATGGCCATCACCATCACCATCATGTGCAATTCTGTAGTCCCTTTTACCTGAGATCTCAAAGAATTTTACAAGTAACTAATTAAACTTCACCAGCTCCTTGTACAGTAGTGTGCATTTTAGTATTCCCATACATTTTTCTTTTAAAATGGTGAGCATCACTTTTGGATGCCTCAAGAAAAATATAAATAGAGTATTTGAATATAAAGGATAAAGAATCAGTATTTTAAAGCTGCAGAGAACAGGTATTTATTGCTTAACAACACAATTTATGACTAGATTGTTAATAATGTTTTCAAAAGTGTTCCATTAATATAGGAACACAGGTCCATTTTCAGAAGTGAAAATTAAATTGGTCTTACAGCGAATTTTTAGTCTCTTATACCTTTTATTCTCTTAGAAATCTCACTGACCAATCAGCCACAATTCAAGATATTTGAGTAGCTTCAAAAATATGGCCCTTTGGAACCTCAGACTAATGACAATTCAATTCAACCTAGGCTTCTAATTACTTAAGTTACTTTTGAAAATTGAATCTCTAAGTCACTAATGCCCAGATGCCTACAATTATAAAGGCCCTTAACTCCCTCTGAAGTGTCAGTTAAGAGCCCAGATATCTTTCAGGCTCTGATGTTAAGTATTTTTGGCCGATGTCACCTTGGACATACTGGTATATAAGTTGGTGACTGGGCAGTTTTACAATACATGAATCGGAAACAGAAATTTTATTCCATATTGCTGCATTGCGTGAATGTGTACTCCACATCAAAATGTATCCCTGAGATATTTTCAAGCAGAAAAGTGAAAGGTAGATTCTACACCATAATTTTTTTTCCCATTTCTAAAAATATCTAGGCCCACTTCAGGCCTCTATATTGTGTAGGAAACTGTATTATGTCTTCCAGATTTAGAAAAATGTTAGATGAGGAGCACTTGTGTATTTAACCACACCTGCAGAGAGTTAACTGGAGCCATCTGTTTCTTCGGGACAGAGTTGATTCTTCTTGTGAATCAGCTAGTAGGAATCTCTTTTTCCTTGTCAACTTTCCTGAAGCAACTTTTAATATAATATCAGACACAAGAAGGGAGTCCGATTTTATATTTGCATCAGAAGTTTTGAAACATTCAAATGCTAATACAGTTGCAGCAATGTTTGGAAGAGGAAAACATGGCAAGGAAAGGAGCAGAGAACATATAGGATGTTGTTTAGAAAAGATGGTTAATTCTGCATGGCTTTCAGCATCATTGTTTTATGAAAAGATGGTTAATTCTGCATGACTTTCAACATCATTGTTCTATGCACCAGTGCAAAGAAAGAAATTTTTTCTTTGTTTCTAAATAAGGAGATATATTACTGATGTATTTAAATTGCTTCATATGGTACATAATAAGTAGGAATGAGCACATGCTTTTCACCACCCTCCCCTCCCCTCCCCTCCCCTCCCCTCCCCTCCCCCTCCCCCTCCCCCTCCCCCCTCTCTCTCTCTCATATACACGTTCAGCTGTTATATATTATGTGATTGTTGATGAAGTAAAAACCCACTCCTGTAACCAGTGAAGCTGATAAAAGCAGTATCAGCAAATATTTGCCTTGTCTTTTGCAGGGAATTCTGAGCCTAGCTTCTAGCACTGTTGCAGCTCTGGAGTGGTTGATAATGTTTATATGTAGGCATATACATATGTATATTTTTATATTCATGTAATCAGGATTTCAGTGACTAGCTAATCCTGACTTGTATGTGTAGTGTTTATTCTTATTAATAAATTTTGTGCTAATAGGATTTTAATTTCTATTAAAGTAGAAGGGATGTATGTTGGGGAATTATTGTTATTTTAAGTTTCCTGAAATAAACAGACTTTCTTCCTCCTCAAGTGAAAGCTTGTCATAGTCTAAGGAGAAATCTGCTTATTTTATTTGTATATAGCAGGCCATCTCTCAGTATCCAAGAAAAGTTATCGCTAAATTGCATATTCTAAGGTAAGTGGTATACAGCAACGTTAAATGAAGGTACTGCCTGAAGACAAGAGGTCTGTAGTTGTCTTCAAAGCTTGTATTGCTCATGTAGACCTTAATCCAAAGCTTTAACGTACTGTGTATGACAGAACTGAAGTGATTCACAGCAACAGCAGGAGGTGTTAATGGCAACTTCTATATGTGATGTCTCAACGTATTTCAGGAGATAGAAGATAATCGATGCTTTGGGATCTCATGTATCTGTGACAAAACTGAACTAATTAGTCTTTATAACCTGAGATTTCATTTTTCTGGGCAGAAGAATTCATACAATTTTCATAATGACTCTTTAAAAAAAATAAATAATCAAATTGTTCATCCAATTATTTAGGAGATCCTTTTTTTTTTTTTTAGTTATTTGTTAAATATAAAGAAGAAAGGCATATGTAGGAGTTGACTCCTAGAGCTAAAGAATGAATAACTAATGAATGAGACCCAAAAGGAAATCTTCCTATTGGTTTCACAGGCTTGGTTAAGGCCATCCCAAAAAGCCTTCAAAACTCCCTGATCTTGCTTACACCAAAGAAAATAAAAGTCAGTGGCAGAGACATTTTTTTAGTGGTGACAGTAAACATGCCATCTGTTTTTTCACTCACCCAGCAAACCAAATTTGGAGTTTATTTGTGAGGGGAAAAAAAAGAAAAAGGAAATGTTAGTTTCTGAATTTATTTAATGTTAAATAAGTTCCTTTTCAAGCATTATGTTGGTTGTATTAGCTCAATTTTTTTTCCCCTTGAAAGTAAAGCATATATATCATAGTGTTATCTTACTGTTTGTAAGGATCCTCCTGTGATTTCCTCGTATTTGAGTCATTGTTTCCACAGATGAAAAGAACAAGCAAGACAAAATGTATTTATTAAAAAAGTATATAATATAAAATTCTGCTCTGAATAGCAGGCATGATTCTGTCTTATCAATTTGTTTGCTAGTAGGGTAGTGGAAAGAATTAATATAACTAGGGAAACTGGGGCATGGCTAGGGAATGGGAACATACCAGGTCCTATTTAGGTTTGGGACCTTTGTGTGCTAGCAAAGAGATTCCCCAAGAACACGGGACTGGAAGGGACCTAAGGGACTCTTGACTCCAATCCCCAGATGCCCCAGGCAACGACATTTTATAGACTTTCTCATAAGGAGCCATGCCCCTCACATTAGGCTTTTTTTTTCCAAAAATGTTTTCCTGATCAATAAATCTTGCAATTTTCAGCTTACAGGTATAAGGGACCAGTAGAGGTGCATTTAGTCTTGTGATGTTACTATCTTTCACTTTATGGTTCTTTCTCCCCATGTTTCTCTTGAGCTGTTTGTATCAGGCAGAGATATTTCCTCTCAGCATTTTTTTTTTTTGATAGGCTAAACACATGTTTATGTTTGTTTGTTTCTTTGCTTTTAAATGAACACATAGTGGTATGGAAGAGGTTTCACTGAAGGCTAAAAATGTTTTCTGTTATAAAATTCACTTGAATGGACGGATGACATTGGGCTGATAACACTTTCTCCATTGTGATATTAGTTAGTTGAAAAAACAACACAAATCACCAGTTTGTTTTTTTTAGTGACAAGAAGGCGGCTAAATATATGGCTGTTATTGTTCTAAAGCAGCATCAGAGTTGACAAAAGAACATTAGAAATAGTTTATTTTACCTAAGAGATCAATGCCTTCTATAAATGCCTGCAGATAATTTTCAAACCTGGACTCCTCTTTCCTAAATTAGTTACCTAAGGTGCATTTACATAGATCTCCAAAAGAACTGCTTGCTCTTTAGCTACAGCTCACTTCCCACAGGCCAAACAGAAGATTATTCTTTACACTTGAGGGACTGCATTTGGATGAGTTGATTGCCTGAATGTTGCCTTTTAACTTGACTAGGCTGGGTGGATAGCTGTAGGCTGATAAAATGCTTTCATTTCATTCCTGCTGTTGACTCCTCTTCTTTGCATCTCTTTTACCTTTTTTGTGCATGATGTTCTGTTTATTCCTGCCTGTACTTGAGTAGTCTCCCCTTTCCCATATTTAATTTAAGGCAAAAAAGCAATAGGTTCAAACATCAGACACTGCAAAGAGAGCACCAGGCAATTGATAATTGTTTCCTGGAAAACCAGACCAAGAACATGGTTTCAGAAAGGCCACCTTTTGTTAAGATCTTTCCGAACCACTATTTCTAGGATTGAAAGAAGGGTGCTCCTTGCTTCATAGACTCCTGGAGACTCAGTAATCAGATTAAATTGTGAACACCACGCTCTGACAGTGTCACAGGTATGTAGGCATGCCCAGTCAGTGAAAATACTTTCTGGCATGTGGTAGAGGAAAGAGTAAAGAAGCCAGCTCCTATAATTATGGGGTACAGTTCATGTACAGATCTTTACACTGTCCACTCTTCACTCTACACGGAAACAGCTCAGAGAGAGGGTACAAAAAATCCACCAGAAATCTCATCACAATATCTTAACCGATATCCTTAATTTATGAAAATTTACTCTTTTAAAATTAAACCCTTTTCTTCCAGATCAACTGTTAGCAAATTAAAATAGAAACAATCATGTCTACACAATCCAGTTAGAAAATCCACTACCACTGACATTTTCAGGCTTGAAGGAGTCTCCATGCAGCAAGCATCTGCTCTTGGCCAGTGCGGCTACCATTGCACTGTCTCTCTAGAGAAGCTACTAGTATGTATTTCTTGCTCTGACAGGATCTTCAGATTTCTTTGACTGGTGATTTCCTTGGCACTAGCTCCTTATTCCCCTGTAAGTTTTAATTTTTTCTTTATGGTCTAGTTTGATTTCTTTTTTTACTCTGAAGTAGCCAGTGGATTATTTGATCCTGCTTTTCTATCTTCTTCTTTCTTATTGTTATAATATCTGTTGTGACTATAGAAAATTAAATTGGGTAATTAGAGTCTAAAGACTTTTAGGAGGATTATTGTCATGGAAGCAACCTTATAAGTTATATGGTCCTGAACTTTCTTAGAGAATGATAGTAAGACTTTGAATTTGACTCAGGTTTCCGTGCAAATGCAGAGAACTGAGTAGATGACTCCTGTAATTATTTGCCATAGACAGCACTAATGATGAAGAAAGCCGTTTCACTCTATTACGATGAGATGGGAATGCTAGCTCTGAATCCCATTCATCTAGCATGGAGGTCATTAAAGCACGAATCATCAACTGAAATTATGGAACAAAATCTTCTGGACAGCTACAGGTGAAATATTTTTTTGTTCCATTTGATTAGCTACTAGCTGAGAGAAATTCGGGAAAGCTGGCAGAAATGCAAACATTTTTGATGAAGCGAAGAATGTTTCTAAGACCTATTTTTGGCAGAAAATGCTTTTTGTAATATATAGAACTTCGTAAATAAATCCATATCTTTCATAAGCTGTGCTTTTCTCAAATTCTTTCATTTAATGCTTTGGGCAGGGCAACCATGATGTGGCCTATTACTCCTGCACCAATATATTAATGCTTCCCCGTGCTTTTCCCTATTCTTACTTCATTCTTTCACTGTCTTTTCTTCTTAAGCAAACAATTCACAAAAAAAATATTAGTGTAAGTCATATGTACAAGTTAAATATTATTAAAGGTCTTGTAAGACTGCTTGTGGAATATGTATATGTCAATGAAAAAAGATGATCAATTTTTCCACTGCTCTTAGGAGTGATGTATTGAAAACAGACATTTGATTCATGAGAGCCATGAGATGTCTTGTTGGTGAAAAGATTTTCACAGATGCATTGAAACTATATTCGATTACATGAAGCTAGGAGGAAATACTGGTAGTATTTAACAAATTAATTGAGAGAACACTTGGACTGATGAAACTGGACAATTACCGGTTGCCACTTATTCTTAAATATTGGCTGAAGTTTAGGAAAGACTTGTGGGTAACAGTTTATGGACACCTCAAAACACAAACACTTTGCAGGGTCTCAATAGGTGCCTTTCCTTGTTAATTTATTTTCCTTAGGACAATAAACAATTCATTACATGAAAGTATTAAAAGAACAAAGGAGATTCTGGTTTTGTTAGAGAGAGACTACGTCTGTCAGTGCTGCCACAGCAAGATATTATTACTAAGATACTGGCATTTTGGTGTCAATCAGGTATTCACTTAACAGCTTGTTGTAGTTTACAGAAGATTGTCCTGACATTATCTCTGTGGACTTTTAAAACAAAACTGAAAAACTCATTAGCAGATGACATGCTTCTGCTGTTCTGGCATATCTGACTACAAAGATGTATATAAACATCCGCCTTTTCAAAATAATAGGCTTTTTAGTTCAAATTATGTATTCCAGTTTCGACATCAGAATTATTCATGAATAAAAACAAATGGTTGTACGTGTGCATAGCCATACTCTACTGCCTGATTTTTATTTAGCTAAGCACAGATGTGGGTGTGATACTGACTACATGAGCACTGCATGTGGAAACAGGGAACTTCCTTGGTCTGTAAAATATACCCACCTGCAGTCTTTTCCAGTGATTGGAATGAGCTATATTGTTTATTTAACTGATTTTCGTCCATGCTAGTATCTTTGCAAAACACTAGAAAGAAGGGAGATTGTAGACTTCAAATCCAGTGAAGCAGAAGGTAATCTTTGAATAGCTAACTGGTTACTTGAAGTAACTGACAGACAACCTTGAAATTTAAAATACTTCATAGGCATCACTAAATTCACATAAATACAAAAAGATGAAGAGGAATATAATAGAGCTTGTGTTAATGTTAAACATTTCAGAAACTTTCTGACATCACCCACTGACAGTGAAGAAGATAAAGACACCAGAAAATGACATTTCCTGCCTAAGCTTTAGTGTTATAAATGAAATAGAAATACAGCAAAAAATTATAAATGTTTATAAAGAAAACAGAATCTCATATACAAACTGTCCCAGCAAAGAAATATTTTAAAAGCCAAAGTAGTAAAAATCCAAAGTGTATGTCTAATATTTCTTTAAAGCCTAATGATTTCTTTAAATAAAATATAGGAATTATTTAATTAAAGCTTTTTCATATTCTCAAAGCATAATGATGTCATTTATAAGATGAATAAGCACTTTTGTTTTAAAAAACTATAAAAAGTTTAACATTGGCATGACTGATACCAGGGAGACAGTTTAGTTAAAAGATACCAGAGTTTGTAGATTAACAGAGCTACATTGCATTACTATGCCAGGATGTAAACTCCCTTAAAAGTATGACCTACGTGGATCCCTTACCATTGCAATAGGATAATTGTCTATATCCTTAATAGTAAATTTATGTCATCACAGTAACTGTGATTCAATTGGTTTACACGTCTTCTGAAATTGAAGACAAAGCTAGCATTGAATTAGCTGTCACAATCAAATGTTTGTGAAATGATAAAAGCACATGGTTTTAATTGCAAATAATGAATGCTGATTAGCATAAAGCAAAAAGCTTCACTGTGAAGCATTACAGACTCATTGAATAGTCACAGTGAGGTCACCACAGTCTCAATAGAGTGGTCATCTTGTAGCAAGACTGAAAAATAAACTTGATTATTCTTTGAGATTTTTTTTTTATTTGAGATGGTTTTCTTATAGCCTGCATTAATATCAAAAGAACAAGTCAAACCCAAATATTTCTTGGACTGTGTTGTAATGTTAGGAAATAGAAACTTGATGGGGGACAAATTTAACATGGGCAATTTTTCAGAATTACTTTGCAGTGTGAATATTTAACATCCATGCAATTACTTTTTCTATAAAAAGGCACATTGGAACATTTTAAATTATAATATTTAATGTTTTCTGTCTTCCCCATTTGGTTATCAATGAATTAACTAAGCTCTTCCATTACTGAGGCACTTATACTTGGTTTCTTCTGATATAAATTATTTGATGGACTAAACATAGTAAGAACAAATGCATCATTTGCCACAGAAAGGAAGAAAACCCAGAGCTTTATATTGTATCTATAGCATCTGTTCCAGCTGCTTATAAGAAGATTTTATATTTTAAGGGTAGAGACGATCAAATATTAATTAATGTCTGTTTTTTTCTTGTTGCTTCTTTCTCGTGTCTGATTATTTTGATTTGATATTTATATGGGCTTTCTTTACTTACCTTTACTAAAATCAGTGAGAGTTAATAATATATGTTTTTATTTGTAATGCAATGGTTAAAGAAAAAGAAATCCTACAAGGTTTGGCAGCTGTCTGTAATAGGTGAAACATGAACACTGAGGACGGCACAGTTCCTGCTCTGAGGAGTTAGAGTTTATCTGCAGTGGGTGGAAAGAATAAGAGCGACCGTGACAAAAAATAGAAGGAAGGAAATAACAAGGTAGTGTTAATTAGATCATGCAATCAGGTAGTTATTGCACAGCACATTGATTCCATGGACTGTCCCCTAAGATAAACTGTGATTAAACAAATTTCAGGAAGTAAAATCCTTTCCAGATGAATGATAAAATCATCTCAAAATTACAGTAAAAGTGCTTTTGTATTTACAGGGTGGGCTTTTTATTGTGTTTTTTTTTTCTTTTTCATTTAGAAAATAATGTATGCCCAAAGCATATACTATCTGAACTCTCTTGACAGCTAGTCCCATGTCTTTTTGAGGCGAAATCCATTACTGACATTTACAAGATCAGCATAAAAAAAAATCCTAGTACTCTTGTGGTACAATGTACAGCTATGAGAAACAATACTGAAATATTTTTGTGAGGGAAACTTCACCTGTTCTCACATACATGATTTCTCCAGAAAACTATTATGATTTACTCAACTATATTTGATGTTAAGAATAATGTTAACAATTAACATGAATAAAAGCTGGCCTGGCTCTTGTTCATAAGCAATCATTTGTAGCTATCTCATGTAAAGAAATACATCTACTTTGACTACCTGGAAATGTCATGCAGTATATTCCTTTTACTTGAACAGTTCAACATAATTCATGGAAAGAAGTTTCCAGACTGATGATAAGACTCACATAATGTAGGCACCTGTATGATTCATTTAAGATGGACTCTTCCGGGTATAGCTTTCAGAAAAATCAGAGTTTACTGCTCCTAGTAGCTGAAGCCAAACTGAAAAACTAGGAAATAGATAGGTAGATAGATAGATAGATAAGACAAATTTGTGTAAAATGGTTTCTCTCATCACCAATCCAAATCTATGCTATATTACTAGCTGTTAGGACCAGAGTCTACCTTACAGAACAGAACTGCTCATTATCATTCTGACTTATCCTCAGCATTTGTCAGGGTCACAAATTTACAAGATTATAATTCTTATGTCCCTTCCAAGTGGGTTTTGTCCAGAGTGTAAAACCCCAGTACACTTGAAAACTTGGCATAATGTGTTTCTGAAGGCAAAGTGATTTGAAAGGTACCTGGAGATAGCATCTAATGGGATTTACAAATAAAACTCTCAGCCTTTGTGTAACAGCAAAGAAACAGAAACATCAACAGAAAAGACCAACAATCTACAAACCACTGTGGGAGAAAGTGTTTCAGTTGTAGATCTTTTCCATTAATGCTTATTTTCCTGTGCTATAGGCTTTAAGCACTCCCAGCATTTGTTCTTTGATTTACTGACCGTATTATTGACACTTTTCAAAGGTCTTTTCCACACTGCCTCTTATTTTCAGAATCACAAAATGGTTTCTTTGTGCTAATGATATTTATAAACCTCTAAGAGATTTGATATGTGCACAGCATATTCATAATGTGTCTGCACATAGCTGTTCAATTCTGAGTGAAAAAGAAAATGTTCTCTTGTCTTGTGTAGGAAATGTAAATTTTTTTCTCCATAACTTAGACAATGAGTGGGATTCATTTTTCCTAATTTCCTAAAGAACCAAAATTGTTGTTCAGTTGGGAAGACATATGCAAATAATATGCATATATATGTGTGCACATAAATAAATAATATGATATATCCATATACACATGCATGGATATGCATGCCTCCAGAGAAGGTTAATTTTGAAGAAATACAGAAGAAAAATTTTCAGAGAAGTTATAGTTAACAGCAAAATAGAATGTAAACTCTAACATGATCATCAGTGGTACTCTTTATTAATGGAAACATTACTTAATTATTTATATTTATACAATAATTCTTAAACCAGCTCCAAAAGTCTGAGAATTGTTGTTGTTTATGCAGATGAAGAACTTTTCCTAAACAGCCAACATTTTATCATATAAAGGCTCTGTACAGACTCCCAGATCTTTAGGGAGGCAACTGCCTGCTCTTTTAAATGCTACAGCTCATATTACGGAGTCATTCTACGGTGACTTTGAGATGATCTGACTCACGGAAGAGTGAAAAAGTGACTATGAGTGAGGGTTTCTAGTAATCCATTTATATATTCATAGTCTGAAAATTTGAGGTCTTCTTTAAATGCCCAGACCAGTATGCTACTTGGATGCCTGAGGTCGGGTTGATTACACCCACTTTAGATGTCTACAATATAAATATCTACTTTAAGCTAGTTTTCTGTACTCCTTGTATGGAGTGGAGAGAAACAAGGACTTTCATGATAGAAATTGTCTAAAGTAGATGTCTGCATTAGGTCAGGCGAAGCCTATTCTAGATTTCTGGGCATACTTGCCTTCTTTCTCCCCTAAACTTCCTGCTCAGACTTGCGGTAGATGCTCTCATTTCTCTGGGTTTAGGCAGAGGATCAAGGGCTTCATATTCAAGTAAACCACCTGAATTTAGTATTTTCTCTGTCCATCAGTGCCTGATCTTTGCCGTCATTGGTCTTTCTATGGTGAATTATATCAATGTCTGTTTCTTCAGGAGTTATTCTGTCCATCACTGTCCTGATTACAAAAACAATTTTAACACAACCAGTTACACTATCACTTACTGTAAAATGATCAGAAATTTGGACAAATCGTGGAGGATGTCTGATATAAACTGCATACTTTGATGTTGCCTGTAAAAACTGGAGGGTAAAATGGATTTTGAAGGTCTCTTTTCAGCTTTATTGTATTACTAATGTGAGGCTATACAGTTAATACATACAGTAATGGATCAAAGCTAAGAACTGCTAACCAAATAGAATTTATTCTGCACATTGTTATGTATTGATGTATATAAATGACAAATAAAAAACACAGTTTCAAAAGGCAAGGAAAAGCAATCAAATATTCAAGAAAAAATTTACAGTGTCTCCTATTACTATTCAAATGGGAAAAAGGCTTCTCTCTTAGGGAAAGCTGAGCTGTTTCTGGCTTTATTCTTTTAAAAAACACTGCTATACGTTAGGAAAGAGTGTATAACTTAAATATATGAACAAGGTTGCCATTTATGTCATGTACCACAAACATTGCCCAAGTACTGGCTAGAAAACGCTTCTTATTTCAACTGAAAATAAGAATATTAGCATTATACAGGTTCTTGAATCACTGGCATTTGCAGCTTACTGTCAAATCCTGCCTGCAGTGTAGATAAAGGTAAAAAAATTCTCTTCAGACATGAATATTCAAACAATAAATAGGTGAAGTTTGGTTGTTTTTCTTTCTGGTGAAGGTCTCCAGATCAGTTAGGGCAAGTACACCACTTTGATTCTTCATGTGTGTTAGATGATGACCAAGGGATCAAGGAAATCTCAGAAAGCAGCAGGATATGGGTAATTTTCTGAACTTTTTTTTCTAAGTCTGTTTTCAGTAGAATGTGGTTTTCATTTAGTAATCACTGTAAAAAGGAGACATGAGAAATGGAGGTAGTATTTGATTTAACAAGTTTAAACGATTCTCAGTAACTAATAAAATATTTTTCTTGCTTGAAAACAGTTTCTCTTTTTGAGAAAAAGGTCCACCTTTATTTTTCAGCTGCAGGGGAAGACAACAAACTACAATATGATGGGTGAGATGTGTGAGGCACTCCTATCATATATTACTATTTTTGTTCAGATGTTGCAGATTACTGGGGTTCTGCCACTACTGGCTAAGGTTTACCAGTCATAATCTGACCTGAGAAGATCAGCACAAGAAACATTTGAAACTACACTGAAGTTGAACACTCACATCAGGCCCCATCACATAGTCAGGATTGTAAACCTCAGACGTAAAGACAGAATTCACCTTGTCTTTTTTTTTTTTTTTTTTTCTTTTTCTAAAACTACCTAAAAGCAGTTTTCCAATTGAAATAATTGTCTGGAGACATGGAGGCAATTAGTGGAGTGAAATAGAATTACCCAAAGAGTACTTCATTCCAAGCAACTTAGAAAGGCATCATGAAACAGGAGGACTAGATCTCTATGAAGTGCCTATTTCTATTTCTATTATGCTGCCTCCTCTATTTACTAAGGAGGCAGCATATAGTGATTATCAGATTAGACAAATAGTGTCTAGATGTGTAAATTTAGGCAAGACAAATGCTATTATAAGTGACTTCACATAATTTTAGGATTTCAAGGGATATCTGTAGCTTTTTGCTCAAACATTCAATTTTAATATAGTCATTTTGGTTCTTGATGTTTGAATCAAAGCACTTGCATTTTCTTACTAGAATTTTATATCTCTCTCCACTTCAGTATCTTAACATTTTTTTTTACACTGCCGTTTAATAGTTTACATTTCTTTTAGAAAACAGCTTAAGTAATCTGAAACTGAGGACTTCATTGTACTATTGGATAAATTTGACAAGTGTGATTGATTGATTGATTGTTATTCATTGCTGTCTAATAAACTATGGGAGGACTTATCATATGCTAGATGCTTTCCAGCTACCAAACTAAAGATAAGCCCTGGTTCTGGCCCTCATATTGCTACGTAGGGGAAGACTGCATGATCAGAATGGATGACATGAAGATTTTATCATTTTTTCATGTGAAAAATTATTGATAGTTTATTTGATTAGATTTCATGGATGGCTCTATGATATACATTGTAGAATAAGGTCTTATAGAGGAATTTGAATTAGGGGTGGAGATATGCTCACGGACAACTGCTATAGGTGCCATCTCTATAGGAACTTCTGGAAGAATCACAGGAGTAGTTATGGGAAGAGACAAATAGGAAACCAAGCTCTTGGTCTGGCAGAGGCAGAAGGTCACTATTGCAGCACACACACCACACTCTCCAGGTTCACAAGCACACGCGCATTCATGGATCCCCTGAGCACCGGTATGGCCCCTCTGCCTGCCTGGCACCCCTGCCTGGATTCTGGCCCCCCTTACCCACCCCACGGGTCCCCAACTCGCCAGCTGGTCCCACTGGGTGCTTGCTGCACACACGCAGCACTCACACACTCGTCCCACAGGCACCCCACACCTGGGGACTGGGTTGACTGGTCACAAGGCTCAGCCAGACAAGTGCACTGATCCGCCCCAGTTTACATGCAACCACCCCTTTTATACCCTTTCTGTCTACTCCCCTTCCTTCCTCCTCCCCAATCCCCTTCGTTTCTTAATACCTTTTCTATAGTCCCACAGGCCCGTCCTCAAATATCCCAAATCTCATGTTCCCCTTGTTTCCCCCTTTTTATGAAGTCCAGGTTGGCCCTTTCCAAAGCTGTGCCTGGAGTTTCCTAATGACCCATCAGTTAGTGACTGGAGACTTTTGGTCTTTGGCATTGTTTCCATTACCCTTTGCGTATCAGGTCTGTATCTCTGTGCTCTTGTTTATTGCTTCCCCCTTTACTTATTATCTCTCTTGCACTGAAAAGGTGTTGATAAGGGGCAGATCAGATAACCTGAATGATGCAGGTGCTCTCACACTCCATATACCACATAAAGGAGATTATCTAGCTCACATATGGACATATAGCTATTTTAGAGATCTGAAGTTAGATGGGGTGAGGGCCAAACTTTAAATGCAAGTTCACTTTAAAAATGAATTTCAAGCATCTGGTACTCAGGAGTGGCATCTTGGTGCATCATATCACATAAAATGTGGATGTAAATTGTAGGTAGATCTGAAGTCCTGCATGTAAGCACCATTTTGTCACATTGTGTTGACATGAAAGTGAGTGTCAGGGACACACAACCAAAGTATTCCACCACACTAATCCCCATTACCCTTGCCCAGTGTAATACCCCCAAATCCCAAGTTAATTTTCAGGGATTTTCAAGTTTTGTCAGATTTGATTTTAACTTTGTACCTTCAGTTTTTCATCCTTTGGTGACTCTTTTCTGCTTACATCTGCATTCAGAGAAGAACCTCTTTTTAAATTAACCTCTATCTCTTGTGGGGGGTGCGGAAAGCAGCATCATCTGATTGTTAAGGAATACCCGGAGCATGTCTCTAGACTTCGGCAGAGTGGATTTCAACCCATATCAAATTATATTTTAAATAAAAAGTGTGATGGTCCAGGAAGTATAGAACTAAATCCTGGTCAGAATTGCTTCAGTTGCTTCAGAAACTTTTGCATTTTCATGTAGCATTGGAAAAAAATGTAAAAATAACAGCGGAATCCAGTGAGTTACTGAATGACATAATTGGGTTACTCACTCTTCCCTTGTCCCTGTGAATCTGCCAGGGAGCTGCAGAAGTGGGGTTGCATGACAAGGGGGGACAAGCTGAGACTCTGTCCTGTGGGGTCTGAGCATAGTGGGCAGAGCCCGGGGCTAGTTACAGGGTCCGTAGACAGCTCCCAACATGGCAGGTGATGAACCAGGTTGAAGATGCAACCATGGGATCCAGTCAAGAGCAGAAGGAGCTGGTGCCACAGTCAGGGCTGAAGACAGGTACACCTACACTGTAGCTCCGGCCAGGTTTGGATGCCCAGGCTTGGGCTTGTATGCCACCCCTGGGTCCATGGACAGGGGTGAGGAGAAATCCTGGGGAGGCTGGGCAGGGCCACAAAGGCCTGGTAGTGCCCTGACTGAATCTGTGATGACTTTCTGCAGAGTTGCTCAGTTTCAACAGTGGGAATGGATGATGGTATGGTCCCAACATAGCTGAAGGTCTGATGAATAAAGCAGTCTTTTATGAAGTGGGCAACACATCTTGAATTCCTTCATAACAAGAGAATTAACGTGTTTCAAATTCTTAAGCTAAACTCTGCATCCGAAGTGTTTTTTGGGGGTTGGGATTTGGTATGTAGCTTAATCTGTCTACCAATCTTTCTGGGAGTGTTAGAGAAACCTCTTTTCCTACCTGTGCTTGGTCCTGATGACTTTTCAGCCAAGTGACAACTTCTTGAGGTGTCTATTTTCCCACTATAGTGGACTGGAAGAGGTAGGTGCCTCCAAAGAGGATTCAGGCTGATGAAGTTAGGCACCAATCATTCTCCATTGTTTGTCAAGGCAGCTTAGGAGATTTTCTTTACTGGGGCTAGCTACTAACCTGTCAAGATTTGTGACATCCGTGTTGAGTGGTCAGAATCTGTTCCAAATTCTACAGCTTCCTTCAGTTTCTTAGAATTGTTAAATAATGAATAAAGATTATCTGGAAGATTCTCAGTCTTGTCTGTACAGATTTCTTTTTTTCTTTTTAGAAAAATTCCTTTCATTTCCAATAGCCCACCCCTTTTCTCTGTCTTATTCCTGATCTTTCCAAACCAGTCATATTATTTTTCTATTACATTGCTCCGCTCTAGGAAAGAACATACTGTTCTTTCTCTACTTTCTCTTCTCTTCAGAAAAATGAGCTGCTAAGGCAAGATATTTGTTCATAGCTGTTCCAAAACTGTCTTCATTGAAATAAATGGTAAAACTCCTATGTAAGTTCTGTGGAGCCAGGGTGTCATCTATCATTTCATATGTCATTCAGCTTGACAAATTACACCATTTTATTTCCTACATTGTTTCTTTTCTGTTCAAAACGATTTAAGGACTTCTTTAAATATTTTGAATAAATGAAAGTCCTGGAATACTGTTTTGTCAGTTTTCAGAAATACTAGGGGAAAAACTGAGAGAATATTAAAACTTAGAATGGGCTGAACATAAAGGCATTTTATCCCTGCAAATGGAAGAAAAATTCAGTGCAAAGCACACATTTTAACTACTGTTTCCCAAACAGGATAAACAGTCATCATCAGACTACTCCATGATGGGGAAACACAAAGTCCAGGCTCAAAAAGCCAGATCCTCTAGTAAGCTTTTGCTAGCGCTTGCCCCATGTATTGGTCAGACATCATAGAAAAATAACAATTTTGTCAGAGATTTTCAGCAGACCATTGCCCATGAATATAAGTGCACAGTAGGATGGAATAGCCAGCTCTGTGATGCAAGTCTCTCTTATGCTGAGGGAAACAAATGCTGGACAGGTGTACTGTGTAGGGCTTAGCTGCCTGCCGGGGTTAAACCATGGCAGTCCTTTTCGGTGGCCAACATGGGACTCAAAGGGCTCGAGATAATGACAGATTTGATTGGAGTGTGCTAGACTGAATTTATAGCTATCATAGCTACTTATCTACTAATTAACAGGCTCCTGTACTTGCCACAGGGCTTCCTTGCCTTACTGTATGTGAGAATCTAGTGCTTGTTAACGCTTTTTGCATTTGCTGTTTGCGGTACTCTTTCTCATCTTACTCTGCTGTGCCTGCAAACATTTTGATAACAGCAATGGACATGCACCTGGGCTGGAAGATGGCCAGGGCATTGCTGCTGTTCCTGTGCTGGTGCACTGGACATACTGGAACTCCAGTGTGAACTTGAGTTGAAGGGATTGTGACCTGTGCATAAGTCCACCTGTGAGCAGGACACCCCAAAGCATCTGTGGCCATGGATAAATCCACACCAGAGCAGATACACCCCTGAAGGGATTGTGGCCCAAGGAAGAGTCCATGCTGGAGAAGGTACACCTCAAGGCATCTGTGGCTTTGGATAAGTCCATGCCGCAGCAGGAACACCCTGAAGCATCAGTGGCCATAGATAAGTTCACGACGGAGCAGGTACACCCCTGAAGAGACTGTGGCCCTTGGATAAGGGCACATTGGAGCAGGTGCACCCCTAAGAGATTGTGTCGTATGGATAAAGCCATGCTGGAGCAGGGGCAAGGGGCGGAGTTCATTGCAATGTTAAACCCTGTGGCCTGGTCCAAAGGGATCAAGGGTGGAAACTGTAATGGAAATACCTTTAAATTGTTGTAACCCATGATTTGAGTTGCATGTTATAGGAAGTACTATAGCAGGAACCACCCGAGCCAATGGAGGATGAGCATCACAGGAAGCAGTACAAGTGCAGTAGTGACACAACCTGAGCTCAAAGGGTGGTGGGTGGTCAATAAAGATGTATTGGATAACGCTTCACCTATTAAACTGTCTTTATCTCAACTCATAAGTTTTCACACTTTTACGCTTCCAATTCTCTCCTCCATCCCACTGGCAGGAAGTGACTGAGTGGCTGTGTGGGGCTGAACTGCCTACTGGGATTAAACCGCAAGAATAGGGAAGAGCTGAGCTCTGCTGTATCTATCCTACACTGATGAAGAGTCCACAGTGATGCAGTCAAGAACTATCCAAAAGAAGCCAGTTAGATCATTTATGCAGCTGGCCAACACCCAATTTCTGTGATCCATGGTACTGTGATGTAGGAGATAATCTTGCCAACAAATTCCCGAGCAAATACGTTGGCAGCTGAACAACAAACATTTACAGTTTCGCTGAATTCCCAGTTTGTAACTCTAACTAGTAAAAGAAGAAACATACAGCCAGAGATTCAACTTTTTTTCTATGCAACTGTGTTAAACTACTGTTTTAAACATGGTGCTTTGCAGAATTTTTAGCAGTTGGTACTCCACAGTACTAACCGATACAATATTAAATGAGTATGCAAAGAAAGATGAGTTCCTTATAAACTATTTATATATTCCCAACCTTTTAAATGTACTATCAGTACAAATTTTATTCACATTCATCCCTTCTAAAAGAGCTCTGAGACAATTTCTGCTCATTTGTAAAGACATATACTCACTTAGTCAACTGTTGTGACTTCTTTTGAAGTAATAGTAGTGTTTCATTAGCAGCTAATATCTTTAGAGCTAGAATTACTCAAAAGATGATAACATAAAAGTCAGACTCCCTCAAGGAGTTGTTGAAAGACAGTAGGTTGCCAATTAACCCTCTACTCTCAGGCCTCCTTTTTTATCTTAAAATGAAAACAATAAGACTATCCCCTACTTCACTGAATACCACACTCAGGGTAGAGATATTCCTGGTACCGCCATGAGCTTATAACACAAGTGGCAGCAGTGTAAAACAGAAACTCATCTCACCTCACTAAATGTATACGATGTAAATACCTGTTTCTGGATATCTGTATCCTGCACTCCTTTTATAGTAGTCAGTGAAGAGAAACAGGCACCTATAGAACATTTTTATACAGCTGAATTAAAGAAGTTCAAGGAGAAAGACTGAGTACTAATCAGGCCTAAAATTTTAACTTGTTTTCTGTCTTTGCTTTGAACATCTTCCTCTAACTCTCTCCTGCAGAACTCTGCTATGTAAGGAGTGAAACCTAAGAAGTGTTGATATGGATTGCTTGATGTCACTTAGGATCAGTACCCAGCTTTTTATTCAACAGTAAAAACATAGCCATAGACTAGAATTAATCTCATCCCACAGCAAATGCTTAAATAGTAAGTAAGAGGGGTCAGTGTAAATGTATCTCTTTCTTCCCTTTTCTCTCCTGTATGGTCATACAGGACCATAGGGTGACATAACACATTTCCAGATGTGAAAAAGTCTCATAAGGATTTATAAGCATGCACTTAGGAACAGGTCCCTTTTTCCTAGGTTTCTCCAGTTAAACCCTATTTTGTTTCTTCTTTTGTGTCAAATTTCATTTCCTAAGTAGGTTAATATCAGCATGCTCTTTATCTAGTTGTTTGTATTGAAATATCTTTATTAAGGATGGGAAAAATCTGGAATAAATAAAATAATGCTTTTCTCTGCTATTTTTTTTATTTTATTAAAGTTTTCTATCAGACTGGCAAGTTTTTGTGAGCAGTGTCCAACTGTCTTTTGCTATTGTAATAATATTCATTCTCTTACTTAAAAAAGGTTAAGTATAATTCACAAAATCTTAAAGCAAATGAGAGGAGGGACTGAAAGAGGTATACAGGCATGTATGAACACAAGTGTGAGTGTGAAGAGGGAAATTAACTATAAAAATTCTTAAGACGTAAGGCCCATTCTTAAATTCAGAAACTGTATTCCATTTAGAGAGTAATGTGAACTACAATACTTCAGGGTTACAACAGAAATATTTGCTGGGAATTCTTATAAGAAGTATCCTTCATATCTCTTACACTGTAGTTGCTTAATGTTAACTGAAATAAATCCCACCCACTCTCTTCAGCTCCAAAGGAAGCACTGTTTTAAATAAGCACTTATTTAATACCAGTCTTTAATTCATTCAGAAGTATGCAGCTCAGCTTGCGTAGTCGTCTGCAAAAGATAATTACGAGGATGTGAATAACTGTTTTCAGCTGAGTCAACCACCCAAGGTAATAAACCTTTTAAGACATTCTCATGAGCACGTTTTTAATATCTGAAGACAATGAATATATGTGTAGCATTTCAGTCAGATGAGCAAAACTGTAGGAGCTTTGCACAGCATTTGTTTTGTGTTTTTGTTTCCCCCCAATATTAAGAAGAGAACCTTGATTGTCTGTTCCAGCTATGCTGAGTTTGTTATGAGACCAGAATGGGGAGAACACTATTGACTAATGAGACTTTGAAATTCCTTCATGCTTTTCTGAACTTGTAAATACCTCAGTCAGCTATGACTTTTCATTAATTAAATTAACCTCAGGTCTATCAGATAAATCCCGTCCAGTTTGTTTGTCTCTGGAAGAGCACTCTGTGCTAGACACTGGGAGCTGTGACATAGGAGCTTATGAACAGAGGGAAATTTTCTCTAATTTTGGGCTGCTTTGTGGTAACGGAGTAGCAAGAAGCAGAGCCCCAGATGAGACCTATTAGAGCCTCACAATATGGACATTCACAGATAATCTGTTCCAGTGCAAATAACTACTGCCATTGTCAAGAATATTTTAAACAGATTTCAGGAAATTAGCTTCCTTTTATACTCTGCAAAAGTGGTTTCCTTATTTGAGTGGTAAAGAGTTAGGCATGTACTGCTCATGATATACTTATTTCGTGAATTCATGAAGGACTTCAGGGCCATTAATCTGTCTGTGTTCACAGGCAATAAGTTCACTATAAAAACAAAACAAAAACAGCTTGTGAAGTTATGCCCCAAATACACTTCTGAACTGCCCATCTGTAGGAGCACCCTCAATACTGAAGTTAGGAAAAACCTACTTTAATTTCTCTATATAGCTTGAAGGTTAATAAGAGATAAACCTGACTGATTATAAATAATGGTTCACTAGAAAAGTGTCACAAACATATCATGGCTACCACAGTAAGTCCTGGGCTAATTGCAAACCTATGATTTTGTGGGGGGAAAAAAAGCAGCAAGCTAGGATTTATTCCATATCATAGTACAAATGGTATGTGTCTGAAAAATGTCCATGAAAAAGTGACCCACCAGTCCCCATTCATTGAATGGGGCCAGCTGGGCCGGGTGGTAAGGCACTTGCTATGGGCAGACACAATCCAATTTCAGTTTCTTATTCTGACTAATCTAGAGAAGGAATTTGACACCTTTGGACATGCACTATTCAGAATGGAGTTCTGCTCAGTATCTTCCAGGGGAGCTCCTCAGCATTGTTTATATAATTAAATAATCACTGAACCAGAAAGAAATAGAAGGAAGGGGGGGTTAAAACTTGGTGGTTAGCATGTGCAATCAGAGTGTGAGGGAAGTAGAGTAGACTTTCTCTGAGTTCAAATCTGTTTCCAGACAACAAAACTGAACTGGAGTCTTCTGGGTTCCAGGTCATGTCTGTACTATCAGAAAGTCACTGCTTCATCAAACTGAAACGTTCTGACAAAATATTTCTTAAAAAAATTCCTTACTTATTTGACTCTCAATCAACCTTAAGTGCTCAAATGTATTAAAGTATGCTTTAATCCAGTGCTTGGGATTCTTCCAAGGAGACTGGTGTTCCAAAGGTGGGTACTATTTTTATTTATTGCTGTATAATGCGTGCTTTATGATTTTGTGCCAAATGCATCGTATCTGGAGCACTTCCCCAGACATCGCAAAAGATTCTTGGGCGTATTTATGAATAAATATTCACTGCCAAATGAAAATATGCTAGAGATGGAGCTTGAGTACTAGAACCCTGATCCCCACACTGCCTTGTTGCTACCTTAGTCCTTGACTGTCTTGGACCCTTCCAACTAGCTGTTTTCTACAGAGATCATGTATAGATGGAGCAAGCACTAAGCAGTGTGTCTGTGAGCCTGCCTGTGTCATTCAATGGCACCCGCATCAGTTGCTGGCTCTCCTCTAGTTAGTATAACCAAAGGTAACCCTCATGCAATGACTGTTATAAAACTTTAAATCTTCTTTGAAGATGTGTATTGGTTAAATTGGGGGAGATTGATGAAAACCGCTTAATACTCACAGCAAGAATAGTTATTAAAGATTGGACGTAAGGGGCCTAAACCCTAGAGAAAAAGCCAGAAGACTCATCTTTTAATATTTAATCAATCATCTCTATTAGCATATGCTTTCATTGCTTCTCAATACAGGCTTTGTTTAGAAACTTACTAAGTTCTTTTTAAAGATCTCTTATGTTCTTTAAGTTCAATGGCTCATTTTTCAGTCAGTCTTTCTACTTTTCTTTCGGGGGGGATTCTCTAATTATAGAATCAGTCCTTGAATTTTTGTGATCTTTGTGAGTATGGTGAGGACATTGCTTGAATCAATTTTAGAGTTCTCTTGATCATATTAAAATACTTCATTTAAGTCACTGGTCAATGTAAGATGGATTTAGCTCTAAGTTTTCAATGATGTCTATTCAGAAGCACTTGCATATCATAGCGTGTCGTCTGTCAGCAAGGTCCCAATCTATCTGAACAAGAATAAAATTATTTCTTAAATTAAAGCAAAGCACATATGTAGCTATCAAGCCATATTTTCTTACAACCCCAAATAGATGTTCCTAAGATCTGGCTTTTTTTTTTTCTGAAGTATCTTTACTAGAAGAGAAGTAAACACTTTCACACTGGAGAGTTCTTAGAGCTGAGTAATTTACTATTCACATATTGCTTACCCATCACTAGGAGGTTAGAGAGTTCAAACTATTAGTACTTGTTCTCTATGAAAGATTTAATAGAAGGCAGAGATTGCAAGTAGAAGGCTTATTTTCCCTTGGCTCAGAAGCCAAGTGTAGTAATTTTTGCTTGATCTTTCTCTAACATACTTGTAAATGTTTTAATTTGAGTCTGATTATGAGAGAGAATATCACAGCCCTTACTTCATCCCTGACTTTGGGCAAAAACCCAAGCTATTTGAAAACAATTAACACACAAGCTTCAAACATACCCAAAAGATTTCCCTGAAGAATACACATCAGGGACCTGTCAGGTTCTTCTGTGCTTTTGCACTGCTGCAGTAGTTCCTTACCTAGTTATCTCAGAATTTCCCCTTTGTAAAATTGTTGACAATGTAAAATCAAAATACCTTTTCCTGTGCAACTCCTAGCTTCCTCTTCTCAGGAATGTTATATGAGACACTGGAGGTACACATGGAGGTGTACTGCTATAATCTGACAACTTCCATAAAATGGGAACAATCGGTGTGTGTGTGTGTGTTAATTGTTAATACCAATTAAAATAACCCTAAAGCAGCTTTATTTTGCATCAGAAGTCAAACCAGACCAAGAGATAATCAGAATGCAAGGGTTATTTAAATTTGCGTGAGCACACAGATGCTCTGCAGAGCTGCTTTAGCAGTGTTATGATGCACTTCAGGAGCTTTCTTAACTGTTTTTCGTGAGGTGAATTGCATTGATGGTATTTTTCTAAGCTATAACTGCTGCAGCTATCTTCTGCAAATTACAAACACTTTTTAAAAACTTCTGTTAGACAGAGTTATTTCAGCACTGTGTGTAGGTAGTCTATTCAATGGCCTGTGAAACATTCAAATATTAAATACTAGAAAGTAGACTATTTTTACCTGTACTTTCCCAGACTAAAATCTGGGAAAGTATGCATTTACATTCACCTCAAAAATATGAACTATCTTGAGGACTGAGCTCTGATTTCTCATCAGCTTTTGTTTGCAGCCCCAGAAAGCAATCTGAGACAGAAGAGCATTGGGATGACCTGTGTTCTCTAATTTCCCAGATTTTGTCATAGAAGAGTGCATTTTCATAGAGGTAAAATAATAGAGTAAGGAAGTATTTCAAAGCACTGCATACCCACTAGGATACTAAGGCAGGTTCACTTATTCTGCATCCACACATTTTCAGTCTTAGCAGAAGTGTGGCATAATTTCAGCAGAACAGAGCGTTCTGACACAGGAGAGGTTGTTTGCATTTTGCGTTTTGGGTTTTGGGGGGTTTTTTTGGCTGGTGGCTAGGACAGTGTTCTGGGAAGACAAAGTTGTACAGGAAAATCTCCTTAGGTTCAATTATGCCTAAAATTCTGAACAAATGCCCTAATTAGAGCATTATTCTGTAGGAGAAGGGTACACCAGCTAGGTTTTGAGCTAGTGTCATGTGGTAGGAACACTCTACACGTACATAGCCAGTTGAGTCCTTTATGGAGTCTAGGCATAGGGGTACCCTTTTTTCTGGATCCCAAAAGGGCTTTCATAAGATGAACATGTCTCAACACTCAGCGCAGATAAACTGACAGTGCTTCCAAAGTTGTGCAGTATCAGTACTTCATATCCTTAAGGGAACTTGTGCCAATAGCTTTATGAAACTCGAGCACAAGTTCAGAATTATTTTCTGGCACAGTGCTATACTTATGCTTCCAAGCTGAGTTTAAGGTGCATACTAAGCACTTGCCTTGTCTCTTGAAGTATGGATATTTCTGCACTGTTAAATAAAAAAGGGTCAGAAGGGAATTCAAGGACTAGACGCAAGAAAGATCAGGGAAGGGCTGCAACACCATCTCTCACATGTTGTCTTTAGAGATTGGTTCTCAGTTAAGTACATTCTGATGTGAAGCCATAGATAGGGATTTATCCTTTTAATTTTGTCCATTCAGTACCTGAATCGTGAAATAACACTATAATGGCAGCTACCTTACTACAATAAGATTCTGTTGGCTTGGAGTTTATCTAATATGCTGTAAGTTTATATTCACATTTGTTCACACACTTTGATGCATTACTAGACTTCTTCAACTTCTTCTTGTATCACAAGTAATATTATTTTAATTGTATGCCCAGGAAAATGATTATAGTATAATAAAGTGTGCTTCAAGTCATTTTTCACTGAAAGCAAACATCTAGTTTAACAATTAGACTTTGCATGGTTTGCATGAGTTTCTATGAGCAGTACTTTAGAAGAAGAATTTGTTTTCTTATTCAGTGATTTTATAACTTCAGTAAAAGTTAATCTATAAAGTATAAAATTAATGTGTTTACTCTAAATGTAATGTACTTATTTACAGGTATGCCTGCAAAGTTAATGACCATGACATTAATAATTTTATCTCTTCAAATTGATTATTTATGCTGTAGCTGAAAGAAAAGTAACTTAGTGGGACTATAACATTCTTAGAACTCAAACTATACCAAACATCAATGTGTTCTATTTTCGCATGAAACATGTTTAACTTTTGATGCAGCCAAATATTCATGACAACATTCTAGCATGTTCCAAAATGATTGCCTTGAGGTTTTCATTGTTGAAAACTGACAAGTTATCTGAGGAGCTAGAGTCTGTGCACTGTTCCATCAACACTTGCAAATTAATTGAGAAAGGATGGTTACAAATTTTTGTTTTGCATGTGGAATTTAAGAATGTCAAAAAGCACAATGAAAACAGATCATACGACTTTGTATTTGTTATTTAACACTTTATGGTTTTCTGTAAACTGCACTTGAATGGATCAACAATACAGTTTTGGTTGTATGGCTCATTGTATCTGAGAACATGGATCTATGGCAGAAAGGTGTATACAAGATCCACAGAAGTACATAGATTAGGAAGATTATGTAATTTATAATGAGTAATAGTTGACAGATGGGGGCCTATCCTGGGGTTCATATCTCTAGAACCCATTATTTCTCTTAGATGTCTATAATTAAAGAGTATAATTTGGCTTTGAGATGACATACTTTGCAGTGGTGGCTACTACATGATATCCCTCTCATGGTAGGATCATAATATATGTATATAAGATTCAAAAGAAATGCTCTGATCAGTCAAGGAATTGCACTTAACTCTCTCCATGATCGAAATATCAGGACTTGAATGGATAACAAATACACTGTCAAGGCAGTGCCAGAGCAAAGACACGTTTTACATCTGTCCTTGAAAGTTACAACTCCCATATTCTTTTAGACCTCCAAATGGAACAATTCAGAATTAATAGTAAAGCACAAAAATTATCTGCCAATATATGACAGATTTTTTATGACAGTAGTTGAAATCTGTCCCCTGACATAACTGTTGCAAAAGGCACATTGCGTTAGACATCACCTGTGAGATAAATAAAACTCTAAATGGCCTAGACCAGTTTTCACCTGAAATTGCACTCAGTACTCATCATGGTATTCAGAACATTATGATTGATTCAGATGTCTATTTCCCCCATAGAAAGGGTGACAGCTAGACTGTGCTAAAGGACTAAAATCCCCTTCAATATTACAATAGATTTCTAACTAAAAGGCAGTCTGACTTTATTAAGAATGCTTGTTACAAGACAGAAAATCTTGATACATTCTGTTTCATTTAAGTTTTGATGTTACTTCAAGCAGCAATGACTATGGTGCATGAACAATATTCAATCACAAAGAAATTCACTCAACATATTAATTACAAGAATAAAGAACATTTACAACATTCATGAAAGAAGAGAGAGCAGTAAAGAAAATTATTGAAAATGTTGACTCAGAATTTCAGGTATATTGAGAACTAGCCCCAAACTATAAATGCAAGAAAGTGCTAAAGAGTGATGCTTTCAGGTAGGTACAATGGTACAGAAGAAGAGTCATTAATCAGCCTTAGTATATTTAGCATTTAAAGCCTTTATGGGTGATCTGGAAAGACACTAAATGTCATGCCATCAAAATAGTGGATGATGAAAATTTGCAAACTTTGTTGAAAATGGCAAAGGAGTACCCAGGGACATAAATTGGAAATACAAACAATGAAAAAAAGAGATCTGAGATCGTTCCTTAGATATTCAGTGTCTGTCTGAAGCTTTTGGGTGGACTTGACTGGCAATGACCTTTGAATGACACCTTTCTCAGCTCTGTTCTGATACAAATTAAAAGAAATTACAACATGCTCAGCTGAGACGTGAACCCATAAGAGGATGCAATGGACACAATCTAAATTGTCTTCTAAACACTGCATTTTCTCTCTAATGCTCAAGGCATGTTCAGTAAATCCATAGAATGTTCTGAAACCATCTTGTTAGTTATTTTGCTTTGATTAAAGATTGTCAAATAGGACTGATTAGATTGGTACAGACTCTTTGAAGGTGGGTGGATACAAACAGAAGAGGTGGAAAACAAGTAAGGAGCAATTAAATGAAAATTTGTAAAAACTGGCCTTTACCAGCAGGTAGATAAATTGAGGCAACAGAAAGCTGGAAGCTAACTAACAATAATAATTAATAAAGCACTGTAATGTCTTCATGAGTTGCTGATCTTTAAAGAATAACAATAATTAAAAATATAACAGTGCATAATAATTATAATTAATTACAACTCTGTAACAGGATAAGCAGTTTTTAGGGTAGGTAAAACGGTTATTTCTTAAATGCTTGTGATTGTTTTTCTAGCATTCTTACCACAGAATGTTTTACAGTTTTATCTTAATACCTTACTCAGTGCATTGCATGGTTGATCATTTGTTTGAGCCTCCTCTATAACCAATAGAGTTCCTTTAAAGATGCCAGGACCCATCTATGCAGAACTGATTAGAAGGACAGGCCTTAGCTTACAGGTAATTGGACATACGTGCCAATTTTTTTTAATTTTATTTTACTTCCATTTAAGTTAGCAACAGCAGTAGAGGACC
The DNA here is from genome assembly GCF_965638725.1 of Aptenodytes patagonicus. Lineage (NCBI taxonomy): Eukaryota > Metazoa > Chordata > Aves > Sphenisciformes > Spheniscidae > Aptenodytes > Aptenodytes patagonicus. Next base: position 188,344,195 of record NC_134949.1, on the reverse strand, counting down.
TTTTGTTACATTTACAGAGTATTTATTTTAAACAGATTAAATTAAAACATTCTCTCCTCTGGTTTAAGTTCAATCTGGACATGAAAATAATTTCACTGCAGACTCTATCCAAACGAATACTAAATCCAGAATTTGGTCTAACAAGGAAATATAGTCGTAATAAACCAAAATGCATGACAAATAACTGGGCTTCAGATGCTATTTAAATAACATTTTGTTTATGGATGATAAAAGAATTGCATCGGAGATTTCCACTAGCTACCTTCCTCAGATGTTCACCAAATGAACGTATGAAATAAGTGTTACTGAAAACCTCTAGCCTGCCGAGAAATCTGGATGAATTAAGACTTGGTTAAGGATCGGCACTTTTAATTAGGTTTGTTTGGGTTTTTTTTGGCAGGCTGGAGCTATCAGGTTTTATATTTACCAGTGTCGTTACTACATACAGTCACTGTTAGTCTCCATACTAAACCTCCCTGTAAAATTTTTGTGGAAAAAAATTAGCCATATTTACACAGAAAACATATCTGTAAACAATAAAGCTTCTGTCTCATTAGCTTCCTCCTGTGTCCTGCTCAGAGGTGCCCAAAGGCATCTGTTCATTGCATGGCCTTGAAAATCTCAGCTAAAGGAGGAAGGCTTTTCTTAGGTATCCAATAAAATTGCAAATGTGCACGTAGAAATGGTAGACTTGGTAGTAAATGGACTGCAGTTGGTATCATGGTTTCCTTTCATTCTCAGTGATAAACAGCTATTTATTTTTTTCTTGGTATATATAACCCAGAAATGGGCAAAAGATTTCTATTGTGTTTTTCCCCCAAACATGCTCTTGTACTGTATTTTTTATGCCAGCCTTGAGTAAGTTTTTAAACCCTTGAAAACCTGATTTATAATGAAAGGTAATATATTTTTACCCATAGCAGAATGCTACCTTGGATACTTTTAAACCTCCTAAGGTGAAAGCAGCTTTTGAATTATTTCGTTGCATAAAAAAATATCAAAAGTGTCTAATCCTTTTGTTATTGCCCAAATAAAACAGATTCAAGATGTTGATTCTTCACTGCTTACACCTTATTTTATCATCTGTTATTATATGAAGCAGATAAGAAATATAATCTTTCTGATCATCTCTTTACAAAGCATAATAACCCCAAAGTCCCAGAATCTGTTTAGCCAGAAAGGATTTTTCATACTCAAGAATTAATGTAAGCTCGCACCTCAGTCTTCAGCCTGGGAGGTTGCTGTGTACTGCTCTTACATCTGTCTTAAGGCTCGCTTCAGCCAGCAACTCAACTGTTTGGTGATGGTGTAAGCTGTTGCCTTTCAGCTGAGACAGATGTATGATTCAGAGAATATTACCCCTTTCTGGTTCACTGCAAAGGCAGAGGTTAGCTCGGCTCACCTGAGATTTAACAAGGCAGTTTATCTTGCCATGGGAATGGGAGGGAAACACTCATGCAGGCAATGATGGACTTGGCTGAGAAATAGTTATTAACAGATGTGTTTCCATTGATACTGTGACAAATGAAAAGAATAGCTTAGACCCCTCAAGTCCTGTCATGAAAGTAGCTCGTAATCCCTTCGTTACCAGCACATCCTGTGCTGCTGACATTGTAATATTTTAGACATGTTTTTTAGAATAAATTAACCAGTAGAAATAAAAGTGGCATGCCAGTCATGGTTTTCATGTGTGGCTGTGAAAGGTTTTGACTTCAGCTTTTCGGAAGGACTAAATTGCACAAAGGAAGCATGTTCTCATGCCTACTCTGAAATGGCTTGAAGGGAATAAGCTAAACAATTGGAAGTAGCATAAACCTGTTCCTTTACATGAGCATTTTCTGTCTTCAGTTCCTTTACCTATAACCCTTTTCCTTTGCAAAATACTGATTCAGAATTATTCTCTGCAATGCAACACTGCTGTAGCTTTATTAGGTTCACAGGACTTGTCCCGGGTTTGCTCTGTGGTAAGGGTCTGTATGATTTTCCTCCTTTCCTTGTTTCTACTGTTCTACCATGTTAGTTCCTCTGACACTCTGAACAAGGATCAATCTGTCTCGTAACACAGTATCACAGTTAATTCCATTATGGTCCCTACCAAGAACTGAATTTAGTGATTTTCACTATGTATAATATGAGTGTGCAAATACATAGTAAAGATGTTAGTGGCACATGCTGACACTCTGATACCAGTGTACAACATGAAAAGAGGATTATCTGAAGCAAAAAATATCAGCTACAAAAGGATATATGTATTTTGCTCATATGTTTGTTTTGATAATTGAGATTTGTGTCATGGCTTTATACAGCTCTTAGCATAGGGCATTATGGAGTCTGAGAAGCCAATGAAGGTATTCAAAGGCACAAAGCTTGTATTCCTCTCCAAAGCCACAGCAGAGAGATGAGTGCCAGAGAACCTCCGTTTCACAAACCCAAGATATCTTGGAAAGAGGAAAGCTAGCACTTTATCTTAATTACAGCTTTGGATTGGAGACAAAGTGAACTTCATGCAGCCACTGAAAATTGAGTCAATACAGCCAATAGTTTCTAGGCCTCATTGTCTCTATACTTCATTGCAAGTGAGACACCTAAGGCTGGTCAGCTGAGAACCTCTCTAGACAACTTGGAATACGTTGATGAATGGCACAGTTTAGTTGTCTAAATAAAGGCTCCTATTGCCATTTCACACACTGGTGCATCCAGGATATGCACGTGGGATGGTAGATAGGACACAGGGTGCTTGTGAGACCTGTGCCCTTCTGAGTAGCGTCCGAAGGCTATGTGAGAAAAGAGAATTATGAAGGATAGTGTGCAATACAGAGAAGTTAGCTTGTTTGCAATATTAACCTTTTAATTTTCTGACAATGTGATCTCAAGAGTACTTCTAACTTAAAGAAAAAGAAAAAAAAAGAAGTCAAACAAAAAAGCATCTATGATTTAATCTTTATTGACTGAAGGAGGAAAAAAAAAAAAAAGAGATCAGAGCTATCCAGTCTATCTCCTTGTAATATCGTCCTGTGATCAGAAATATCATTTTGCTTAATGAAAAGGATATGTGTAGCAAGAGGCATGAAGAAAGGGAATCTGATGCAGACACAGCAATATGTTGTGTGGAAATGTGAGCAAGAAATGAGAGGTGGCTGGAAGAGAGATGGGCAGTTAGAGGTAAGTAGGCCTTCGTGAGTGATGTTTGTTGACAGCATGCCCACTGATCTGAACATATATGGTTTTATTTATTTAAAAAACACGTGCTTGGACTAAAAGACCTTTTCCCCAAGTTGCAATAGTAGAGACACTTTTAATACATCAGCTTTTCCCTCCCCCCCCCTCTGTCTATATAGTTACCTTGATAAGTCCTCCATCATGAACTGTTAGATTCATTGCCTTCTCTTAGACTTCCATGTGCCAGTAGGGATTTTTAGGGACAGGTATATTCATAACTATCTGATGGAGATAATACATTATAGTATTGGTTTAAAAAAGCATAAAAAGTAACTTTCCATCTAAAGTACATAAAGAAGTCTTCATTGTTTAATTTTTATTGATTTACTAAATTAACAGGATTATTTAAATTGTTTATTAGACAAAAAACCTTAAAGCTTGAGGCTTCAGGCAATTTTTCCAGGAGCTTGTAAATGTTGTAGAGAAACATTTAAGGTTATTATAGAAGGAGCTTTTCCTTGATGTCAAGTCAACCCTGAAAGTGACGAATTAAACAGTCATTGACATATACGGTTGTATTCCTGTGTTGAGAGTTTTCTAGGGCTGATTGTGTAAGAATGTGTTGGAATGAAGGTCTATTTTCCCTTTGATCAATATTACAGAGTCTTTCCATATAAAGAAATTAATATACATTAATTACACTTCACGATTCTTTTGAAATACCAATTTGGGAAGATATATATTACACCACACACATAGTCATGTCCCACCCGCCTCCAAATCACAATATTTTTCTCAAGCTACAGAATAGTGAAGTAGCAACACTGGGATATAAACAGAAGAGACAGCTGTGCATTTCTGTTATCTGTTTGTAAGACTGATAGGAAAGAAGTTTGAGGGAAATCTGTGGTGCTTACCCTACTGGTACAAGATTTTATAGAAGGAATTTCTCCTTTGAAAACTTTTAGGATGTCTTTGCTACCAATGTTTTCCAGAGGAAGCACTGTGGATAGGAGGCTTAGTTAAGTATGCAGCAATATATTTTGTAGAGTCTCAAGAAGCAGAAATAAACACATACATCAATCAGACTCGTTTCACGAGGCAAAACCCAAACGTTTTTATATATAATCTTATTTCTGTTCTTAATATGTCCCTGACTCTTAAGATAGTTTCAGGGTCATTTTGTCCATAACAATAGAAAGAAGCTTTAACACAAGGATGAAGACAGTAGCCTCTTGTGCATGGTAAAGTACGTGCTGTTCCTTTGGAGTACAAGCAGCGTAGCATGATCATGAGTCATGAATGCAGGCTGAAGCCATGTGCTGCATAATGCTTGCTTCTCCTTTCCTGCAACTCCCTGGTTAGAAAGTACTTAGGAAAGCAACTCACATTGGTCCTTCAGTTCGACAAATATTTGTTTTTGGATACATAACAGAAAAATGTACACTCAGATTGAAACTGTTAATGTGAAGCAACTACTTAATTAACTACATAATCGTCAATAAATGACCGGTAACTCTCTGTCTCTGCTGCTAATGGTGCTTTTAGTATTCATCTTGCACATACAGCAGTACTGGATTGGGTACAGCAGAATGTTTTTAATGGCTTTGTCATCTGCAGTGAACAGAATTTTCTGCATAGAAATTTGGAACCTTCAAAAGTGAGAACTTGAACTAGTTAAGACATTATTAACTCTCAGAATATTGCAAAAAGAATAAAAGGGAAAAAATCAAGGTAATAAAAAATGTGCCAATTAGAAAATTATTCAGGAACCAAGAATCAAAACTTGGGCAAATTTCAGCCTAAATTTAGTGTAAAGTGAATTCTACTTTTCTGGAAATAAATTAAAATGTTTCTATGATCATTCTAAATTAACAGAAATATAAATAATCACATGAAGTAAAAGCATTATCATGTCCTTCACATATTGCACACATGAATGCCAAACCAAATTAACATGTGATTGTAGGATGAGAAAATTGTACATAAAGTAACTGAGATGTATTATTTCCATGGGTTATATTTTTCCTTCCATAGTGTGTGTTACACTTTTCTCATTACTACGTAATCATCAGTCTTGTGAAATGGAAGGAAGGAGATGGTTTCATTCTCCAGTCATTACTATCTCTCTCTGCCCGAGTCGGAGCCTCCGCAACCTATAATATAGAAAGCAATGTTTTATCTTATAGCCAATGGAGAGAAATTATAAAACTTAAGGTATATGACAAATCGTATAAAGCAGTGTTAGACTGCAAATATTGAAAACAATCCAGTCAATGCTGAGGTTGAAATGCATATTCACAATGAAAGCAAATAGGAAGTGTTGAGAAACTGGGATCTATTTCCAGAAGTAATAGCTAGAAAACTCATAATCGATGCAGAAACTCCTTTAAATTTTCTTGTGCTCATATCCCTGCCTGTCATCATAGTACTGCCATTCATTTCAAGACAGACTGTACAAAATACTAAAATAATAAACCCATTTTAAAGTGAGAATGATGTTTCAGAAAGGGTAGAAAATCCCTGATCTGATTTCCATGGTTACGTTATTTTTCTAATTGGAACTGAAAGTACAAAGGAGCGCAGGAATATGTATTTCTGTTTGGTGATGCAGCTGAGCCTATATACTGCACAGAAGTAACATATACATTTTCCTGAATACAAAAATAGAGGTGTTTTGTGGGAAATTTTGAACACTGCTGTGACCTAAAAAGAAAAATGTAATTTATGGCACAGAGTTCACAATTCCTCATTTTGTTACTGAAGACTTTGAGGAATGTCTGTAAAAGTCACAAATTGATTCTTTGTAAGTTCTAAATATCTGAAGGTGTGGGACTGATCTTAGAGAGGTTTATTTTCAGGAGTACTTGTACACTGAGAAATGACAGCATTAACAACATAAATGAATGAGTGATTCATGTAGCTGTAACATGTTGCTGCTTTAATTCATACAGTAAGGAAAGCAGCTACATATTTCCTTTTACATCAGATTATACTGACTTTACTCAAAACACATCTTTTGTTGTCTACTGAAGACAGAAAATACAAACACAATAAAATATTTCTCTTTCAACTTTGATATTCTCCTGTTATATAAAATGTAAAAACTACACTTGTCTTTATAACTTATGGATTTGTCTTTTCTTTTTTGTATGCCTGTGTTCATGCAACTAAAAGATGTAAAAGGTTGACAGTCCATAGCTCCACATTCCAAGATTATTATTTAAACTCTGTACTAGGTCTTCAACTGACATTCAGCTGATAAAATACATGAAGCAAGCAGAGCTACAATGATTTAGTTTAGAAAAAGATTTGAATGTGTATCTTTGAACACTTTCACTGGTTTAATTTAAGCAGCACGGCTTAAATACTTAGGCTTACAGTGCTCATAGGTCTGGTGTCATATTTTCAGCATCATGTGGATGTGTTGCATGACTGGGGCAGTTCAAGTGGCATTAGTCATCTTTGGGTAGCTGAACTGAGCCCTAACTCTATAAAAATGAGGCATGTAGGGACTGATTTGCTGTCATACAGAGGTACATAGTGCTATTTAAGATGTCTGACAGTATCCTGTCCCATCTCCTGCTGCCACTCCAGAAGACTGCAAATCTATCATTGGTCTGTTCTGTCAGCCTCCTGTGGATATCCTAAATGGTGTGTCAGTGTCACTATACACCTATGTTGACTTAACAGAATTCTAACCTAATCTAATCTAATCTAATCTACATTAATTATCTTTACTTCCTTTATAGACAGTGCAGAGATAGATAGGTAGTTCCAGATGCCTATTCATCCCATCCTAAGATACATAGTGAAGAACAGCTGAATTCATTTCTGATTTTTTTTTCAATGGAGGGTGTTTAAATGACCAGATAAAAACAGATGAATAATTTTTTGTGTATGAAATTAGATGGAGTTTCACCTTAAAAGTCTGTTCAGCCCTAACAGATGCTCTTGTAAGCTACATAGGAAAATTCAGTATTAACTGATAGATCTTACAAATACCATTAAAGTTAATGGAAAATTGGCATTTCACACCTGCTGAGGATTTCTTCCATAAACTTATTAAAAATTCTGTATGTTTGATCCCTTATAATTTGGTTATAATCTCTCAGATCATTCTGTACAATCCTTTCACTCTTTCCTGTTATATTTTATACATGTATCCAGTCAGTACTACTCTCTCATCCTCAAAGCAGTGTCTGTCTTCTTTTGTCTGAAATACAGTATTAAATGCATAATAAAACACACATACATAGATAACACCAGCCAATACATTTAGACAATAGCTAGTGACATACCTTGTTCATATTTTAATCTTTTTTCATCCTTTATCTTTTCCTGACCCTAATAATACTTCTTATTCTTTTGTAGAAGTCTAGAAAAGACTCAGTCTTTTTAAGTACTCATGGAATAACAGTACTTAGATGTCTGCAGCATGACATACATGCAGTTGCTCCATTGCCATATGGATCACATGTATTTTCCTCCTAGTCTGGGCTGTTAACTTTTTCCATCCTGTCTCAGTGCATTGATCCTGCATTAGTTCTTCAATACCCACAACTATCTGTAGGCACCACTGCTTTTTTTAATCTTCCACTTTTACTGAATATCAATTTGCCTGTTTGCATTTCTTTGTGGTGGTTTTTGTTTTGTTTTATTTTGTTCCTTGGGTGAATTAGCTGGTTTTATTGCAGGTTGAATTCTCTTACCCTCTACAGATTGATGAGGTCTTTACTTAGTTTATTGAAATAAATTTCCTATTTATTATCATTGGAATTTGTTCAAGTAAAGGCTGCACAGGATCTTAATAATGACTACTACAAGCCAGAGCTGTGTTATTAAATATTCTATGACTTAAGTATTGAAAGATATTTGGGTGTTTATCTGCTTCTTAAATCTATGGGAACTTCGTGCCAAAACGCCATTACAGATTTTGACCTGCATTGTGTTGCACTGTTTCTCTGTGCTCTGAGTACTTTCAAACCTGAACAATCTAATTGCTTTTATTGCTGTATTGGATATTCTGTTTACACCTGCAATCTGTAATCCCAGTCATTAACCATGATATTATACAAATCCGTATGTCACTTGGCTGCTGAATACTTTCTTTAAACCAAGTCTCAGTCTAATATTTTATCATCTATTAATGGCTTTTGAAAGTTTGCAGGCAGTTTCATGTACTGGTGTTCTTTCTTACAAGAACAGAAATGATATATTCGTATGCTAACTGGTTAGTGTCCTAAAACAAAGAAACAACAACAGCAACAACAAAAAGACTTTTCTAAAGAATTTTCTGAATAACTGCTAAACTTTCCAAGGAAGTACCAGGATCATTCTGTACCCGATGACCTGTGGTCATTAGAATATTCATTAACTCTACCTACTTCTCAGCTCTAAAGTAAGTGTAGTCACCATAGATCCCCCATAAAATCAATGAAGGGATGCACAGACAGTGAGAGGATGTCAGAGGAGAACAGTCAGAGATCTACGAGAGATCTCTTCTAGAGGGTTTATTTGTGACTTCATCAAAGAGCTAATAAATTCAATGGCAACCAGTGCAGCAGCTGAACTTATATTAATAGCTGGGATGCTACCCAGAAGCTCCTTAATCAGTCTGTCCTTTGTCTCTGTTTTTGAGAATCCAGTTGTTAAATATTCTCTCTGAATATATGTAAAATTTCTTGTTTATTGGAACAGTCTATACTTACCAATCTCATAAGGAAGGACATGTCTGGAGGGTTTTGGGGTTTTTTTTTTGTTTTGGTTTTGGTTTTGGTTTTTTTACTGGCACCATCTATATTTACCAATGTCTTATCAAAGAATGAGAGTCAAGGAGACTTTCGAAAAGAGATTGAAAATCTGAGACACATTTAAAACCAGGATGTGAAATGTTTCCTTTCGTATAGACTTTCTAATAGAATGTGCTTCCCAAGCCAGTGTATAGCACTGTTACAGGGCATAGACTTTACTATTAACTATTTGCCATGGGGTCCTTTGGTATGGTGGTTGTAATCAGATGTGGTTTATTTTATGTTAAACAGGAGAACGACATGCTAAACACCAGAAATTCAAAAGATGTTTAGATTTCAAGGCTTGTCGTGGTTTAACCTCAGTCAGCAACTGAGCACCACATAGCCGCTCGCTCATTCCCCCCCACCCGGTGGGATGGGGGAGAGAATTGGAAGAGCACAAGTGAGAAAAAACTCATGGGTTGAGATAAAAACAGTTTAATAATTGAAATAAAATGATAATAATAATAATAATATGATAATAATAATAATAATACACAAAAAAAGTGATGCACAGTACAACTGCTCACCACCTGCCGACCGATGCCCAGCCAGTCCCCCAGCAGTGGCCCCCCCCGGGCAGCTTTCCCCAGTTTATGTACTGAGCATGACGTCACATGGTATGGAATGTCCCTTTGGCCAGTTTGGCTGTGCCCCCTCCCAGCTTCTTGTGCACCTCCAGCCTTCTCAGTCGGTAGAGCATGGGAAGCTGAAAAGTCCTTGGCTAGTGTAAGCATTACCTAGCGACAACTAAAACATGGGTGTGTTATCAACTTTGTTCTCATCCTAAATCCAAACCACAGCATTTTGTACCAGCTACTAGGAAGGAAATTAACTCTATCCCTGCCGAAACCAGGACAATATCCACCCCTTATTCTATACCATCTGCGTCATGCTCAAGTCTCATATTTTCCAGTACAGTTTCATTAATCACCACCCCCTTTATTTCTATATATATATACACACACACACACACACACACAGATATCATTCCCTTCATCTGTGGGCCATCCCTCTAAAACGTTCGGTGAGTTCATTTAGTCCATGACTTCAGGGTCCATCTGTCATAATAATCTTTCAGGGCAGGAAAAATGGAGATGGTATGTGGTGTTGGATTGTTTCATGTTGAAGTCAGTTCTGGTACCATCATCACTGTGCTTTGCCTGGTTTCATCGAAGTTTATTCTTCATTAGTCTGGGTGATTCTTATTGTAATAACATTAGTATGGCATATAATATTATTAGTATGATTAGTATATCTGTGTATTATTAGTATAACTATTATAACTATAATTAGTACTTAACATCACATAATTCAGATCATTGGCTATTCTCACCCAAAATCAAATCCCCGTGAGGTACACATCGGACTTCCCCATCCTTCCGCATTATCCACCAAGTGCACCCAGGTCCCTGAGCAAAAGCAATCCCACGGATGGATTTGCCTCTGCCCGAAGCAGGAATAACCCAAACTGTTTTCTCCAACATATTTTTTATGTGCACTACAGGGACTTCATTCCCATCTACAGTACATAAAAGTTCTGACTGGACAGGGCCTGCTCGATTGGCAGATCCCCTAGTGTTGACTAACCAGGTGGCTTTTGCTAAATGCGTATCCCAATGTTTGAATGTCCCACCACCCATTGCTCTCAGTGCAGTCTTTAACAGTCCATTGTATCGTTCAATTTTCCCAGAAGCTGGTGCATGATAGGGGATGTGATACACCCACTCAATGCCGTGCTCTAGGACTTGCTTTTCAAGGCCCAGGATAGTCTTCCGGGCAGTGGCATGGGGCACGGGATATGTTTCCAGCCATCTGGTGGTTGCCTCCACCATTGTAAGCACGTGGCGCTTGCCTTGGCGGGTTTGTGGGAGTGTGATATAATCCATCTGCCAGGCCTCCCCATATTTCTATTTCAGCCATCGTCCTCCATACCAGAGGGGCTTTAACCGCTTGGCTTTCTTGATTGCAGTGCATGTTTTGCATTCATGGATACCCTGTGCAATAGTGTCCATGGTCAAGTCCACCCCTCGATCACGAGCCCATCTGTATGTTGCATCTCTTCCCTTTGAGGGCACTGAATGGTGTTGAACAGGGCTTGGTAGGCATGGGCCAGGCCCCAGCACGTTGCAATGATCTGCATCTCTCTGGCGTTGCCAGGGTGACAGCATACTTTGTCCAAATATTCTACTAACTCTTCAGGATTCTGCACTTGCTCAGGGGTGAAGTTCCAAAACACTGGGGGTGCCCATTGGCCTAGGTACTTGCCCATCTTGTCCCACACACCCTGCCACTCATAACTATTCAGCCTTGGGGCAGATCTCTGGATGATATTCTTAAATTGCTTATTAACTTTAGACAAAACCGAAACAATATTCCAAAGAAATACCAATAGAAGTATCTTAACTACCCAAGGCTGTTCAAAAGACTGAAAAGTTACTGTAAGGAAGGAGGAAACATCATAGAAGATGGTAGTGACACTGCCATTCTGTATTTCCTACGTAAAAAAACTCTCAGAAAAGTCACTGCAATTGCTAGTTGTCTCCATGAAATGGTCTCCGTGGTACAGTAACGGCTTCATTGCGAAGTTTACATACCATGCTAACGTCAAGGTCAATGTTCTAAAAACAAACCTCACAAGCGAGACATCACTATTCACTGCAGACCACAGCAAACTGCAAAACCCAACACCAATCTTTAACATGTACAGCAGGAAAAAGAGCGCGGTGCAGATTATACAAATCAGTATCGAGAACAGAGAAAACAACACTGTGACCCACAGCTGTTAACAGATATAAGTTCCTTAATACGCTTCGATTAATCTGTTATTATCTCAAACCCTTCGTGCTCCACGTTGGGCACCAAAAAGGACTGTCATAGTTTAACCTCAGTCGGCAACTGAGCATCACGCAGCTGCTCGCTCACTCCCCCCCACCCGGTGGGATGGGGGAGAGAATTGGAAGAGCACAAGTGAGAAAAACTCATGGGTTGAGACAAAAACAGTTTAATAATTGAAATAAAATGATAATAATAATAATATGATAATAATAATAATAACATGATAATAATAATAATACACAAAGCAAGTGATGCACAGTACAATTGCTCACCACCCGCCGACCGATGCCCAGCCAGTCCCCGAGCAGCGGCCTCCCCCCGGGCAGCTTTCCCCAGTTTATGTACTGAGCGTGACGTCACATGGTATGGAATGTCCCTTTGGCCAGTTTGGCTGTGCCCCCTCCCAGCTTCTTGTGCACCTCCAGCCTTCTCAGTCGGTAGAGCATGAGAAGCTGAAAAGTCCTTGGCTAGTGTAAGCATTACCTAGCAACAACTAAAACATGGGTGTGTTATCAACTTTGTTCTCATCCTAAATCCAAACCACAGCACTGTACCAGCTACTAGGAAGGAAATTAACTCTATCCCTGCTGAAACCAGGACAGGGGAGGAGGAAAACCAGTATTATCAGCTAAACCAATATATTTAATCACAGGTAAATATTTAAAACTATATCATTATTATCTAAGTATTACAAAAAAAGCATTTTCCAAAGATCCTATTCCTTTAAAAGGTTGTATTAGTACAATTTACTAGAAAGAAAAAAAAAATGACAGATAGAGAAAACAAGTCTGTACATGCATGCACATCAATTCAGCAGGTACTGGAAACTTTTAAATATTGCAATATCTTTATTGCCAAATTATTTCCATGTGGAAATGAAAATCTTCCTTTTTCTTCATGTCCCCACACCTGACGACTCTTTGTTTCTTGCTTGCCTGACTTTAAGAGAAGGAAAAAAAAAAAAAAATGCATAAAGTGTGTTCTACACCCCATCCTCTGCCTCTCATGTGAGCTTTACAGAGAGAGCAGTGGGCAAGGTGCCTCTCCCACCGCCAATGGGATAGTGTATTCGTGCAAGTACAGGTCCCTGAGGGTTCCTATACTTGTTCTTGTAAAGAGAGGGGATGACAGAGGAAAGGCAAGCAAAGGAGGGATTATTGTGTGGTTAGGTGTTATCATCTAGTTATGTCATTCATTTCTCCCAGTGCAAACAGTCTGCAACAGTTTCAGGACTTACTGTCACTGTGTTTCCTCATAAGGAACAGCTTCCTGACCTCTGTGGAAGTCCTAAACTTAGAACTAGAGTTTACTGAAGCATTTTGCACTAATAATACCCAGTGGGAAAATTGGAAATAAAAATTCTCTCATAACTATATGTTTGAATGATATTTTGAGTTCAAAAGAATCAAAGCAAACAATTAAACAGAGCTTGAGTTTTGAAATCAAGAATTCTGATTTCTGACAAATTTAGAATGAAAACAGTCATTTCAGTATGTCCAAATTAGCTTTGATCAAGACTGCCAAAAGTTTATGTTTCAACATTCCTATTTACAAATTTCTGGAATGCTCCAGTTGCATATGCAAGTCTATACTGATATATAGACTTGCTGTGCCTAAAGGTAAAAATAATTTCAAAATCTCCAGGGAAAAGAAAATCCAGCTTTTTAGAATAATTATGAATAACAATGTTCACTTTCCAACTATTCAATTTCTGTAGGAGAACTTGCTATGTGAAGGAAATTAATCATATTCTGGACATACATAAAGAACAGTAGTACCACTTTTAATCAAACTTCAGAGCACTTAAATAGGTCAATGAAGATAACTTTTGACTTTATCACACATTTAAGTTGTTCCTAAAATAGGTGCTGAAGGCCTCTATTCATACCACCATAAAAGATGCTTGTTATGTGTATAGCCATCCAAAATGTGGCTTACAATATCTTCAGCTACTTGATTCATAAAGGAAAAAGTTATGGATACAGATGGGAAGAACAGTTGCATTATTTCAGTGACATGGAGGCTGAAGCTGTGACCCAAGGGTCAGATAGGAGCTGCTGTTTAAGTGTAATGAACACATCTAGTAGCACTGGAGAGTTTCCCAAGAGAAAGTTTAGAGAGAAGTTCCACCTTGGAAAAAAATAATACTTTTTTTTCCCACGCTTGGGAAAAACAGAACAATCCATTGAAAAGTACCAGTTCCAACAAAAAATAGATTGTCAAAAAAGCTCTTGTAAACAGACAACCAGCATCATGGTTATCTGAGCAACCTATAAAGTTTTAAAAATGAGATAGTAAGATCCCTAGGTGGCATCTGTCTTCAAAAGCTTCCACCTCCGCCTCTGAGCACGTGAAAAATGTAAGTGGTATGTTAGAAACTGAACATTTCTTACTACTAGAAAACTCTTACATTTATCATGTTACTTGATCTTCCTAGTCTGACTGTAGAGAACAGAATAACCACTGTGACTCAGATAAATATATTTTTAACTGTGTTCACTATATATATTTTGAGAAATACCACACTACATGTAATGGTCAAAAAGAAATTCAGAAATACTGGCATAAACATTCAAAAGTACCAACACAAGGAAAAAAAAAATCTTCGTATGATATTTCTTATGTTTCATTTTTTATATACTTTTAATTGCAAATAATAGGCCTATTCAACTTCTGTAAACAGGCAGACTTAGGAACACACATGTGTGAGTGACTGTATGACTGCATTGTACTAATTCAAAATATGTCTTAGAATAATGACTTTTTCAAGTCTTTTCAAAGGAGAAGTCCATTTGGGTCAGCTTTCCCCTGGTTTTCTTTGGTTAAAGAGAAATAAATACTGCCATTTCATGTTCTAAAAAAAGAAACAACAGCAGCTCATGCTCAGTATATAAGCTGGGGGGTGTTGGCCGGGGGGCAGTGATCGCTGCCCGGGGACTGGCTGGGCGTCGGTCGACGGGCAGTGAGCAGTTGCATCACTTGTTTTTTTCCCCCTGGGTTTTGTTCCTCTCTCTCTTTCTCTCTCTCACGTTGTTTTATTTTTCATTATTATTATTATTATTATTATTATTATTATTATTATTATTATTTTCAAATATTAAACTATTCTTCTCTCAACCCACAAGTTTTCTTACTTTTGGTCTTCCGATTCTCTCCCCCATCCTACGTGAGTGAGCGGCTGTGTGGTGCTTAGTTGCCAGCCAGGGTTAAACCATGACAGTAACAAAATCACAAACCTCTACCTTCTCTCCTCCTCCACCCCAATAATATCTTTCCCAATTATTAGTTAGCATTTATCATTGCTATGTGCATTTTTCCTTTGCATTTCAACATGCAAAGAGACAGGTACATATGCAAATCTCTTTTCTTACAGATTGCAGAGAAATGGCGGCGATTATGTATTAGTTTTATTTCTTGACATTTTAAAAACACATTGGGGCAAGAAATGTTACTATTATTGTTTATGTTTCTCAAGAATCAGGAACAAGTGGTTCAGAGTGGGGACCCAAAGTTTGAGCTGAGTAAGCAAAAGATTGTCTTCAGTTTCAACTTTTGAGTACTAAGTTTTAATGAAATCATTAACTCTGAACAATAAGGGAAAGCAATCACTGAGAGAAAGCTGTTAAAAAATCACCTAAAAGACAGATAAATTACTTATATCAGCTTTTAAGATATCCATGTCCTTTTGCAAATTTCTCCCCGATTAACTTGATTTGGGTCAGACATTCAGCTGTTATTGGTTTGCTTTTTGACCATGGAATATTTTAAAAATAATTTATGTGAATAATGTAGAGTTAGGAATTCTTTTTAAAAGTTTTTTTTACAAACACTTCTACAGTCCCATTTCTTACAATCTTGTGTTTTGATTTGGATGATTTCCATTTACTCTGAAAGTTAAACATTACATCTTCCACTTTTATTTGGGACTTTATGTCTATTATCAGCATTTTCACATCATTCATGTAATCATTTAACATTGTGTTTTTCTGGTTTTCAAATGTTATTGAAAGGACTGCATGAAGATTAAGACTTTTCCAACTGTAATAATTTGACAAATGTTCCACTGCCAAATTATCTTTCCCATAATTAATGGCTTTATGATCATTTAAGTAAATAATAGGATTAATCTCTCCTAACTTTAGACATCTCAAAGTTAGATGACTGGTCTATGTCTATCTAGACTCCTTCAAAGTCAATGGAAATAGACACCTTCAGAAAGTGAGTCATCCCATGTTGTCATATATACCTATTTTGGGATGCTATGAATAGCCCTTTAAAAGTGCTTATTTCTTTTTGCTGACTAGGGAGGGAGTTAAAAATATTTTAGTGAACCTCACTCCAGAATAATTCAACATATGAAATTATACTCCTGCCCATATGTCTGAAAATGAAAACTGAGCTACAATTTGTCTAAGATAAATCTCATGCTAAATAATTGTTTTATTAACATGTAAAAGTAAACCACTATTTTTACTGTCTTAATAGCACTAGGAAAAGCAATGGCATATGTGACAATAATAACTAATGTATGCTTCATATAAATAATTCTATATATGTGTTGACAGTATTAGCAATTTGTACTATTCCAAAATTACCTACTTCTTTTTCAGTACTAGTGAACTGGAAGTTTTGGGTTCAGAACCATTGCATGACCTGTGAGCAAATATATTAAAAAACTGCATACACACACATACCTGTGCACACACACACGGTTTTCTTAATTAACACATGTTGGAAAGACTAATTCTTAACCTGTTGTATACGCAGAACATCATTGAAAGTAAATGCTTCCTAGTAGGAAACATTACTTTTATCATAGAATCATAGAATCATAGAATAGTTTGGGTTGGAAGGGACCTTTAAGGGTCATCCAGTCCAACCCCCCCTGCAATGAGCAGGGACATCTTCTACTAGATCAGGTTGCTCAGAGCCCCGTCCAACCTGACCTTGAAGGTTTCCAGGGATGGGGCATCCACCACCTCTCTGGGAAACCTGTGCCAGTGTTTCACCACCCTCACTGCAAAAAATTTCTTCCTTATATCTAATCTAAATCTACACTCTTTTAGTTTAAAACCATTAGCCTTGTCCTGTCTCAACAGGCCCTGCTAAAAAGTCTGTCCCCATCTTTCTTATAGGCCCCCTTTAAGTATTGAAAGGCCACAATAAGGTCTCCCCGAAGCCTTCTCTTCTCCAGGCTGAATAACCCCAACTCTCTCAGCGTTTCTCCATAGGAGAGGTGTTCCATTCCTCTGATCATTTTTGTGGCCCTCCTCTGGACCCAATCCAACAGGTCCATGTCTTTCCTGTGCTGAGGGCTCCAGAGCTGGACACAGTACTCCAGGTGGGGTCTCCAGGTTTTAGATGATGATGAAAGGAATTTTCTAATAAATTATGGAAGGAAGGCAGTATGCAGTGCAAATATAGCAAGGAAAACATCCTTGTGTATAAATAATGTAAAAATAGTAGCTAATATGGCAAAACAGTAATATTTTGACCTTTAAGAGCCCAAAGGATATGCCGGATGTAATCTGATTTCAGGGAATTGTATAATTGGAATTGTGCAGAAGATTTCAAACAGCAACAGGATCTGGCTTTTCTGATAGCTGACAAGAAGATTAGTGGAAGTACCTATCAAGAAACAAAATCTCTATCAGATGCTTAAAAGACAGGTTGCACTGAAAAAAACCCAAAAAACCCAACAACAAAGAAGCAAAGAAAAAACAAGTTCCTTAACTGGAGTGGTTGAACAAACATGTATTGCAGAGTTGTCAGACGTAATAATAGAGAAAACATATTGATGTATATTTATCTACAGTAGCAAATAGTAATCCTGTGTTTGGTTTTAATGTCAGCTCATAATGCGGTTTAGGGTTCAATGCTATTTTGATGTAATCAAGTAAAAAGTTGAAATGTATGATATTTGCAAATAAGCACACTTCTGTTACTGTGGAATTGACAACCAAATAAGGTGTTGCCTATCTAAATCCCCGGAGTGAGTAGGACTGTAGAAAATTTACAGGAGTTATTTTAAGAGTTAAGGACTGTCTCACTGTAGGAGACAGCAAATGACTCATTGGGCATTAATAGGGAGGGGAATTTTTAATGAAAAATGAACATATGGGAAATTAAGATAATATAAATAGATGTATACATTTGAGGATGTGTGTATGTATGTACATTTGACTTTATACAAATTTTAAACCAATTATAAATATTTTACTCATAGACTCAAAAAATAAAAAAAAAACCACTATGTACTGAGAAGAATATAAATAAATTAATTCTTAAAAGTGCAAACCCAAGTTTCTTACAGAAAAGTCCTACTCTGTTCATGATACAGCCAAGTGTGACCAGACATGTAGGTGATAACAACCTCTAGGAGAGCTTATGAAAGTAGAGTTAGGGACATAAACTTACCACCTTATTTTAACCGTCCCTTCTATTATTAACCACACAAGAAGGTCCTTCCCCACCCACCCCACCCACACCCCCAGGGAATTTAATGGTGGAGATACAAATATCCTTCCATATTTCTAAGTATTTAAAGTGGATATATAATTACTGGAAAACTAATTGGTATCTATCACCTTCTTGGGAGCAATGTTGAACCTCTAAAAGTTAGTGCTTCTAGGAATGCCATTAAACTGGGATATCAGCATGACAAGATGCTCATCTCTCCTTTAGAGTCATGATGAGTATATTCCATAATTTTAAAAAGATATTGCTAAATTGACTGTTACCTACAAACCTTAACCTGAACATTTTAATATTGAGAGAAATAATTACTTCTTAGTAGCTTGCTCAAATCAGCTTTAACAGGGAGCCCTCCATGGTTTTGTTGAAACAAGACTGAAAAACAGTAACTCAAGTAGACACATATCAAGTTTCCTGTGTGCTTTGACTGGAAATGTAGGACAGGCAGATGAATTAAATCTGTCTGTGGGATATAGGGCACATATGAGACATATGAAGATTTGAAAGGTTCTACATATCCAAAGGCTTGTCACTAAAACCGTTAACCTTGGAGAAGTGTGACTAAAGAAGCAAAAGTTATTAGAGGACTGCAGTGGGTTTGGGAATTTCTCTGTCGCTCAATAGCATGACTGGGTGACTGTCCTTGATTGTGTTGAGTCTAATTTGACCTGGGCTAGCTGAGGAGACAGATTTTTTTTTTTTCTATGTCTTTTCTCATGATGTTTTTATCTGGGAGGATTTTGTATCAATTTAAGAAATACATTTTATTAGTGGGGACACTCAGTGCTCAACTGGTAACCAGCTTTCTGCAGTTACATTTAATAATCAGTCAACACCACTTAGGGAATGAGAGACTGAATAAATGAAGATTTGTATGCTATAAAATATTACCTTCTTAGAACAGTGGCTCTCATTTTCACATCAATTTTTTTTAAGTGAAAACACATCACATTCAGTATGACAGTGGCATTCTGAATTTTATTTCACCCTTCAGCAAAAAAGTTTTAGTTAAGTCCGCAGCTTTGTCTTTTACATAGGGACATTTTGCAAGCATTGAGGGATTTCTGTTGGTTTTAAAAGAGCATTTTTAATATATATATATTAAAAAGCTGCTGTAAAATTATAAACCCCTTCCTAAAATGTTTGACTGCTATATTTTTATCCTCAGTATATCAGAGAACATTTTTTCTAAGAAATATTGAACAAAATACTTTACAATAAATAAGAAAGAATGAAAATAGTGCCATCTGCTTGCTTAGCTTACTACTTAGCCTAGCCAGTAGTGTAGTCATGATTTTACAGTGGCTAATTTATTTTCTATTTGCGATGAATTTGTAGGAAATAATTCCATAGTATCTCCTAAATGAGTTACAATTACTGAAGTCAAATGCAGTAAGAAAGATTGAAATAGATACTGGATGGACAATGGATTTACAGCAGCAAAAAATGCAGAACTTTGGCTAAGCTTTGTGCCAAACTTCGAATAGTTCCTAACTGGTACTTTTATTTCATATAGAGAATGTCTTAAATTTGCATGGCTGTTAATTAAAGATGATTCTTTCCAACCTATTTTAACTCATCACATGTGAAGGAACAACTAACAGAGGCTACCAAAACAATGCTTTTGGGTTTTTTTATGTTAAGCTGGTGCTTCAAGAGGGGTAGTGGATAACTCATTGTTGGATTCCATCTGTTGCAGTTGGACATCTGCAGGCTGTAATCTCTGGCTATGATGGGCATTGTTTTTCAAATTGTCATAGAGCCCTGAAGACATTATGTTGGCTTCTTTTGAACAAGTGACCAGCTGCAGAATTCTTCTGCCATTGCATCTCACCATTACACTGCAACAGAGGACTAAATCAAGGTAAAAAGCCTCATTGTGGTAGCTAGAAAACAGACATGCAATAAAAAGTGTACATTCTACCCAGAAGTACTCACAGTCTGGCCTTTGACAAGGTTGAACAGGTAGAAGAACCAGGTGGAGTGAGTTGGAGAGAGGGAGAGACAAAAACTGAAGTGAAACAGGAAAGTTATCCCAAAAGATCACGTTTATTTAGAAATTTGTTTTGTTTTTCCTGAGGACTCTTCAAATCAGTTGAAATATGCATTATAGCTGTATGATTAGATATGCTTTTTTGCAAATGAAGGAATAGGGAAAACGTGTCTCATGACATACCAATAGTATGATAATGAAGAAAATTATCAAATTCCCACTGGTTGTTCAAAATTCCTGTTGCTCAAAGAGAGATTCTTGCTCTCAGAAGCTCAAAAACTCTATGCGTCAGAAATATTTGTTTGTTATTTGGTGCTGTTTCTATCATGGAAAACATAAATCCAACTTACTCAGATAATTAAGAAAGGTTTATGGTTGTTTAATATCAAAAGTCACAACCAGCTGAATAGTTTCATTTCCACAATTAAAAATTAGAGTTGTTAAAATCTGTTCCTGACTCTGAGATCAATTTGCTGGAAAAAGTTTGGGAATAACAGAGAGGGCCAAATTTTCAAAAGTGGGCTGCAGTCCTTGGTAACTTCTGTCTTGGTGGTCTGAACTCAAAAGCATTCACTTTTTTTAATTCCTTTTTTATATTTAAAGTTAAACTTCCCACTGCCCCCATCTGTGAAATCTTATAGGAAATGCTTCCACACTTCATTATAGCTCTTCATCAACTGAATGACTTTAACTGTTGTCTAGAGATGATGGAAGACATTTTCTGATCTGAATGAGACACTTTTCTAAAATTTAATTTTCTAGAATTACACAGTACTTTTTGGACTGAAAAGTTCAAAGTAAAATGCTGGGATTATTTTTAGGAACTATACCACTATTGCTAATAAGTCAGAGTTGAAAAAAGGGTCAGAAAAAAGCGAGTCTTTTGCGTACGGATGGAAGTAATATTAAAGAGTTTTTGAGAGTTAAATAGATTTCTGCTTTCCTTTTGTATAATCTTTTCTATATACATACAGAAACAACAGTTTCTTAACCTAATGTTAATTTTGGATATATCAGAAATACAATTTTTATTTGTATGTTATCATGACCGTTTTCCAACTGAATTCAGAAGAAAAAATTTCCACTTGATGTATGGGGTGGTCCTATTTCAATGTTTTTACTAACATAGTTGATAGACATTTTAGGATGAGACCATGCAGTGTTTCAAGGTTTTGATGTCACATCATTCCAACTGAGATCATCAGGTCTTTGAAAAGATGAACTCCTTAATATGTTGTAGTCTGTTATAACTGATACTGGTATTAAAAGACGTTATTAACCTACTGAGATGAAAACAAGAAGGCTTACTGTAATGTTTATTAGTCTTCAAAGTTTGTGACTTTAAAGGAACATGCTATTCCTCTGATAATAGCTGCATTAAAATACAGATTTTTCCATTGCTTTTCTGCCCTCCAGCAACAAGCAGGTTGAATTTTACTGTGATACAACATGCATTAACTTTCTACTTATCAATCAAAAGGAGAGCATTTCTGTTTTACAACCTTAGCTATATTTTCATACTTTTCCTATAGCTTTCTTGTAAAACACTCATTATAAGCTCTGACCTATAAAATAATATTACTTTTCTTCATACTCTTCCAATGTTTTTTCAGATTATTTTATTTTCCAATATTATTTGCAGTTTGAAAGAAAAACCTATTCCTATAAATGTGCTTAGAAAAGATGTTAAAAAATTATTTCTACTTTGTATGAACATGAAACAATGCCAGGATTTCCCCTCAGGGATAATACAGACAATTTGCATACATACATACATACATACATACATACATACATATATGCAGAAATATACCTCATTAGGATAATCTTTTTCAGAAAATCATAACTTTAAATTCAGCTTATGTTCAACTGTGACTGAAAACAATTGCAAAGGACAAACTGCGTAGAAGTGTTTGGTGCTTTTAATAGAAGTCGGTGTTTAATAATTCAGTAGGCTACCTGTGTTACCAATGCTACATCTGCAATGCAACTCACACCTCACTTAATTAGTAGTTGTGCCCATTTTAAGAATAATAGTTCATAGTAACAGGGCCCTGAACAGCGTAATCGAAGTCTCTGCTTTCAGAGGGAGTAGGACCAAATGGTCTCCAGAGGTCACCTCCAACCCAGAATTTTCTGTGATTCTATACTGTCCTTTAATTAAGTTCAAGCAACAGAAATGCAGCAATACAGTACATTTCTGTGCTAGAAACAATTTGCAAATGACTAGGAGAGTCTTCGGTAAAGACCCAGCCCACAATTGACAAAAAAGCCATATCTTCACATACAGCCATTTCTTTAAACTCAAACCTGCACAAAGTTTGGCTCAAAAATATTTGGGAAACCTTTCTTTTTTTCCCCCCTCCCTTGACTATCTCTCACTAGCTAGCATTTGCATTGCCAGGAATTTTTTGTGTGGTGAAGTATATTCACAAATGAAAAGGTTCTGTCTCAATATGAAATGTATTTCTTTAAGATGCTCAGAGATGGAGATTACCACATTGCAGTGTTTATTTTAATAGTCTATTTTAATTCTGTGAAAGAGGACTCAAGCTTTTTGATTATTATCCAAACTGAACTCAAACTCTTCTTCATCTTTTTTTTTTCCACCACTAGACCAATTTCAGAAAATTTTCTAAAATGCTTACAAAAATCAAAATTCACCAATTATAGTGCATGAAAATTGGCTTCTGAAGTTTTTAAAGTCTGCCAATTTATCATTAATTCAAACAGTATAAATCCATTTAATTTATCTGAAAGCTATCCCATGATCCAGTAAAGCACCTAAGGCAAGAGTCAATAAGAATCAGGCATCCAAAGGATAATTTAGACAAAACTGAGCTAGCAAGGCTCATAATCTGAAATAAATAAATAACTAAAGAAAATGAAAATCCTTCCTTTGCTGCTGGTGGTTTGACATTAACAATCTCTAGAACTGTGTTCTTAAGCAAGCACAGAGAAGTACTCCAGTCTAAATATCTCCCAACATTTCTTCCATCTGTGCCTGACCTGCACCAAGGAACTGGAGGTTCTTCTGTGTAAGTCCCCATACCTAACTGGAAGATGCAACTTAAGTCAACTGGTAGGATTGGGTATGTAGGGTGAGTGCTGGTCTAAGGAGAAGACAAGATGTATTTAATGTTCCTTGAAGGTTTTAATGACCAACACATCTTTTTTAATAGTGCAATCCTGCTGTTAGGTACCCTGTATATTTCTGTTCCTCCTCATGTTGCTGGGCTACCTTTCCAGGCCCTGCTTCCAGGACTGATTCTGTATTTGCCCACTGAAAGTTAAATTTAAAATTTACAAGCGCTTTTTTGAGCAATGCTTGGACGCCAGGTTTCTCCTCCCAGTCAGTGCCCTAATCACTAGAATGTATAAACTCAGCCTATTCCTCAAGTTATTTTCCTCTGTCCCCTTCTGAAGTGGGAATTTCCAGGAATAAGTTGATATATATGTTTCCAGTTATGGAAGCTCTCCATCACTAGCTCTTTCCCTTACTACATTCTGTAGAAGTGAATGGTGACGGTTTATACGTACTTGCATATAGAAAAGGCACCATGCCCATTTCAGTGCTATTAGGTCATGAAATTCTAGTCATGTAGTTTATAGTCAAGCCGTTGGAGAATGATTACCTTCAATAAATGTAAGAACATGATATGACTTTGTGCTATTATAGAAAATTCTATCTATTTCTGTCTATCTATCTAGCTATTTCTATTTCTTGCCTCTTATCATTTCTAAGATAGAAAATTAAAATTAAATTCTGCTGGGTATGTACAAAGATTTTGAAATGCAGCTATCAGGCTACATTCAAACTCTTGCTGTGCAGAAGGTGCAGAGTGGTCTAAGGGAACAGATAGAAAAAGGCTGCAGAGGCTAGTGAGTTGCATGAATTCGTACATGAAGTATTGTGAGCCCCTGAGTATATATGAGGAATGATACCCTTCCAGGACCCCCATTTTAGGAAAAAGAGCATCATTAGCTCCCAGTAGGCTGATCCTTGCAGCCAACCAGAGAAAATATTCTGGGTGCTTTCTGATAAATGTCACAGAATACAGAGAAAATTTCAGGGAGCACTGATTTACTTGAGAGTTTTACCCAAACTTTAGCCTAGTTGTGTTTGATGAAGAATGTAAGATCTTTATTTCCTGGCTTCCGCCATGTCCTGTTCTGTTTACATGTCTTTTGACATACTGGCGCTTTGCAGAATGGCTGTGCCAGAAGGCTGGGAGGAATATCTGTCACAGATACCATTTCTCACCAACGGATCCTCAGGTAGCCTTTAATACAATTGTTGTCCACCCTTCTACACAGTGGTGTGACACTAAAAGGAAAGACTTGGTATAGATGCTTGGTCATTTGTTTTAGGGCGTTCCTTTACATTATTACTTATAAAATACACAGGACTCAAGAGAGTAACATTTAAAAATTAATCACATACATTATTTTTAACTGACTGACCTGAGATGCACCCATTACAACATCAACTCCATTTGCTTTGGAGTTCCATTTTGATGGATTTCTCAATGCAGATGGCTGCATTTTGTGGCCAAAGCTATTAGACCCATTTGAGAAAGATGCATATATTGCCAGTATATCTTTAAAGTACAGATAAATAATAAAATGCTTCTATAAGATCATGACCCTGTAGTTTTGGGCACCATAGTAAATATTTTTGAAAGCAAACTATACAGCTTTGGAATTAAAAAGAACCATTTCTCTTCAGATGTAACAAACTCTCTTTTCAGATTAAATTACATAGCTCTCACACTGCACATTTTAATGACAGATAAATGTAAGTTTCTATATATAGCTAGATTATTTTCTGCCAAGGTTTTTTCTTTTCAAGATTTCACAGCAAACCACAAATCAAAATACAAATCCAGGGTATTAATTATTACTTCTGATTCCTGCAGTGCCAATTAATGTCAAGTCACTCATCACTCAATAAACTCAGAGATTCTGAGAGGAGTCCTTGGCATTAGTAAGAGCTCAGCAGCCATTATTTGCTTCATATACTCCAAAGTAATCTTGATTAGTGCTTAGGGAGCAATGTGCTATTGCTCTCAGATTAATGTCAATGTAGTTTTAAAAAGAAAATAAACATGCCTGGCTGTTGTCTCATATGAAGATATTCAAAGGGTGTATTTTGTGCTCCTGGTATTAATTAAAACTAATATGTTTGTTCATGAAATGAACTTGATGTGGCACTATGTAAGATGCACAGTGACAATACAACATCCTTTAATACTTTTCTTATGAGAGAACATAACAACAAAAAAAGTGTGCCATATATGCTTTCAGTAATTTATTGCAGGTTGAGACATAAAATGACAAGGAAAGAGCAAATTCAAGAACCAGAACATCAGCTAATGAAAATTGGGGACATAGGTTTGATAATGTCTGTGAAGTTGTACAGTTAGTTAAAGATCAGCTTGAAACCAGTGAGGAAGAAACACAGAAGGAGAAGACCCAGGAAATGAAATTGTGCTGTATGAGAACTGTAAATAGTAAATGGAGACTCCTTCTCTTTTTAAATGCAATGTACACAGAATGTGTCCTTCCCTTTATAGCTGTTTATCTTATCACATTTGTTACAGCAAATTAAATGATCAAACTTTCAGATATTGATAGCAGACCAACTGAGCTGAACCAGTACCTTTAAAATTAAAGAAAATTCTTACATGTGTGTATTGCCTTACTGGCATGGGGAAGATGGGAAGAGAGGGAGGATTAATTGCTCTGTTTACTTGTGCTGCTTCTAGACCTCATGAGCTTGTTGGAGAAAGTCCTGCTTCCCTTCTAGCACTTGTATACCCATTTCTTTCACTGGGATTGAATGGTTTCCAGAGAGAGTCCTTCCTAACTGCTGAAAGAAACAGCGATTTCAGGGTGTGACAGAGATGGTAAGCACTTGGGTCTCTTGAAAACAGCGTGTGCTTGTAGGTTGTGAGTGCAGATATAGCCCAGATCAGATTCACAGCCCTTGATAAACATGTAGCAGTTATTGAAGGCTCTGCAACAGATATTCTATCCCCAGGTCACAACTAGTGGGATTTCCTGGAGCATGCCAGATACAAAAATGTACACTTAAAGCTGTGTAATTTCTGGAGAAAACTGTAACACCTAGCCTAGCCTGGCTCCTGGATACCTGTCAAGTAAAAGATACCTAGTAGTAGCTTCTCTCTCCAGTAATTAACTCCTCTGTTAGATGTGACAAGGAATGTATAGGTCTCGTAATCAGGGCTAGCCTGTGGTTTGTCTCCTTAGGAAGCCCATTTGCTTTGTCCTCCTTACTGCTATCACTGGCCCACCTCTGCAGTCCATGTCTATGGACTGAACTAGTGCAATGGTGATTAGGTAATGGTCCTCTCGTGCTCCTTGCTTGCAAAGTTGCTTCCAAGGTCAGCTCCCCGTTAGATTTTTCACCCCATTTTCCTATTACCTGGCATGTGAGAATCCTGGCCTGTCAATTAAACAGTCATAAATCAGCAAGATTATGACCAGTGCGTGTCTGCTCAGTGAAGTGATTGAAGGAAGATAAGGTCTTACCTGTATTCCTTGACTTAAATCATTCCGTTGTTCAACACTAATAAAAAAAATTTCTTTGGTCTGTGCTCCATGTATATATTTTTAATTCTACAATTTATAAACTATATTGTCTCTTCACTGACTTAATTTATCTGCAAAACATGTTCTACCTACTCTTGCTTGCAGTTGGGGTCTCCTACGTATAAACTTGATCAAGTCACAGTGAATCTGACTCTGTCTTGATATTTTCAGTTTGCAGTCATTTTGTTTTGCCCTTGGTGAAGCTTTGTGCTAATATTTAAAGCTAGTTATCTTCCATCGTGGGTAATTTCCTTCATCCAAGTTAGCAAAAAAATCATGCAATGATTTCAGTATTTATAAGAACATTGCTTAATATTTATATACTTGTTAGTCACTGTTTGTAAAGCAGAACATAAAGTCTTATTTTCTCCTCATTTTCCTGTGAATTGCCAAAGCTATTTTGCTTGCCAAATTACTTTTATTCTTTCCCAGAAAGCTTGTAAAATGATATGGAGGACTATTATTCATCTATACTTTTTACTTTCACTCTAACTTGTATTGTAGTCAGAACAATTTAATCTACTATCTTGTGGCAAAAATATTCCAAAGAAGGTACTTTTATTACTAAATCACTTATTTAATCTGTTTTCATATCTCATTGTATGCAGGTTATATCACCTCTGCTTTGTGATATCTCACAGAAATGTCATTATTTTAAGCAAAGGAACAATGTAAAGAAATGTAAAATACAAGATACAATACAATATAAAATACTGTTCTTCCTCTGCTGCACAGACAACTTTTTTTAATAGGAATCCATTTTTCTCTAACATCTGTCTTTGCTCCAAAGAGAGAAGAAAAAAAAGTTTTAGCACTTAAAGTTGGATAAGTATAATAAAACTGTAAATTTTATTTCAAAATGTTATCATTATTATCATTACTTTAAACAAAAAAAAAAAAAACACAAAAAGACAGTTATTTAAAGTTTAATTAAGATTATTTTTTTTCAAACCAACTTGCTGTACACATTCTAGTTCAGAGGAAACATAAACTACATACAGTCGTTAAAAAAAAAAAGAAAAGAAAGAAAACAAAGCATAAATCTGTAGCTGCAGGGTCTGAATTTCTAGGAATTTCATGAGGTTCCAGTAGTCAATATATTATTTACTACAAGCATTTAGCAATCTTAAACTGGTACAGTTGAAAAAAAAGTTCCACCAGGAGAAAGAGGAATCTCCCTTGTGCATGCTTGAGCAAAGCCTTGGTTGGGTCTGGCAGGTTTGTTTTGGACTAACGGAAAGAGAAAGCCAGAGCATGTCCCAGAGCTCTGTACATGGAGGGATTTTCCATAAGTTAATTTCTCCTTTCTTTGGTAGAAGATATTTAGCTGTCTTCAAGAGCTAGGCCTTTTTCTCTTCTCCCAGAGCAGAATACTGATGTCGGGAATGCTTTGTCTTAAGTTTTTCCAAAATAAAGTCTTGGAAATTGTTGAAATGCATATTTTGGAAATATACTTGGATTTAAGGAACATTTTATTTTCCATTACATCCTCAATGTTTTAATTTAAGACTATTTCAACATTTAATTGAATGATTCACTTTATTTTGATTTGTATGTTATTTTTATAATTTTAAAATTATTTTATTGCATGGACTTTTACAGCTGATTGCCTGTACGAGCAGGTTAAATTTTCTATTTTGTTTTATTATTTAAATTCACTTATGACAAGCTGTTTCAATTTTGTTAAGCAGCAACTTCCCTTAGTGATTTAAAAATAAAATCATAACTATTATTTATATTATGTTATGGCTATTCATATTAGTAACAGTTACTCACTTTTCTGTGTTTAATCATGTGCTATACATATATTTGGGTGAGGAATTGGTTAGATGGTCGCATCCAGAGGGTAGTGGTCAATGGCTCAATATGTCCGGATAGAGACTGGCAACAAGTGATGTCCCACAGGGGTCCGTATTGGGACCAGTACTGTTTAATATCTTCATCAAGGACATAGACAGTGGGATCGAGTGCACCCTCAGCAAGTTTGCAGGTGACACCAAGCTAAGTAGTGTGGTTGACATGCCAGAGGGACGGGATGCCATGCAGAGGGACCTGGACAAGCTGGAGAAGTGGCCCTGTGTGAACCTCATGAGGTTCAACAAGGCCAAGTGCAAGGTCCTGCACCTGGGTCGGAGCAAGCCCCAGTATCACTACAGGCTGGGGGATGAAGGGATTGAGAGCAGCTCTGTGGAGAAGGACTTGGGGGTACTGGTGGATGACAAGCTGGACGTGAGCCAGCAATGTGCGCTCGCAGCCCAGAAGGCCAATTGTATCCTGGGCTGCATCCAAAGAAGCGTGGCCAGCAGGTGGAGGGAGGTGATTCTGCCCCTCTGCTCTGCTGTGGTGAGACCCCACCTGGAGTACTGTGTCCAGCTCTGGAGCCCTCAGCATGTCAGTGCCATGGGACAAAGTCCTGGAGGGAAGAGGGGCCCAAGAAAGCTGATTAATATTCAAGGATCACCTCCTCCAAGCTCAGGAGCGATGCATCCCAACAAAGAGGAAGTCAGGCAAAAACACCTGCAGGCGTGGATGAACAAGGAGCTCCTGGACAAACTCAAAGACAAAAAGGAAGCCTACAGAGGGTGGAAGCAAGGACAGGTAGCCTGGGAGGAATACAGAGAAATTGTCTGAGCAGCCAGAGACCAGGTTAGGAAAGCTAAAGCCCTGATAGAATTCAATCTGGCCAGGGACGTCAAGGGCAACAAGAAAAGCTTCTATAAGTACGTCGGGGATAAAGGGAAGACAAGGGAAAATGTGGGCCCTCTCTGGAACGAAACAGGAGACCTGGTTACCCGGGACATGGAGAAGGCAGAGGTACTCAATGACTTTTTTTCCTCGGTCTTCACTGGCAAGTGCTCGAGCCTCACTGCCTAAGCTGCAGAAGGCAAAGGCAGAGACTGGGAGAATGAAGAGCCACCCACTGTGGGAGAAGATCAGGTTTGAGACCATCTAAGGCACCTGAAGGTGCACAAGTCCATGGGACCCAATGAGATCCATCCGCGGGTCATGAAGGAACTGGCGGATGAAGTTGCTAAGCCACTCTCCATCGTATTTGAGAAGTCGTGGCAGTCTGGTGAAGTTCCCAATGACTGGAAAAGGGGAAACATAACCCCCATTTTTAGAAAGGAAAAAAGGAAGACCCGGGGAACTACAGGCCAGTCAGTCTCACGTCTGTGCCTGGGAAGATCATGGAACAGATCCTCCTGGAAGCTATGCTAAGGCACATGGAGGACAGGGAGGTGATTCGAGACAACCAGCATGGCTTCACCAAGGGCAAGTCCTGCCTGACTAAACTAATGGCCTTCTAGGATGGAGTGACTACATCAGTGGACATGGGAAGGGCTACAGATGTCATCTATGTGGACCTCTGTGGGGCCTTTGATACGGTCCCCCACAACATCCTTCTCTCTAAACTGGAGAGGTATGGATTTGATGGGTGGACTGTCCGGGAAAGGGTGAGGAACTGGTTAGACGGTCGCATCCAGAGGGTAGTGGTCAACGGCTCAATGTCCAGATGGAGGCTGGTGACGAGTGGCATCCCACAGGGGTCCGTATTGGGACCGGTACTGTTGAATATCTTCATCAAGGACATAGACAGTGGGATCGAGTGCACCCTCAGCAAGTTTGCACACCAAGCTGAGTGGTGCGGTCGACACGCCAGAGGGAAGGGATGCCATGCAGAGAGACCTGGCCAAGCTGGAGAAGTGGCCCTGTGTGAACCTCATGAGGTTTAACAAGGCCAAGTACAAGGTCCTGCACCTGCGTCAGGGCAAGCCCCAGTATCACTACAGGCTGGGGGATGAAGGGATTGAGAGCAGCCCTGCCGAGAAGGACTTGGGGGTACTGCTGGATGACAAGCTGGACATGAGCCAGCAATGTGCACTTGCAGCCCAGAAGGCCAATTGTATCCTGGGCTGCATCCAAAGAAGCGTGGCCAGCAGGTGGAGGGAGGTGATTCTGCCCCTCTCCTCTGATCTGGTGAGACCCCACCTGGAGTACTGTGTCCAGCTCTGGAGCCCTCAGCATAAGAAAGACACGGACCTGTTGGAGTGTGTCCAGAAGAGGGCCACAAAAATGATGAGAGGGATGGAACACCTCTCCTCTGAAGAAAGGCTGAGAGAGTTGGGTTTGTTTAGCCTGGAAAAGAGAAGGCTTCAGGGAGATGTGATTGCAGCCTTTCAATACTTAAAAGGGGCTCAAAAGAAAGATGGAGAGAAACTTTTTACCAAAGCCTGTAGTGACAGGAAAAGGGGCAACAGTTTTAAACTGAAAGAAGGTAGGTTTACACTAGATATAAAGAAGAAATTTTTTATGATGAGGATGGTGAGGCACTGGAACAGGTTTCTCAGACAGTTATGGATGCCTCATCAGTGCAAGATTTCAAAGTCAGGTTGGATGTGGCTTTGATCAACCCGTCCTAGTGGAAGATGTCCCTGCCCGTGGGCAGAGGGTTGGAACTACATGATCTTTAAAGGTCCCTTCCAACCCAAACTATTCTATGATTCTATGAAAAAAGATGGTGGAAAACTTTTTAGCAGGGCCTGTGGCGACAGGACAAGGGGGAATGGCTTTAAACTAAAGGGGGGTAGATTTAGACTAGATATAAGGAAGAAATTTTTTATGCTGAGGGTGGTGAAACACTGGCACAGGTTTCCCAGAGAGGTGGTGGATGCGCCATCCCTGGAAACTTTCAAGGTCAGGTTGGACGGGACTCTGAGCAACCTGATCTAGTTAAAGATGTCCCTGACCAAGGCAGTGGGGTTAGACTAGATGACCTTTAGAGTTCCCTTCCAACCCAAACTATTCTATGATTCTATGATTCTATGATATGTCAATGGGTAGACACAGGTAATATGCAAAGAAATACCTATATTCCGAAAACCTAGAAACAAAAGTAATTGCACTAAATCGGTGGAGGAAAATTAGTGGCCTAAATTTGAGAAAGTCAATATTCCATTATGAATCTTTTCAGACAATTTGTCCCTTAGAAATAACCTATTGCTGACTATGTCATTTTATCTTACTTTTTAGTGTATTTCTTGGCTTGCATGCAGCAATATGAGTTTGAGGTTACCTTTATTCAAATGTTAATGCAATTTTTAGACCATTTTAGGGCACTTTTACTGTCTTAAACATTTGTCGTAAATGCTTCCAGCAGGTTAAATCTGTTGATCCCTAAAGGCAGATATGCATAATCAAGGTGTTTTCATGGATTTCAATTCATATTTTTCAGGAGTCAATTTGATGTCTAAAGAAAGTGTCTTAATTTTAAATTTCTGGTAAAATAAACACTTGTTTACACATCAGTACATCAGTTTTAAGCCATGTATTTGTTAACACAAACATTTTCCACTGTGGCTGATGTGTTCAGCAAATTTTTGTGATGGCATATTAATTGCAAATAGAGAAGACTAGTGTTGCACAGGTTTTTATAAGCTCAAAAATTGGTTTGTTCCTATTAGCTACTTCATATTTTTCATTACATTTCAAATATATCTGGATTTAAGCTTCAAGATATCAAAATATTTTCTCCCAGAGAATATGGAATCCAAGTAAGAAGATTTAAGTCAAGATATAGAAAATGTTACTTCTTTAGAGAGAGACAGGGAATTATTTCACAATAAATATCCTGTTGATATATAAACACAAAAAGGCACATACCCTGTTGATATATAAACACAAAAACACACACAACACAGTGCCAGTCATACATCACTGCAAATATAAACCGTAGCACAGACAAACAGTGTTCAAGACTTTGTAACGGCCCTATGAACTAGTAAATGAAAGAAAGATTACCCTAAAACATTCGATGTACTAAATAAAAGAACCAGCCAGACCCACTAATTGACAGGAAAGATAAGAAGGAGGGAGCATTTTCTCCAAATTCTCAAATCATTCAGTTGCAGGTAAAGAGAGAAATGAGAACAGTGACGATATATATGTATATCACCATATATACCTTTCTCATCACTGTTCTCATATTTATAGTGAGAACAAAACATATATATATAATAAACAAACAAACAAACAAACAACCAGGAAATACCTTCTCCAAAAGAAAACAGAAGATAATTTGTAGATTTATACCATAAGAATAAGAAACACATACAGATTTGTTTATCACATCTACTCTAGAGCAGCCTTGACCTACTTAAGTAAAAATCATGTAAGATCAATGAGAGTAAAACCACATACTAATGTTTAATAACAATGATGAAACAATGAGTTTCTAGCATTTACTACTTGGAAGTTCTTGAAACATGTTTTTCAAAAATGTTCAACAGAACTTGAGAACAGAAAATCAGTATCCTTGGTCCTCCTTAAGTTTTGTGAGGAGCAGCTTATACCATGGGCAGGAGGGCTCATTTCTCCCCACCTCAGAAAGCATTTGAAAGCCATTCTGCTGCCCTAACCTCCTTCTGGTGCAGTGGGGGCTGGTGCATGTCCTGGAGTCTTCAAAATGGCATTTGAAAGCCATTCTGCTGCTCTAACCTCCTTCTGGTGCAGTGGGGGCTGCTGCATGTCCAGGAGTCTTCATAGGTCATGGACCAAATTTGGCTTTCTCTTTTCTATGATTTTATTAAGAAAGGTAGTATGGACTAGGTAGTGGAACAAGATG
The DNA here is from genome assembly GCF_965638725.1 of Aptenodytes patagonicus. Taxonomy (NCBI): domain Eukaryota; kingdom Metazoa; phylum Chordata; class Aves; order Sphenisciformes; family Spheniscidae; genus Aptenodytes; species Aptenodytes patagonicus. The sequence continues at coordinate 188,310,702 of NC_134949.1, read as the reverse complement.
AGAGTCTTTTCAATGGGGCAGTGGCAGCTCTGTTTCTCTTTGCTGCTGTAGAGATGCAGAAAAGCAGAAGGGAAGAGGACTGATGAAGGAAAGCAGTGAGATTTGCTTCAACACATACACAGTGACAAAGCTGGTCAGAAATTCCCCTTCTAAACACTTTTCCACTGAAGAACAATAATTTAGCAGATTTGTTACATGCCTCAGTGCAGGTCTTTTTTAACCAACACTGCCCAAACCCTGCTGTATTGCTTGCAAGCGTCTCCACCCATCTTCTCACTGTCCCACTTGCAAATCTGATTTACTCTGTACTCCTGGCTTCTGAGTGCCTTTCTTTCCCTTGCGTGTGCTGATGTGGACCTGGGCACCCAAAAGCCGTGGTCACTGTAGTGGCTGGAGAATACCACCAGAGGAACTGGTGCTGACTTGGCCATCCAGGACTTGTGGGATATGTCTGTTCTAGTTAAATAAACAGTGCCGGTGGATTCAAGCACTGTCTCAAGCAGAACTCTCCATGAGCTCCTTGTTGCAGGTTTGGCTTGTGAAACAAATATTCTCCCAGATATTGCTTGAGCTTTGTTCAGGGATGACACAGGTATAAGAGGAGCTACCTATTTTGGAAGGGAAGACAGTTTGCCAAATGGAGACAAGACACACCATAGTCTTGGTGAGGGACATTTCATTCACTAATACAGACATACCCTTAAGGCTCACTGCTCCAGGACACTCAGGGGATGGATGGTGACTGATTTCCCAGTGTCCTGGTTTTGGCTGGGACAGTTTATTTTCTTCCTAGTAGCTGGTACAGTGCTGTGTTTTGGATTTAGCATGACAATAATGTTGATAACACACCGATGTTTTAGTTGTTGCTAAGTAGTGCTTACGCTAGTCAAGGACTTTTTAGTTTTCCATGCTCTACCGACTGAGAAGGCTGGAGGTGCACAAGAAGCTGGGAGGGGGCACAGCCAGGACAGCTGACCCAAACTGGCCAAAGGGACATTCCATACCATGTGACGTCATGCTCAGTACATAAACTGGGGGAAAGCTGGCTGGGGGGGCTGCTGCTTGGGGACTGGCTGTGCATTGGTCAGTGGGTGGTGAGCAATTGCATTGTGCAGCACTTGCTTTGTATATTCTTTTATCATTATTATTATTATTAATATTATTATGTTATTTTATTTCAATTATTAAACCCTTCTTATCTCAACCCATGAGTTTTCTCACTTCTACTCTTCTAGTCCTCTCCCCCATTCCACCGGGGCCAGGGGAGAGTGAGCGAGTGGCTGTGTGGTGCTTAGTTGCCGACTGAGGTTAAACCACGACACCCAGTTATTCTAACATTTTTCTCTTTCAAATAAGCTGTTCCCTAATGAAAAATAACTGCCTGTCCTCATTAATCTCCTTATAAATCACTCTAAGGCTAGATATGTACCACACTCACAGGAGGTAGCTGTGGCACCTGCAATCATACTAAAGTTGCCTTTATCTCGCCAGCTGAAGTATTGAAAAAACATGTATACCTCGGGACCTCATGCACACTGAGGCAAGGTCAGCCTCAGGTTTGTCGTGTGGAATTCAGTTGCATAGACTTGTTTTGGGACTGGGCTTTTTCTCTGCAGCTGGTCAGCTCAGAGGGACTAGTATCATCAGCCAGTAGCAGAAGGCAGAAGCTGAGCACGAGTTTCCTTGCAGTGCCTGGTTACTGCTTGTGAATGCTTTGGCTTGGGATCTGTCGCATTTCCTGCTCCTTCTCTCTAACCTCTAACACCGAACATACATCTCCATGAGTAACCTGTCTGGACAGATCATCTGTCGCCTGTCTTACTCATGGCTGGATTTTTTTCGTCTTGTTTTTTCACTCCTTCAGAAACAGATACTTTTGACTTGAATTGACCTGAGGTACAGTTGCTGTTACTTGACTCCCCTGTTCTTAAGTCAAAATTAGAGAAAATTTAACAGATGTGAATATGTAAAAAAAACTATGAGCAATATCTATTGGCTTGAATATCTTGACAATTGTGAGGAGCTAGAAAGAACAGGAAATAAACCTCTGAGGCGAGGGAAAACAGTCTCTTTAAAAGCTGTAATTGTCCACAATAGTCTTATATGAAGAAAATTTTTGCAAGATACTTCATTATTATTATTATAAATAAATAAATAAATAAATAAGTCCCCAGACTTTCAGTATAAGCCTCTAAAGCTACTCACATTCATCCATATGCTTCTTCTAGGAATGTGCGTAATATCATTGAAATTTAAAAGCAAGCAAAAGTATTTTTGGAGGAATGTCATTTCTCTGTAGTATGTCAGCGATTTTACCTTTTTAAACTTATGACTGAGAAACTTTAGAAGAAAAAGAGATTTTATCTGCAAATTTAGTTGTAGTTCCTAACTATAGTGTTATAATGAAATGTTTCCTAATGTCCAGTCTGAACCTCCCTGACACAGGTTTGAGTCATTCCCACCTGTCCTATCACTGAATACCAGGGAGAAGACATCAGCCCCTCCCTCTCCACTTCCCCTCCACAGGAAGCTGTAGAGAGCAATGAGGTCATCCCTCAGTCTCCTTCTCTCCAAACTAATTGATTAAAATGTTGAACAGAACACTGCTGGTGACTGGTTGCCAGCCAGGTGTAGCCCCATCCACTACAACCCTTTCAGCCCTGCCGTTCAGCCAGTTCTTCACCCAGCTCACTGTGTACCTGTTCATCCCACAGTTGGATAGAATCATAGAATCATAGAATCATTAAGGTTGGAAGAGACCTCTAAGATCATTGAGTCCAACCGTCAACCCAACACCACCATGCCCACTAAACCATGTCCCTAAGTGCCTCATCTACACGTCTTTTAAATACCTCCAGGGATGGGGACTCAACCACTTCCCTGGGCAGCCTCTTCCAATGTTTAACCACTCTTTCAGTAAAGACATTTTTCCTCACATCCAATCTAAACCTCCCCTGGCGCAACTTGAGGCCATTTCCTGTCATCCTATCGCTAGTTACTTGGGAGAAGAGACTGACACCCACCTCGCTACAACCTCCTTTCAGGGAGTTGTAGAGAGCAATGAGGTCTCCCCTCAGCCTCCGTTTCTCCAGGCTAAACAACCCCAGCTCCCTCAGCCGCTCCTCAGAAGACTTGTTCTCCAGACCCCTCACCAGCCTCATTGCCCTTCTCTGGACACGCTCCAGCACCTTGACGTCCTTCTTGTAGTGAGGGGCCCAAAACTGAACACAGTAGTCGAGGTGCGGCCTCACCAGTGCCGAGTACAGGGCCACGATCACTTCCCTACTCCTGCTGGCCACACTATTTCTGATACAGGCCAGGATGCCATTGGCCTTCTTGGCCACCTGGGCACACTGCCGGCTCATGTTCAACCGGCTGTCAACCAGCACCCTCAGGTCCTTTTCCGACAGGCAGCTTTCCAGCCACTCTTCCCCAAGCCTGTAGCGCTGCATGGGGTTGTTGTGGCCGAAGTGCAGGACCCGGCACTTGGCCTTGTGGCATCTCATCCAGTTGGCCTCGACCCATCGATCCAGCCTGTCCAGGATAACTTGTCCAGAAGGATGCTGTCAGGGTCAGTATCAAAAGCCCTACTAAAATCCAGAACAATTACATCCACCATCTTCCTGTCATCCACTAGGCAGGTGACCGTATCGTAGAAGGATATCAAATTAGTTCAACAGGACTTTCCCTTCCTGAACCCATGTTGACTGTGCCTGACGACTGCATTGTCCTTTATGCAGGCTATGAAATGCCTTTTAATAGCATCCAGGATGATCTTCTCCACACCTTTTATGGGTACTGATGTTAGACTAAGAGGTCTGTTGTTTTTTTGGAACATAAACACAAATGTGATGTCACTATGGAGTAAGACCATGACATTACTAGAGTTCATTTTGTATATTTTATGCTACTTAAATATTACGTGTGTCTTTCAAGATTATTATTACCTATTTAATAGCTCATTAGGTTTGGTGAACACATCAGTTTACTTCCTTACATTTTCTTATATTATAATATTATAATAATGCCTAGTAATAAACATTGGAAACATGCTAAAATAATGGCAGAGTAACTGTGCAGGATGGCTGCGGTTTAATGGGCTTGATATATTCTGGCCTATGTTTCTTCTACTATACACTGACATTCATCTATTTCAGCTATATTTAAAAACAAAACAAAAAAAATAATAAAAAAGTCTTCCAGGCTACTGCCCAGCCAGCCTGAGCGAGGCTGCAAAGGGGGGTCCTGATGTCTGGCCATGCTGCTCAGCAAGAGCTTGACTCTCTCCAGTGCTGATCTGTGCTGACACAGCACTGTGTCTGCAGGCACTGGGGCCATTGCCGGGCCAGCACCAGGTCAACACAGCATCCCATTCTGACCTCAACAGTCATGCTGGGTGTGTGTGGCACGGGGGAGGGGCACTGGTGGCTCTCCCCAGTATGTCAATGGCAGTTTCTTACTGGGGACCCCAGACCTGGGCACAGCACTGAGCAGAGGGGAAGGGTCACCTCCCTCCAGAAGCTGGAAATGCTTTGCCTGGTGCAGCCCAGGGTACCACTTGCCAACTTTGCGGCAAAGGCACTTTGCTGGCTCCTGTTCAACTTGGTGTGCACCAGGACCCCCAGGGCCTTTTCTGCCAAGCTGCTTTCCAGCAGCTTTACCAAACTAGTTTTGGTCACGAGTACTTGCGGATGTTTGCCTGGATGCTTCGTGCCCGTACTGGTGCCATCCACAGTCAGTCCCACTCTCTCTGCAGGTCTCCCTGTGCCATTGCCGTGCGGGTTAGAAGGGCATGTTTTCTCCAGCCAAAACAGTGGTCCAAGTGGAAAGGCTCTCTCTTGTTATGGGACAGGGAGAAAGAGGATGCATCTTGGCAAGAGAGTCCAGAGACAGAGTTTCTGCAGAACTCCATCTTTGTCTTTTCTCCTTAACTCCAACTTTTTAATGCCAACTTTATTCTTCTTCACATAATGTCTGGGTAGAAGGCGGTGATTGGCACTCTCCTGGAAAACTAGCAAGGAGTTTCCCTTTGCTGGCTGCAACAGAAACAGCAGCTGCATAGCTGCCTTCCTGAGTAAGCAGCTGTCTGCAGAACCCCAGCGTCTCAAATACAGGGAGGGGGGGAAATCCAAGAAGCAGAGCAGACCTGAATAGTGCAGCCCAGGGGGTTGCAGATATGTCCTGCCCACTTCTCACTCTTCCTGGAAGGCTTTAGATGGTCAGTGGAGAGAACAAAGCAGTCCTGCCTGCTTGAGACAGACCTGTTGTCTCTTTGGCTCCGAATATAGGAAGCAGAGTAAGAGGAAGCTAAAAAATGAAACCCAAGCAGTTATGTGAGCTTGCAACAATTTATGTAAGGACAAGAAGGAAAAGAAGGGAGGAAGTAAGTAAGTAGAGAAGGAGGGAACGGAGGCAGAAAGGAGGGAGGGAGGGAAGGAGGGAAGGAAGGAAAACAAACAAGGCAGAAAAGGCAGGAAGGCAGGAAGGCAGGAAGGCAGGAAGGCAGGAAAGGAAGCAAGCGGAAGGAAGGCAGGAAGGCAGGAAGGCAGGAAAGGAAGGAAGGAAGGAAGGAAGGAAGGAAGGAAGGAAGGAAGGAAGGAAGGAAGGAAGGAAGGAAGGAAGGAAGGAAGGAAGGAAGGAAGGAAGGAAGGAAGGAAGGAAGGGAGCAATACTCTCTGTAAGCCTTCTAGGACTAGGGATAGGAAAGAGTTGAAAGGATTGCAATGCCTCCTCCTCATGCCATGCATATTTGCAAAGATACGTATCTGAAGAAGGACATACTGAATGGCTGAAAAATGAGATAGGGGAGCACACAGATGTTTTATATTTGTATCTGCCATCATTTTACAAGGGTTTCTGGGCACAATTTAACCTGGCTTTTTTGAGTCTTCCTTTCCATCAGTCCCTTGGCATGTATTGTGCTTCAAAGCTTCATACCTTTATGGTGCAAGAGAAAGGCAACATCACAGTCAGGACATAAGTATGGGCCTTCTTGTCACTCAACAGCTGAGCACAGGGCTAATGGGAAGGTGGAGGAGATAAGTGGATTACTGGGACCTGTCTCTGTTTTCTAATAGCCTGTGTGTGCCATCATTGGTAACTGCTCTTCTGAGGAAGACAAGACTTTGAAAGCACTTGAAATTAGTAAATTCCTAGATGCTATTTAAGAAGATGAGTATACTTTTGTTAGCTCTGATCACAATTTGATGCAGGTGTAGGTAGGAGAATGCATGGTTTAAGTATCACCACAGCTTTTGCAGCTGTGTGATCAAAGGTGAATAGACTAGACTAGACTAGACTAGACTAGAATATTTCAGTTGGAAGGGACCTACAACGATCATCTAGTCCAACTGCCTGACCAATTCAGGGCTGACCAAAAGCTAAAGCATGTTGTTAAGGGCATTGTCCAAATGCCTCTTAAACACTGACAGCCTTGGGGCATCGACCACCTCTCTAGGAAGCCTGTTCCAGGGTTTGACCACCCTTTTAGTAAAGAAATGCTTCCTAATGTCCAGTGTAAACCTCCCCTGGCACAGCTTTGAACCATTCCCATGCGTCCTGTCACTGGATACGAGGGAGAAGAGATCAGCACCTCCCTCTCCACTTCCTCTCCTCAGGAAGCTGTAGAGAGCAATGAGGTCCCCCCTCAACCTCCTTTTCTCCAAACTAGAAAAACCCAAAGTCCTTAGCTGCTCCTCATAAGACATTCCTTCCAGGCCTTTCACCAGCTTTGTTGCCCTCCTCTGGACGCATTCAAGGACCTTCACATCCTTCTTAAATTGTGGGGCCCAGAACTGCACACAGTACTCCAGGTGAAGCTGCACCAACGCTGAATGCAGCGGGATAATCACCTCTTTTGACTGGCTGGTTGTGCTGTGTCTGATGCACCCCAGGATGCGGTTTGCCCTCTTGGCTGCCAGGGCACCCTGTGCTGACTCATATGGAGCCTGCTGTCTACCAGCACCCCCAGATCCCTTTCTGCAAGGCTGCTTTCCAGCCACTCCTCTCCCAATTTATACTTGTGCCCAGAGTTACTCTGTCCCAGGTGAAGAATCTGGCATTTGGTCTTGTTGAATTTCATGGCATTGAAAATTGCCTAATGCTCCAATATACCAGATCCCTCTGCAGGGTCTCTTGTCCCTTGAGAAAGTCAACTGCACCTCCCAGTTTAGTATCATCAACAATAGTATTGTTATAATTATTATATAATAATGTATAATAAAAGAAAGATTAATAAGTAAATAATATATTAAAAATTATTTTCTCCTCGTCCTCTTTCTCCTGCAATAACATGACGTCCTCATCATGTGCTGATCAGACTAATTCTATCATCAAGAATGAATAATAATAACATTTTAGAAAGAATATAAGAGCAAGGTAAGTGTTTTGCAATATTTTTGTGTTACACCTTTCTGGACTCTACTGATTGGTCCGTCTGAGACAGTGATACGAATTACTGAGCTACATGTGTTTAATAACTCTTTGTAGATCTTCTTTCATTAATTTTCATAATTGCTTTTGGACTCATAAAATTTTTCATGTACGATATCTTATTGCAGTGAGTTTCATCACTTAACTGTGCTTTATGTGGAAAAGTGTTTTTCAGATTGACATCTGATAATTTCATCTGCTGCCTCCTGTTTCTTAAAGTATAAGACACTGCAAAAAAAAAAAGTCTCAACTTTTCTGGGACATTTGTGGTTTGATAGATCTTTATCATATTAAAAATTATTTAACTCTTTCTTAGGATGGCAAAAATGTAGTGATTTTATTCATTACTTATATGGAAACTCTTCTACTTTTGGTCATCCTGTTGCCTTTCTCTGCACCTTTTCCAAGTTTTATTTTATCTTTTTTTTTTTTTTTTTTTTTTTTTTTTTAAATCAGGGGAACAGAAATAAACACAAATTCATGTTCCAGGAACACTGTGTGTTCTACAGTGCCACAACATTATTTTCTGATTAGTTCTCCATTCCTTTCCTAATAAATCCTAATACTCAATTTGCTTGTTTGACTGCTTCTGAACATTAAGATGATTACTCTATTTTCATAGAATAATGTATTATAACTCTGAGATCTCTTTCCTCTGTAGCACAAGCTAGTTCAGAGTCCTTCACTGTGCATACAAAGTTAGAATTGCTTTTCTCCTTATTTTTCCCCATGAGTATCACTAACAATAATACTGTTCAGCCTGTGAATCTAATCACCATAAAATATCATTAAGGCTAATTGAACATTTATATAGATAATCACAAAGCTTATCCTGTTATATTAGAAAGGGAAATAGATAAACTCTCATGCTTTTGGACAGAGTTGTTTGTAATAAAGCAATTAAGTTTTGTAGAACTTCTTTTTTTCCCCCAGTTAGTTAGGAATAAAATCCAAGAATTTCTAAGTCTTCTGTAAAAAAGGCAAGGAATACTGAAATTTCTGGCTCTGAAACACTTCAGCAGGTTGTCATACAGCTACTCAGTTTCATTGTCAAACATTTCTTTGAATGAGTGGATGGAAAACCAGACAGAATTTGAAGCCATCCTCTAAGGAAATGTTCCATTAAAATGCTACATAATATCCAGAGAGATAAATGTTTACATTTTGACTGATTGCTATATTTTTTCTGATTAATTTTATTTGCAGAAGCTAAGAAGTGTTTGCTGTAACTTAATTATTCAGCAGATGTATGCTATGAAGCGTTTGTGGTTTTCTATAGCATGCCTGGTGTGGCCCATACCGGAGATGGGACACTGAACAAGAAAATGTTATATAGATATTGGTGTAAAAATTCCTATGTTACAATTATATATCATAGTGAAGTGCATTGCCTTTACCAAAACGAGAAGGGTATGGAAAACAGATTTTGCAGCATGTTTTGAAGATAAGACAGACGTGTTTTCTCTTCTCTAAGTTGTTTCACAGTTGAGTACTGTTGACTGAAAACACTTGATCTATTGCTGTCATGAAAAGCAGCAAGTTTCTATTATCTTATAATGTTAAGCCTGATTATTAAGAACCTATATGAGATACTACCTTAAATTAATTGAACAAATTTAAATTTTAATTGCTATCAGTGATCTAGGCATACAGCATATGAAGTACTGGAACAAAAGCCCTCATTAACTTATCTAGAACTTTGAAAGCAATGTCTTTCATAAGGAAATGCAGGAGAACATGCCTATTACCTTTGATGTCACAAGCAAGATGTTCTAATCTTGGAGGGTATGATTTGAGAGAGAGATAAGAATGAAATGCGAGCTATTTTGTTGTAGGAAAGCAGAATGCAGAAAAGGAATTGTGCTCCTTTCAGTATATTTGCAACAGTGTGGATGACTTCAAAGGATTTGCAGTGAAATACATGGGTTTAAATTGAAGTCAAATGACGCTAAACATAATAGGCATGTCAAACAGCCATACATATAAAACAATTTAATCAGACAGCATATTAATCAGACATTCCTTTGACTATGGAAGCTAATTATCTTTTTCATCTTCTCAAGCAAAGTGTTCTCTGGATCATTCTTTCAGGGACTGATTTAAACACAAAAATGAAAGCCATGGAATACAAAATCTATTTCCTTGATCTGCCACTCTCTTTCCTATAAACTCCTAATGACAAAGCTGTGACAAATGGCCTTTAGGCCTTTTTTGGCCATCCTACTTTATTATCTCCAATTAAGTCCAGTGAAGTCCAGATCACATCTTCCATCTGGAAGACACTTTCTGGCAGCAGGAATTCTAGTCAAATCCAGCAAGTAAGAGGTTGTACTGCAGGTTTAGAGACTGAGCAGCTAAAGTCTCCTCAAGCTGCCCTTAATAATGGGCAAGCTTTAGCACTAGTTTTAATATTAGTCATAGTTAAATGTATATATTTCAAAGTAAAATGAAATAAAACACAGCATGGACTCATGAAAAATTGACTATTCCAGGACAACTTGACATTTATATTTGATAAGTTGAATAACTTTCTAGATGAATTAAATGAAGTAAACCTCATTGATTTTTATATCAGAAATGTAATTAGTAGAATGTCACATAGAGTGCGGCAGTTATTCTGAAACTCAGATAATCATTTTTGGGTGTACTTATGTAGGGGTGGAACTCAAATGCCTCATTCTTTTCTGGATGCCATAAGGCATCCAAGACATTCATGTGGAAGTGGCGAAATAGCACAGAACCTATGGGAGACCCATGCTTCTTTGGAGTGACAGCTGAAGCTGTGGTGGATATGGTAAAGCTGTAAAGTATCATTAGGTATCTGTATTTACACAACCAAATCTCATCTTCCTTGTCTACTTTAAAGTGAATAGACTCTACCTTTAAGCTCCACTAGCTGTACTGACTAGGTCTTCATGTACTACAGCTGAGCCTTAAACATCCAGTTCAGATGCAGACAACTTATGCAGACACCATCTTAATCTGAAGCTTTACCTCACTCGATAGTGACACTGGGGAAATTTTCAGCAAAAATTGAGGATGCAGGGGTTAGGACAATAGTTTTTAGGGTAATATGGATCTGGTTCACGTAAAACTATGAAACAAAAGAGAAATCAATGGGTTTACTTTACAAAGAAAGATATACTGGACAAAATTTTTCTTGAGAATTGTAGCAACAACCTTGAAACATTTGCTAATGGAAACAGGTGGTAAAATAAAATTGGAAGACACCATAAATGACAAGAAAGTTCAGGAATACTACAGGGAGTTTTAGATGACCTTGAGAAGTCTGAGGCGTTAGCAAGAGGGTGGAGTTAAATAGTGCAAAATAGCTGATTACACAATTCAGGAATAGTAAGCAAAATTTCTGGTATTGGCTGGGAACTCATCATCTGGAAATGCCAAAGGACAAGAAAGACCTAGGTGTATTAGCTGAAGACAGAATGATTCTGAATTACTACCAGGGTGTGGCAATGGAAAAGTAAATATTCTTGAATGCATTAGGAAATATATTTCCAGTAGAAACAAGAAAGTATTAATGTTGTTGTGCTAGACATGTTGCACATGCCTTTAACAAGTCAAAACCTGATCTCCCTTGTTTAAGAAAAATGAATTCAGACTTCAAGGCTGCAAGAAACCATCACTCAGCCAAGAAAATCAGAATTAACATAAATTAAATGTAAAAAATCAGTAATTGTAGGAAAATTTATATTCTTTATAAATACATTAAAAGCAAAAATATCAGGAAGTAAGAAAAAAACTTTTAAATCTAATAGATAAAGTTTATGGAAAGAAATAGGTATAAAATTTCCATGACTAAAATGTTGGCTGGTAGATAGAAACAGGTTTCTAGCCATCAGAGGAATAAAGTTGTGGAAACCTCTGATTGGATTAATGGACTCTCCAATCCCAAACCAGATTTTCCTTTACATTCTCAGTTTTGAAGTCTGGGTCCCTACACACTGAATATCCTGTGGTTTTAGATTCTGCATCAATTTTCTTACTTGGAAGAACAGTAAGCAAAACATTTATACAAATATATTGCTTACCACAGGAAATTTTTGGATTTTTTTTTCTTGGGATAATGAGAAAAAAGAAGAAATTCTAGTTTGATATTTGTTCATTGACAAACATGATGGGAAGGATGAGAATATCAAAGGTGCAAAATGCTTCTGATCCGAAATGACCGCTTACAAATTTCACAAAGAAAGAAAATATCTCATTCTCTTCAGTATCTTTTTCTTTTCTTTGGTTTAGCATAAATATAATAAGTTAATAACTTAAATAATTCCATTTCCTTTTAGTAGAGGAAAGCATCACAAGTCATACCTCTACCTGGCTATAAGCCTAATAATGCGATCTCCTCAGCAGTTTCATGCCCTTTGAGTCAATTGCCCACAACACTCTGCTTAATGAGTCCCTCTGACTCAAAGGGGAGGATATTTTAGTCCCATAGTCCAGCTGAGATTCTGGGAAATTTCTGTGTAGTAGGGGCAAACAGACTCCTTAAGCTCTGCTTCTATGCTGTTCATGGACTCCTTGACAAAATTGCTCAATCAGAAATCCTATAGCCTCTTTGTCTAAGGCAGTCTGAGATTGCTGATCTAACATAAACACAGATAATAAACCAAAATGGTTACCTAAAGCACCAAGGCCTTTCTCTTTTTACTGCTCTTCTCTTGTCCAGAAAAAAAAAAAAACTTTGTTTTTTCTTTAAATCCTCACTGACTCACTCAGATTTCCCTTTTCACTTAAATTCTCTACTGACTCCTTTTCTTGTCTTACTTTGTTACAGGCAAGTAACAATCTTACTCATAAGTCCTTAAATGCCCATAGGAAGACCATACCACCAACTGCTGAAATCACCCCAAAATACTGATACCAAATCACATGTACCAAAAAGGAAGAAATTCAGACAATACCTTTCACTAACAAAGTTTCACTTGAAGAGCTGATTCCAGTTTTAGATACTGAACTGATCCTTGCAGTGTTCCCTCTTTTGTGTTGAAAAAAAGGAACACAGCCCACTGGACTCTTCCCAAATGGAATTGATTTCTTACACGCAGCTATTTTGTTAGGAAATACATGTATGAATAAAGTAGATGCCCAAACTATCTCTCCCATTTAGTAAACTATTCAAACATCATGGACTTTTCTCCTGACTTATCTGAAGACTACGGTTAGGTAGGAACTGAAAAAAGTGTAACAGTTTAAATCAGTTCTTTCAGAAATAGGAAAAAAATTAATAAATTACCACATCTTCAAGCATGACATTATCTTACAAAGATCAGAAAAAAAGCAGTAGTAAACCTGGTCTTCATTTTATGCATGCATTATAAAACTGGAAACAATTAGGAAGAGCTAGAGGAGATAACTGACCTTTTCTATAGCTTTAAATAGTCACTATACAGAGAAATAGGAAGAAGAATTTCAGAATATGCCTGGCTATTTCTGTGTAGTAATCTTCTGTATTCTTTTGCTGAATAGAAGAATTCTATGTACAAATTTCTGTCAACTAACAAAGAAAAAAAGAAGACCTTCTCCAAACAGACTGTATTTCCCTGTCCCTGATACCGCACACACCACATTGTGATTGTAAGGCCTGTGGCATAGGGCTAGTTTCTTGTTATCTGTTTTTGAAGTGCCAATGATAAACTTTTGTTACGGATCCTGTGAGACTTTGGCCGTAATAAAAATAAGTATTTTAAAAATAGTACATATTGAATAAATACGTCTTTTTTTTAAAGCTGAACCAAGTTTACAGGAAACAGGGTAAATTTAACAGATTTGATTGCAAAGTCATAGCTTATCTATCATGTAAAACGAAACCATGAAAATGTCATATAGGAATATCCAACCTCTCTGATGACAGTATATGAAACACAAGCCACAAGCTTTCAGTAAATGAGGTAAGCCTGTTCTCCATCAGCCCATCCCACAGCATTTCCTTACAGTCCATCAGAATGTTAGATGTTCCTTGCTAAAATACTTGAGTTCTTCCAAGTAATCCACCTTCAGTCAGCTTCTCTCAATGGGTTTACTTCCCTTTTCACCGGGCGTATCCAACCACACTGCCTCAAAGCCATTCTGCCAAACTTCTTATTCTCTGTGTAAGTCCCAATTATATAATTTGCATAGGCTTATATCTCCCTCCTGTGTGATCCAGTCAAACAGCTCTGAAGAGGTGAAACACAACTATGCTGCCGCTTTCAAATCCCTGTTCCTTCAGTACTTTGGGAACTGCATGGCAAAATTTTGCTGTATTTCTGTAAGGCACAAGATATAGGAAGACATATACCAATACTCTCTGGAATTCCTTCTTTCTAAGGAAGTCAAAGTGTAGTGGTCTATAAGCTGCACTGCTTCCCAAACTCCCTCATTAATTAGGCAGGATTTTCAGGGAGAGGACGGACAGAAAGATGCAGGAGGATGAACTTGGAAAGGACAGGAATACAAATGTGTTTCATGTTGAAAGGTTGGTGACACACTGCGCTTGTAAACCAACTGCTAGAAATAGCTACTCTTGCCTTGAAATAAAAACTGATGAACTTTCTATAGCCTTCTCAAGCCATGGCAAAAAAAAATATTTGGGCTATTTGGACAATTTACATCCCGAGGGCTGATTTCCCAGAATATGTGTTCTTCTGAAAACAGGAAGTGAACAGATTCAGCAACTTTTCCCATTAGTGGATGTTAAAAACAACAAAATGAAAGTCTTGAAAGGAGTAGCAAGGGAAAAGATATTTTGGTAATGAAAACATAATTACAGTGTTCCTGATAGTGCAAGACAACAAGAAACTAATCTATGTAATAATTTTCTAAAATAAATGAAGATTATATTTCTTTCTGTGCAAACCATTTATTTTCCATTCACATTCTGCTTGTAAGACTAAACTCCCCCCCCCCCCCCCCCCTTCAGAGTAGGAATAGAATCAAATACTTGGATCCTGTGACTTAATTGTATCTGGGAATATATTCTGCAGTTGACAGAAAATGTAATTTAGGCTTCCTTATATCAAATTCACTCTTATCTGTTTTTCCTTTTTTTCTCATGTGTAACTCCAGAAAATGCACAGTAAAGATAGTTACATTGGTGCAAATAGCTAAACAAACCAGTGTATTTTTCAAGAAAAAAGCTTGGAAATACAGTATTTGTTGATTTTGCAGGATATTATTGTACAAATTAATTTGCCCATCTATCTATCATTTTGGACCTGTAAGCTGGAAAGGATCTTAAAGCTAAGTTTAACCGATCACAGCTTGTGCTGGTTGAATACATAAGCATCTCATAAACCAATCAGAAAGCTCACTTAGGCTCTGCAGCTGAAAAAGAATGCATGTAACATAGTTTGCCTAATCCATTTTTATACTCTTATAAAATTGCTGAGACAGGGGACTTCTGTTTTATCTATTAAAATATTAAAGAGCTATACTTTTCTTCTGTATTATTTATTCTTCAAGTTTGATAAAGAAGACCTGCTATTACAAATGATTAATAGTTATTTCCCCTAAGAGCAAATTTGGTTCCTGATAGTCAGAAAATTAATTTCATCTGCTTGTCGGTCTAATTAGTAACCTGAAATAGAGATTATCCAATTATTCTGAATGCTTCAGTGCAAAACAACAATGAAAACTTCTGTACATAAATCATTTAGTTATATGAAATTTTAATTGAAAAAAATGAAGGTCTTCAGTTGGTATGGATCAGGAACAATTAACAATGTAAAAGGAATTGTAACGTTATTTTTCATTCTGTTAATAGCAATATTATTAAATGGTAAATTGCAATTCAACATTACACCTACAGGACCACTGATAAGGAACACTAATAAATGTCTTGCTGTTGTTGTTTATTGAATTAAATTATTATATATGTAATTATATCATCATGATTAGTCAAGTGGATAAACCAAAAAATATTCTCTTATGTTTAATATGAATGAATAAATGAATCTGGCCACTAATACTCACTTTAATCTTTGTAAGTCCCTGGGAAAGTATATCAAAGCTTACCTGGCTTCAGGGAGATCAGGAACATTAAAAGCATGTCCAGAACAAAACGAAATTTCTAGAGGTCTTCTGCTGGAGGAACTTAGGATATTTAAGGCTCCCTATGGAAATTCACGTATTCCTTGTTTGCTTAAGGTGTTTCAAATAGGAAGCTTTTTTAATATAATATTTGCTATTATTTAGGTTAAGTCATCTTTCAGTCATGAATACTCAAATGGTCTTTAGAGGTTACAGTAAATACATTCTTACTAGTCACTTTTACCCATTAGTTATCAAGTGTCATTTTAAGCCAAGTTGGGTGACTAACCTCGATCCCTTGCATGAAAGTACAAATGTTCCAATCATAAATGGGACGATGCCATTCTTTCTCTTGCTGACAGTAATGATTTTTTATGCCCTGCATTTCCACAGTACCTCTGCAAAGTCAATCCTACATGATGTCAAAAGCTGAAAGATTAATAAAGAAAAGGGTTTTTTTAATTGTCTCAGAAAATGCATATTTATTTCAATTGTACAGAGGTCATAGCTTCCTCTAAGTTAGTTTATTTGCCTACTCAATGTATTGAAGAGCAGCATGATTGTTTCCTAGATATACTAAAAGTACGTTAACTATGAAATGTCATGTAATAAGCTTACAAAATGGGGCCATCAGTTTCAGCATTACAGATTTATTTGGGTTGTTAAAATCTTGTAAAAGATATTTATGTATTGCTTGTCACTTATTTCTAAAACAAATCATCCTAATCCCCTGTAATCTAAAGGAACACATTTTGATATCTCTTTCTTTTGCCCTTCATAAGAATTCCCTAGAAATACCATAATACCAGTATTAGTAACAATGGATTCAGTCTTGAAATCCATCTGGATTTTTTACACAGGAAAACACAGAAAGTGATGTTTTTGCCTGAACAAAGGCCGTGTGATACTTGACAGTTGGGTATTGCGGCATTTGGCCCAGATTTGGTAACTCTATTTGCCATGCAAGAGAACAGGTTGCAGTGGCAGGCCAGGAGTCAATTTCATACTCCGTAAAGCTCTGTTGCACTCAGATTTACCCTATGAGTGATTTTAATCCATAGAGTCTTCATTAAAGATGGCTCTAAAGTGGTCTGAAAATATTTAGTGTCTCTGCATGCTCACCTTCCTATTTGTATGTATTTCTTACTCACATGGCCCTTATCTCCTGACTTCAAAGTCAGCACTGAAGCGATAAAAACATCATGAGGACTAACTTTAGCATACAAAGCTTTCTATAACTAAGTCCTTTCTCCTCCGTTATCCTGAGGCAGTTAAGCTGGTGACAGAAGCGTATCTACAACATCAGATGGAAAAGATTCAAATGGCTCAGCCCAGCATAAAGATCTTCACTCACGGATATTTCTCTGTTGCTTAGACCAGTCTCCTAACTAGAAAGGACTACAAAAAGCAATAAGGCTAACACAATGTGAGATAGGAAAATAAACGTAAGAACTGGCACTACATATTGCATGCTGATAAGACATACTTTAGCCAAAACTAAATAGTTATAGAAATGGTGAAAGAATTAAACTTAAAGGGGAAAAGAAATGGAAAGAACTGGCTCTGACTGAAGCTTTCAGCCCTTCAGGAAGAGGACTATTATTGTCATAAGTGTCTGTGGACATGAATAACATAATTATCCTTCTGTGAACTGATTTGGAAGATTATGTACCTCCTTCCTTTTTTTTCCTATTCAACTTGGCATTGGATTGCAAACTAGCTTGTAAATGCAGTGGTAAAACTGTCTCAAAGAATATAATCACTTCTGGAGGTGACAGATGAAGTCACTACTTAGTCACACAGCTGAATTTCACACCAAGATCATCCCAGATTTTTTTTATTTAGGGACATGCTGGAATTGAATGTTTATAAGACATTTTATATATATATATATATATACACACTTATATATATACAGCCTTAGGCTGTAATTGTCAAGCACTAATTTAAAAAGGAATTTAAGAGTACTGAGAAGCAAGGAGATAACCACCTTCTACTGTTTTATGTCACCGCTGTGCCAGTTACTCAATACTGTTAGAACAGTTAGTACTAAATGGAACACATACTTCAGTACTTGACAATTTCTGTAATATAGCTGAGGTTCAGAAAATGAAAAATAGTATAGGTACACATGTAAACCATAATAATCTTTTTCTGTTATCCTAGGAAAAATCATAAATTACTTTGTAGGAAAATGCCAGAATAACAGCAAGTGAATACTTCAATTACTGGATGTAAGCAAACAGTTTTTTTCTGCTGAGAAAAAAAAAGATAATCATGCTGCTATGCTGTCCTCTGGTTTGTTTTTTTTTTTGCTAAAAAATAAAACTAGCTTCAGCAGGTACTTGTGTTAAGAACTGAGCTCAGGGTTCTTTGATAACATCTTTTTCTGCATTAAAAAGTGTTAGCTCTGCTGCACATGAATTAACGTCTCTCAAGTCATTCACAAAATGACAGAAGATAATTGCTGGAAAAAAGGCAAATTATTTTGGTTACCAAAATTTATGCAAAGACTCAAAAGAGAAAAATCTATATTAATAAAAGGTGCCTGTCCATCTCTTTAATTTGCTGTGTTCAAAAAAGCATTTGCTCATTATAGGTCAAACAGAAATGAATATTATGACACAAAATGTGTGAACATCTCTAATTCTGTCTGTAGAGTAACAAATTGTAAGTAAAATTGGATTGAGGTGTAATTTATACCATCTACTCTAAAAATCATCAACTAATGGGGTCTAGACTTATTTTCGGTACTTCTATTTAAATGAATAATACAAGGTACTATGGCATACTGCATTCAGTATTAAAAACAATAATAAGAAATGTTTTGTGGGGTTTACATAAGACATATATATAGCAGGCCACAGAATTTAATGCTATGTGGTGAAATTGCATTAAAAATTGACACATTAATACGAACATCCAAATGAATTCTGTAAAAGCATTTGAAACAGGCAAGGTAGAGACAGCCGTAAAAGCATAAATAGAACCAAAAACAATCCCAAAGCATTTTTATAAAAAGTATAGCCATTATTATGGTCAGAAAATCATCCATCTACAGAAAGGTAGTGGGAGACATAGACATGAGCATTCTTGCATGTGCAGTGGACTGGTGCTGATCCTGAATAACAAAGAGGTATTTTACTCCAAGTGCCATGTATGGTGGCACAGATCCCCTTGATTTCATTATAGTTTTGCCACTGATCTCAGCAGAGAATTTAGAATTGAAATAATTTTAAGCATGGTAATATGAGTTATATGTAGTTTTAGGATGACGTCCATACCTAACATATTAATGTTTTGAGTTAAAGTATGTCTTTTAGAGTACCATGATCTAAATTCAGTTTGGTGAGGTTAAGTGTTCTTTATGTTACACTGTGTTTATTGCAGCCCTGTATCTCTGGAGGTTTACATCTTATCATTGCTAGTAAAAGGCCACAGGTCTGTTTTAACTCCACAAAACCTCAGACCTAGGACTTACCAAGTTTTTGTCTGGACTTATTATGCTATTGTGTGCAGTGTGAACTATCTATGAACCTGTAATATAAATGCAGCGTAGAAGAGTACAGGCATGGGAGGATGGCAAAGGGCTTGAAAGCAGAGGCACAGGATGATACCAGAGGCCCAGGGTTATAAACACTACAGTAGTGGTCAATTAGTGGCCACCTCTGGAGTGCAACCTTGACAGCTGGGTACAGCTGGTTTTATAGATAACAAAGAAAATAAAGAGTAAGTACCCAACACATGGAAAATGTACCACATCATAGAGTAGATTTGATATACAGTGGAATCAAAGACCAATTAAGGAGGTGGTGTTAGAAAACATATGAAAATATCCCAAACAAGCCCAGGAGTAAGGAGGAAGACACGTCATCCCCCCCCAACAACAACAACATTATATTCCTCCTGGAAAATGATTTAGACTAATGATTTTCCCAAACACCTCTTGTTTTTTAAGAAAAATAGAAACCATCAACCTTAGAACTCACTGGAGAATTGGAAGGTTGAACGTAACATCAGCAAAAAATGGTAGATACCAGGAACTCTGTGTATAATAATTTTACCTATACTATTGATGAGAATTAGCCATAATAGGTAATTTGGATTATAAAAGTTATCAGTTATTATAATACTAATAATTATAGTTATTAGAATACTATAGTTATTAGAATACTAATAATTCCTTGATTAGACTGCTAAAACTTAGACTGGTGTAAAGATCATTTACTGATATAAATTCTTCATTGTGCTTATATTGTGTGTTTCTTCAGCACACACAAAACACACAAGAAATGCTATTACATTATGCAGGTTTGCTGAGAGTCAGTCAGTCTCTCAGTTGGACAAAGTTCAGGCACTAACAGGATCATGTTTATGTGGCTACTGACACACAAAACAGTTGTATTTGCCTTTTACTGGCTTCATTTCCTATATGGTCATATACTTAAATATTTATATGTTTCCTTTTACATGAAATATAATTTATCCTCCAAGTTATTTATCTTACTTATCACTGAAACAACCTTTTGAATTCAAGAAGTTTTACTATTACCATTTCACACATGGGAAACAGAGATATTTGGAGTATTTCTACATACTATTTCATCAAAATGTCAAAGCTCTGTCCAAGCAAACATGTATGATTAGAATCATGCAGCACGATGTGAAAATACCAGCTGGTAACCCAGCTGTGATACCGTGTTACTGTCCGCACTTATTCTAATGAATGTCATGCTCATATGGCTATAATCTTTCCAGCTACGGAGCTAGCTGCCTTACTGCAAAGACTATATACACCCTAAAAGTCTAACAGTCAGAGTCTTGAAGGTACTTAATTGTATAAAAATTCAGATAAATGACTGAGGAGGGTTTTAAAAACAACCCTCCTACATACTTGTCTGTGAGGAGCTGAAGATGACAAAAAAGTCTGATTGGTGTAAAGAAGAAATATAAGCCTCTTATCCCCAGTTACTTAAAGCTACAATTATTGAACTGTCCTTCCCTGTTTACATGAAATAATGATCACGAATACATATTTTCACATCAGATTAACCCCTCACACTCAGCTGATGTGTATCTCTTTAAACAGTATCTTCAGTAACAGCTCTGCAACCATGCAATGTTTGGAGCAATGTTATACACTTTAGTCATCGTGCATAGGAAAGAAAACAAAAAAGGGAATCTGCCTCATACTTTTCCTTCTTTAACGCTGTTTTTAGTTACAAATACAAGCAGGTAGCTCTCTAAATACACCAGGGAGCAGAATGGATGATCAAAAAGAGCCAATTCACGTGTAAGCAGTTGTCAAGTTAAAATTCAGATATTCAGATTTTATATAGGACCCCACTTCCATAATGAGTTTGAATAAACCCCCTGATTTTCATGCAAGGATTTTGTTTCTGCCTTTTTTTGTTTGGTTGGTTGGTTTTTTTCCTTGATGGATACTGTCATGAAACAAAGCTTTGTGTATTGCTTGAGCCCACTTCTGTTAGAATAAAAGGTAGTTTAGCACAGAGAGGCTTTGGCAGTGGTGTTAACTTCATATCAACTTGAAAACAGAGTCTGGTATGACAGTTACAGCAGGGTCAAATACTGTAGCTGCAACAATTTGATTGTTGACTTTGTGAGACTGAAGATCAGCTTTGGTTCTTCATAATTATTTTTGATATCATTTAGGCAACAGATACAATCCATAGGTGGTAGAACTAGGGTATACTACAGAAGCTTTTAATTTATTCACAAAATGAGTTAATTGTAACGACATCTTTATGCCACAGATTAGAAAGTGAGCCAGTGCAAGCTGACTCACAGGAAACTGTTTGAGAGTAGTCTTTTTTAGCATAATAATAAAGGGGATTGTCATTCTTTGACAAAAAGCATATCCCATGCTTATACAAATGGTAATAATACCTGAATGGACAGATACAACTATATATTCAAAAAGAAGCTTTTGATCTTAGGGACTCCAGCATATTTATTGAAAGTAGAAGAGGAATGGGAAAGACTATGTCTGTATCTGTACTTTATTCCTTTTTATGGGACTAGCAATCAGTATATGAGATTACAGAAAAAAAGGTTCAGATTTTCTCTTCTCAAAGAAATTGATCGGAAGAGAATCAGATAGGATAAACAATCTGACAAATTGACGTTTATAGTCTCAGTGATGTGTCTTCTGGAAAACATGACAGAAATTCTGTAGGATGAAAGCAAAATGCTGAACAGAAGACATGAAAGAGCTTTTAATTCACTTAAGTTTTGTTATCCACACTATACTGTTAAGGTAATTTAAAGGCAAGCAAAAAGGGTATCATGACAGCTGGGAAGTTGACACGCTATGAAGTGTCCATCACAGAAAACTGAATAATCAAGCAGGGTCATAATTTGTTGAAACAATAGGAATCTGTGCTCTATGACCTTTTGTATCCCTGTGTTTTGTTTCATACATGGTATTGAAAAATTTCACAGGTGCTGTTCTGATGTGACTGGGTTAACTAAGGATAACCCTGTGGCTGCTTCTGGTCTGAAACAAATTGGTGTCACTTGCAAAATTCAATTCAGTTCCCATTCTGTCGTTTGAACTTTGTCACCACAATAAGAGGTTTGATGAAAGAATGCCTGAAGGTGACAGCTAATGATGATTTCTACTTCAGGATGAGAAAAGCAAAATTAAAAAAAAAAAAAAAAAAGGATTGCAAACACAGAGGAGTTGGATTCAGGCAGCTGAGTAGGCATCAGAGGAATTTCAGCAGTGCAAAATGTTATAAATTGAGCAAGTGCTACTATCCATGCTGCTTTTAGCATCACTCAAATTTATCTTGCTTCTACCTTGTTCCACAGTTTTCCTTTAAATGCTTTTCTAAGATACATACTGAAAAAAACCTTAGAGAGGATTCAATTTATGTTTAACGTAAAAGTAGCATGAAACTGGTTTTTACCAGGATAGTATGGGCAATTCAGTCTCACATCAGTTTCGTACAGATGTTCAATGGTAGGAAGGTGAAGATTAAGCTTGTTGGAGTTCTGTCAGGTCTGTTGGCATTCTGTTGGTGTGGACATGGATGAAAAGTTGTCAGAACAATATTATTTTATATATTTAGAAGCACAAAATTTAGATACATGTGTAAAAGATGATGATTTATTAGATAAGATATTTTTTAGTGTCCTGGTTTCAGTTGGGATAGAGTTAATTTTCTTCCTAGTAGCTGGTACAGTGCTGTGTTTGGATTTAGTATGAGAATAATGTTGATAACACACCGATGTTTTAGTTGTTGCTAAGTAGTGCTTACACTAGTCAAGGACTTTTCAGCTTCCCTGAAGCTGCCAGCGAGAAGCTGGGAGGGGCCACAGCCCAGACAGCTGACCCAAACTGGCCAAAGGGATATTCCATACCATGTGACGTCATGCTCACTATATAAATGGGGGGGAGCTGGCCAGGGGGTGGCGATTGGTGCTCGGGGACTGGCTGGGCATTAGTGGGCAGGTGGTGAGCAGTTGCACTGTGCATCACTTATTTTGTATATTCTTTGTCATTATTATTATTTTCATTTTCCCTTCCTTTTTTTGTCCTATTAAACTGTCTTTATCTCAACCCACAAATTTTACTTTTTTTTTTTCTCCCCAATTCTCTTCCCCCATCCAACTGAGGTAGGGGGTAGTTAGCAAACTGTGTGGTGTTTAGCTGCCTGCCAGGTTAAACCACAACAATTAGATAAGAAGAGGTCTGCGAAGGAACAGATAATAGCTGATAGGTTCTGGGACTAATATAGTAGTGATGTGATTGATAAAGTTTAGGTCACTGATTCTCAAAGAAGTTGAAAAATGACAGAAAAAAGCATATATACAGAAAGATTAAATTCTTCAATAAAACAGTAGTTCAGCTCCTCCAGAACAGAAAGAAACATCTCCAGTCACTGTTAGTTTACTGAAACCATGCCTGCAAGCTAATTAATTACTGACAGCAGTAATTAACACTGTCTCCCCCATCTCACTTTAGCAGTAATTAGATTGTTTTTCGTAGCTTAAAATGTTACATGAATGATTGGACTTGAGTTTGGGTTTAAACATGAACTGATAGAGAAGGGAAGATTACTTTCTGGAGGATCATACAAAGACATATGCGTCAAAAGTAGACTGTATTTCCAAAAAGCTGAGAAATGTTAAATGAATCTCAGATGTTCTCTGAACTTTGTTAATTGGCTGATTAGGTTACATATAAGCTGAGCATTTTCTGAAAAGAATAATGAGCTAGTACCTTTTCCAGTTTATACTTGGTTAATATGGTCTGGGAAGGGAGTACTGCAGAAACCTAATACAAAATTTGTGTGTAAGAAAACTGGACTCCAAGCTGATGAAATCAGTTCTCTACCTGCTTTTTTTTTTTTTTCTGGTAGAACAGCAGACACCCCCACCCCCTGAATTTTGACAAAGACGCTACCCTTAGTAGAGAAACTAGGATAAATTCTGTGTTTTGCATTGTTATGTCTGGTAAATTTCTTCTTCATAGGAAAACTGAAGAGTATTAAATTCGTTAAACATCTGCTTCCTCACTGATACTTTAGAATTGATCATATAGAGATCCTATTAAACTCTTATATGAGTTTTATTTCAGTGAACAACACAGATTTGGGTTCTTCCCCTTGAGTAATAATTATTTTTCTTTGATTTTATGTCTCCATGGTAACTTTTTTTTTGAGAATCTCTTTCTCTCTTTCCCCAAGAAAGCCCAGATATGATCACTACCCTGCAAACAATGTAAATAATTAATTTAATACATTTTTTGCAATCTTTATTAATAGGTAGAAACCTTAGCCTCTTTCACTTAACTGAATACTTGGGCCTGAAGGAGACATACAATACATTATCTCTGCAAGTGTCTACTCAGTCATGTCTTCTGGGCTAATTTCTGTTTTTCCATATAGTAATTAAAATAATAGCTCTTCATGCTCGATTTATCAATGTAGTAGAAACCAATTTCAGCTAATTTCCTGTCTTTGTTTCTTTTGTTTTCTTCTTTTTTTTTTTCTTTTTGCTTGAATAATTTTTAATTACAATGCAAATACTGTTACAGGAAATTTATTAAAATACTGTGGACCATAGTTTTATAGCTAATGTGTCACCCTTTCTGTTCTATGCTTTCAATATTTTGAAAGACTAAATAAGCTTGAAATACAAGCTAAATATTTGGATGAAGTTGTTTATTTAATTGCTTTATATCTTATAAAGTTATAAAACAGTAAAGGAATCTATTGAGATACTAGGTTTTCTGAAGATTTTTTTTCATATGATTTTTTTAAAAGATACATAGCTCTAATAGAAGATATTGCACTTAATAAGAGTAACACTACTTCCCTACATTTAATGAACAACAAAAAATCTAGAAAAAAACCAAGAAACATGCAGAAAACCCATATTTTGTTTTGTAGATGTCCACCATTCATTTGAAAAATTAATGTCAAATTCAACATTTGCTATAGCTCCACATTGAATTAATCCCATTGCTGGTAAACTATTTTAATGAGTAAATATCAAATTATGTAAAACCTGAATTTTTGTCTTGTTAATATTTTTTTGTTTACTTTTAAAGCAACTCATACAGTGTTTTTTCCACTGGGAAAACAAACAAAAAAAAAACCCAAACAAACAAAAAAACCAAACCCCGAATAAAAAAACCTTAAAAGCAAATAGGCAGATCTCAGCCCTGCCACCTCATAATAAATTATTTCCCTAAAATTTTAGTTTGTTGTTTGGGTTTTTTTTGTCAATAAGGAAGTAAATAAATAATGGGCAAATAGCCAGTAATTTTATCTCTAAATTGCCTAGCAGCAAATTTTAAAATATATTGACCTTATTTATTGTAAAATATTTCTTTTGACCAATAACTTTCTTGACCCCATGTTATTGACAAATATTTAACATTTAACAAGCTTTCCTTCAATATATCAGCTATACAGTAGAGATTTTGATCAGTGTTCTGCTTTAAACATTTAAGATTACAGGTCTGAAAATCAGCTTCTGAGACCATTCCTGAAACAGTCAAGCACAATTCACAAGTTCAATGAACTCCTTTTGAGTAAACTTATTTATTAAAATGCTTGTGAGACATGAACTCAGATGTCAGTATAGTCAAACAAGTTGATTTATAAAGTCAAATGAATATTCATGGTCAGCGTTTTGTACACTGTGCTCTCGCATCAACCTCCTGCTGCCAAGAGAAGCCAGTAGAACAAGTGCATCTTGCAGTGTGCCCAGAGACTCCTACTTTCCTCTCTTGCTTAATCAAGAGGCAGTGCAATTGTTTAGTGAATCCTCAATGCTTAGTATCCAAAGAAAGACTTCTATTTACCTTCAGGCAACTTTTCCCAACATTTTCTTTTCTCTTCTTCACAGACCCCTCATTTCAGCCATTTTTCAGAAGATACCACCATGAGTTCATAAAGAAATCAGCTAAGGGAAACAAGGCTTTGCTTTGTTTTAATCATTACCTCTTATGTACATAGCTGCCTGCGTTCGATATGTGACCTATACATATTTAGCTGGACTCATGGATGCATTAGTCCAGTCAAGCATGTGGAATGGTACTCAAAGATAAATAGCGGACTGGGCAGGACATTTAAACTAATCAAAGCGAGATGTTAAGGGGAATGTGGAAACACAAGTCGGTTACATTCAGGGCTCCAGAGTCTAAGCTGAAAGTGGACACGTTTCTTTCCCTGGATTCAGACTTACAACCTCTTGTGCAGTAAGGAACTAAAGTCAGACCACCAGTCCCTTCATTCTTTGCTAACATCTCCTTTTTCTCTTTCTCTCCACCTCCATACTAGTAGACAACCTTCATTTACCTGACTTGTAGTATTGGTTTGAATAGAATCATAGAATCACAGAATGGTTTGAGTTGGAAGGGACCTTTAAAAATCACCCAGTCCAACCCCCTGCCATGGGCAGGGACATTTTCCACTAGGTCAGGTTACTCGAAGGCCCATCCAGCCTGACCCTGAACATGTCCAGGGATGGGGCATCCACAACTTCTCCGGGCAACCTGTTCCAGTGTCTCACCACCCTCATAGTAAAGAATTTCTTCCTTATATCTAATCTAAATCTATCCTCTTTTAGTTTAAAACCATTACCTCTTGTCCTATCCCTACAGGCCCCGGTAAAATGTCTCTCTCCATCTTTCTTATAAGCCTTCGTTAAGTACTGAACAGCCGCAATAAGGTCTCCAAGTAGAGACATCCCTACTTAGGAGAATAAGTCTGGAGGCACTGTATGAAAAGCTGTTCTGAAGTGAGAGTGTCTTACTCTTTCTTATCCTATCTATTTAAGTTTGCTTACAATATTCATTAGAATAAAACCTCAATCTCCTATAGGAGCATGCTAACCAGCAAGTTATCAAGTCATTTTCTCTTTGCTGCAGTAAATATTTAATCAAATATAAAATCTTACAATGGTGAAATTGAAAGCATGTCATCATCACAAGTAACTTGAAGCACCATGGTTTAAACAGCCCAGCGGCTGAGGAATTCTCTTAAGTGGGAAAAGCATTAAGATGAATTTTTCCCACATCACAAAAAGCAGGAAGCTGGGTCTAGGTACATTGTTTTCAGGTAATATTCCAGGTCATATTTTTTTTGTTTTTTAATTTTCCAAAAGACAAGCCCATGTTTTGAAAAAAAAATTCCAAATCATACACCACAGATAAGGTACTTAGGGCAACACCTAGACTAGAACATCTTGCTGAATGGTCTTACATACTCTGCCAGTTGGTATATTTTGTTGGAAATTGTGCAGGTGTTTATAAAGTGGCACAAATTGAGGGAACCTCTCTAGCAGAAATGTAACAGCCTAGAAAATGTAGATGTTTCCAAGCTTAAGTGGCAGATACGGAGGGTTTCTGAAAAACAGTTTACATGAAGTCATCAGTTTGGGGAAATGATCTCTAGCCTCAAGGCCAAACTGTGCAGAAAGTCTCATTTCTACAATGTTTAGGGATTTCTTCTATAGCAGACTGGTGTGATCACAGCACATAGAATTTGGCTCTGAGTTTCTGCTGGCACCATGCTGTGCCCCATGGCTCCAAGACATAATTATTTTCGATGTATATTTTTTTAAATCAAACATGTCTGAAATGGTGTGAGTGCTGTGCTGAAACTCAGAAGCATAGCTTGAAAATGTAGAGATGTGCTGTGTGACCAGGCGGCAGGAAATAGCAGTTAGGGACCCTGACAGTGCAGAAGTTGGTCGTACAGTGTTACAAGACTGTGTAGGATGGAGAAATATAAGTTTACTGAGATCATATTCTTCCTGTCTTGTGGGAGGAGTTCCTAGAGTGCAATATCTGGTGCATTGCGCTAAGATTTTGTCTTTAAGAAAGACATTTGGAGTGCTCCAAAACAGTCAAGAAGCATAATACCAGTTCTTTACTGTGATGATCAGGTTTCAGTGCTCAGGTTAATTCACTGGCCATCTTTCATTCAACATTGCAGGTACCCTTTTTTTGGCATGAAATAGTTGCAAATGAAAGAGGGAGAAGTTGAAATGAAATTTTGTCTCTGTGATAAAATTATCAGTGTATTAAACTCTTCTTGTTTCATTTGCAGTTTCACCAACAGAAGATCTAACTATATATTTAACTATATCTCCAGGTAATATTGCCTCCGTATAAATTCGTTCATATGGCTGTAGTTTCCTCAAAGTCTAGACAGCATGTTTTATTTTGAAAATAGCACCTATTAAAAGGAAAGGCATTCACTTTGAGATCAAGATACTGAAATGTAGCTGATTCTATGCAAGTATATTTATATAAGCTAGTGAATAAGCCCCCATTAAAAGGTTTCATTTATTTTCCTAAATGTAAATGGCTAGTGCCATTTGAGATACCGTCTAGTATCACAGATATCATAGATACAGAAAGCAAGGAAACTCATGCCCTTCCAAGCAGTTCAAGTGAGCTAGTGCATCTCAAATACTGTATGCAAAGGCAACTTAAGTCGGTGCCAGATGCTGAAAAGAGTTTAGGTGACTGGCTACAAAGGGTTTGATACATTTGTCTTAATACAGGTGTCTAGTGTCATGTGAGATGATACATGGGTATCCATTGGATCTGCAGGTTCCACTCCAAAAAGAAAATAATTTTCCCTTCAGTTCTATGTAATACCTGCCAGCCCTTGTCAATGTTGGGTGCATCTCAGACAGCATTAGATATTTATGCTTAGACAACTGAATCAAACCCTAGGCGTCTATATATTCCTCAATGGAACAGCTGTATGGACTCCATTGACTACATTGACTAGGTTTTCAGTGCTATAAAGGGAGATTATTGAGCTAGTTCATATGTAGACAGCTTATATGTAGGTATCTCAATCTTGAACCAGATCCCATTTGTTATGCTTGTATTATGTACATTTTCTTTATTTTGAGAAAGGGTGTCAACTTAACTTAAAAGCTAAGTTTTAACTTAAAAGTTGCTAAAATGTTGAAAATAACAACATACAGCCTATACTACAAAATATTACAAAAAATGAACCACAGATATGAGCAGTAAATGTAAATCCCTGTTGTGGTTTAACCCCAGCTAGCAACTAAGCACCACACAGCTGCTTGATCACTCATCCCCCGTGGGATGAGGGAGACAATCAGAAGAGTAAAAGTGAGAAAACTCATGGTTAAAGTGGATAAAGACAGTTTAATAGGGAAAGCAAAAGCCACGCACGCAAGCAAAGCAAAACAAGGAATTCATTCACTGCTTCCCATCGGCAGGCAGGTGTTCAGCCATCTCCAGGAAAGGAAAGCAGGGCTCCATCACGCATAACAGTTACTTGGGAAGACAAATGCCATCACACCGAATGTCCCCCCCTTCCTTCTTCTTCCTCCAGCTTTATATGCTGAGCATGACGTCATATGGCATGGAATATCCTTTTCGTCAGTTGGGGTCAGCTGTCCCAGCTGTGTCCCCTCCCAGATTCTTGTGCACCCCCAGCCTACTCGCTGGTGGGGTGGTGTGAGAAGCAGAAAAGGCCTTGACTCTGTGTAAGCACTGCTCAGCAGTAATGAAAAACATCCCTGTGTTATCAACACGGTTTTCAGCACAAATCCAAAACATAGCCCGATACTAGCTGCTATGAAGAAAATTAACTCTTATCTCAGCCAAAACCAGCACAATCCCTCACTAACTGAATGCAGTAATAATTTCCAAAATAGTGGTTCTGTTTCTATTGATTCTGCATTGGTTCTGTATCATTGATATTTACGAATTGGAGGAGCTGTGTTCACCACATTTGTAGAATTGGATCAGTAGGCTGGGAAATTGTGTTGCAATGGAATGTTATTAGGATACTAAAAGCTGATTTGGTCTATGACTTTTTAGAAGAAAGAACATTCAAATATGACTTAATGGGACTAAAAAATTACAACGACTAAAAATACACATTTTTCAAAAAAGAAGCAATGGTAGAAAGGTGTGCTTTAAGGGCTTTAAAATTTGTTATGAAAAAAAGAATCAGATCTTCATCTTCTCAAAGCTCGAGGTACAATCATAGTTTATCATTTACTTGGCAAGGCCAAATGTTAATGAAAAAACCTAAAAAAGTCTATAAAGTCAAAATGAGCTGATAAATTCACCAATTATTTAATCCCATAGGTTTCTCTGCTTTAGATCAAATAATTCCTTCCCAGTTTATATACAGTGCATATATTCAAACTTTATTTAGAGCCTAGAAAACTAGACAGAAAACAATTGTTGTTGTTCAGTGGATTAGCAGTTTATCAGAAGATTACCAGTATTTTGCCTATATGAAGTGAATCCCCATGCTGCCACTTGCCGATATTACACCTATGTCAGTCACCACTACATAAACTCAGCTGAGTCTGACCCTGATCTAGTCAAGAGTTTAGCTTCCTGATACAGGCAAGAAGTTACCTTATTCCTTAGAAGGCAGTGTTCCTCTGGTCTGCAATATCTCTAGATCTGGATGGACAGTTTTCCACCACTCATAGTCTACATTGGTGCTCAGCAGTCCCCTGTGAAGTGTAAATATTCTTAGGAAGTGGAGTAACTGAATCTGAGCTTCTCATTCTTCGTGGGACGAAAAAAGTGAACAGCACTACCATCACACCTTGACTTATAAAAGAGAAGTGTGAGACCTAATCAGTTACTGGCAAAAGAAGTCATCAATGCATGTTTTCAGGAGAAACATGAAAGTGACGGATTCTGAGTGTAAGAAGGTATTTCTCTGCATGCCTTAGGAAAAACACTTGAGGGTTCAGTGCATACTAAATTCTTTCCTTAACTAGGTAGTTGAATATTGATTTTATTTTTCTACAGTTTTTGGTGGCATATCAGACTTCTGTTTGCCTTTGCTGCATCACTACAGGCTGGCTTTTTTCCATGCCATGCAAGTGTCAGGGCTATTTGATCATGTGCTTTCTGCATACATAGGCATAGTCCTGCTTTGGCACAATAGCTCTCTGCATTCCTGCTGGACACCTGTGGCACACCTTGTTCCTGATTTGTCTGGCGGAGTATGAAGTCTATCAGGATTTCACAAGGACTGGGGAGAAAATCCATTATAACGCATATCCAAGATGTGTGGATTCTATCACAAAAAAACCCCCCAAAAACTCCAAACCTACTTTCAGTGCATCTCTGGGATGCTGTGCTACCTGGCTCCTCCAGTGAGAGATTAGTGTCAGTAAGTGTCTTCTAACAAGCATAGACTGTCTTTGGTGTGTTGGGGTGACCCACTAGATAGTGCAGCCACATTTTGATTGTGACAGTAGGCAACTCCTTGATCAGTACTTTCTCCATGAATGGTATGGAAATTTGAGGCATAGCACAAGCTTCTGAGTATCATTTTAGGTGCCAGAAACAACATTTTAGGTAATACCATACTTAATTATTAATTCTGAAAGATCACGGCATTGGATCACAAAGGTAGCATTGTGGTTGTAGCCTTGAATTTTATTGACAAACAAAATTAACAAAATTAACTCCATAAGGTATCCATGAATGGGCACAAAAATATTAAGTAGAGGGAAGTTTCTGATCACTGCCCTTCTTCTTTTATTCTGTGTGTTTATTCCATGGTCAACATGGGAAAAGAAACTCAGAAGTGAGTCCTGTATTGCTCTTACAAGAAATGAGCTGTAAATACAGGTAGCAAGTACAAGGGCCCCAAATGCATCCTCTCCCTTCCTAGAGGTTTGGTGACCTGCAAAGAACCCTGCCTATAGCTCTTATAGCTCCTACAGTTTATGTGAGTTCCGACTTTCTCTATTCTAAGTGGTAGACAAGAGGTAAGAATTGGGAGAGGAGAGGTAGCTGAAAGCCTCCAGAATGCAGCCTCATATACCATGCAAGGTTTTGCCAATATAAGTGGGTAGGGAGGAAGAAACGTTCCCTCCTGGTAGTGGCTGGTGCTTTTTGCTCCTGCATTACTGTTTGCCGTATTGCTGTGTAACCTACTCAGGTTAAATCAGGGTTATATCTGCAGGGTTCCTTTTCCCTGAGCACAGGAGTATTGTATTACAGTCTCAAAGGTAGAGCAGAAAACCTCACTTCATGGGTCACTTCATGTGTTTTCAGCACAGTAACCAATGAACTGGACATGAGTTACAAATATTGTAATCCCATCAAAATTCATTGATAAACTTTTGTATGAAATTTTGCTTTTCTGCCTGTTTGATCTAGTTAATCTCAGCTACTCAAACATTCATGGAAAATAAACATGAAAAGGTAAAGAACCTGGCTGAGCTGAAATTTGGTCTAGAATCTCAAGAAGCAGCTCCATTTCTGTTTTCTTTACAATTCACACAGAAAGCTAATGTTCATGCAGCTTTTACTGCCAGCATTTCTGCTAAACCAGTAGCTTTTAGAAACCCCAGGGAATGTCACAGATGGGGAGAAAACACTCAGGATTTTTCAATTGTCCTTTGCTTACCATACATCAACCTTCCCTTGAAAAGGTAGGTCATATTAACCTTTTTTAGGTCTCCTATTTTTATCTTTCCTCTGTGTTGTGGTTTAACCCAGAAGGCAGCTAAACACCACACAGCCGTTCGCTCACTCTCTCCCCCGCAGTGGGATGGGAACATAATTGTGAAAAAAAAGTAAAAGCTGTTGGTTGAGATAAAGACAGTTTAATAGGACAGAAAAGGAAGGGAAAATAATAATAACAATAACGATAAAAGAATATACAAAATATGTGATGCACAATGCAATTTCTCACCACCCACCAACTGATGATCAGCAAGTTCCTGAGCAGCGGTCACCATCCCCCCGGCCAACTCCCCCCAGTTTATATACTGAGGAATACCCCTTTGGCCAGTTTGGGTCAGCTGTGCTGGCTGTGCACCCTCCCGGCTTCTCGCTGGCAGGGCATGAGAAGCTGAAAAGTCCTTGACTAGTGTAAGCACTACTTAGCAACACCTAAAACATCGGTGTGTTATCAACATTATTCTCATCCTAAATCCAAAACACAGCACTGTACCAGCTACTAGGAAGAAAATTAACTCTATCCCTGCTGAAACCAGGACAGTATCCACCCCTTATTCTATACCAGCTACGTCACGCCCAGGTCCCCAAACTTTCCAATACATTCCCATTAATCACCAACACTTTTCCTGTCTTTTGATATATATACACACAGATATAATTCCTTTAGTCTATGGGCCATCCCTATAAAATATTCATTGAGTTCTTTTAGTCCATGACTTTGGGCTCCATCTGTCATAACAGTCCTTCAGGGCAGGAGAGATGGTGTGTGGTGTTGGATTGTTGCATGCTGAAGCCAGTTCTGCTTCCATTATTGCTGCGCTTGTCCAGTTCTATCATCACTGCGCTTTGCTTGGTTTCATCAAAGTTCATTCTTCATTAATCTAGGTGATTCTTACTGTAATACCATTGATATGGCATATAGCCACCATAGAAGTGATGACATACAGTATTATATAGCAATTAACATCATACAATTCAAATAATTTGCTGTTCTCACCCAAAATTAAATCCCTTTGAGGTACACATCAGACTTCCCCCTCCTCCTGCATCACCCACCAAGTGCACCTAGGTCCTTGAGCAAAAGCAATCCCATGGATGGGTTTGCCTCTGCCCGAGGCAGGAATAACCCAGACTGTCTTCCCCAGCATATATTTTTATGTGCACTACAGGGACTTTATCCCCTTCTACAGTACGTAAAAGTTCTGACTGGGCAGGGCCAGCCCGATTGGCAGATCCCCGAGTATTGACTAACCAGGTGGCCTTTGCTAAATGCGTATCCCAATGTTTGAACGTCCCAGCACCCATTGCTCTCAGTGCAGTCTTTAACAGTCCCTTGTATCGTTCAATTTTCCCGGAGGCTGGTGCATGATAGGGGATGTGATACACCCACTCAATGCCGTGCTCTTTGGCCCAGGTGTCTATGAGGTTGTTTCGGAAATGAGTCCTGTTGTCTGACTCAATTCTTTCTGGGGTGCCGTGTCACCATAGGACTTGCTTTTCAAGGCCCAGGATTTCTGGGCGTTGGGATTGTTTTTGACTGAATTCTGTTACCTCTCCTCTTTAGGATCAATTTATTAAGGCATCTTTTCTATGGTGCAAAGAGACTCTGCAAGTGATGTATACACAACTTGAAAAGTAAAAAGAATTATTTATTAGTTCAGTACAGACAAAACATAGCTAAGATTTAATGATCTATTCAGTTAAGCATTAGTTTGCTCACCAATACTCTTAAGGCACCCCAAGAGTCTCTGTTGGCCACACAGGCATCAGTCAGGAGGCGCAGGGACAGTGTCTATCACTCCTTGAACAGGCCCTCAGCACTGCTGAGTTGTCAGGTCCCACCAGCTCTGTCACCACTGGTGACACTGGTGGCTTCATCCAAAGCCCCAGTGATTCCTAACTACTCAACTAGCTTTCCCAGTTCTTTGTTTAGTATTTGGTATTTTTCCATGCTGGTGCTTTTCTCCTTGAATGCTTGAGCTACTAATGTTCTTGTCTCAATAGAGCTACCTCTGACTGTAATTTTACCTTTCTTATCTTTTTGCCCTTTCTCACAGCTCTCTCTCATGACTTAATGATTTTCTCAGAAGTCAAAGGCAAGCTTATGCTGCTGGGCCAGATCAGAGCTGGGCCTTGGACCCTTGGAGCACAGGCTGCTGAGCCCAAGGGAAAAGGGGTTTACAGCAGTATTTGCAGAGAAAGAGGGTTACAAGCTTTATATGTAATTTTTGTCTATGTGAAAAAGTCAACAGGCATGTAAAAGGCAAACAAGATACAAGCAATTTAGTTTTACATCTTATAAAATGAAAGCAAAACTTTCTTCTGCTGAAATTTATGAACTCCATAAGAACCTATTGAAACAAAGGATGTTTGAAATTTGAGGGTTTTCATTTGTTAGTGTTTCCAGCTTCCAAGTCATAATTTCTGCCAAAAATTTTTGATATGTCACGAGGAATAACATATTTGCAAGTAACGTGAACAAATTTCTGATAGATCATTATGTGAAATCATTATGAGGAGGGAAGCTGTTGATCATGTTCAGGAAAAATTTCAGAGTTTATTTGAAGTTTTCTTATTCATACAAAACTGTTTGTATTTTTACAGTAATAAAAGGAAGAAAAAGAGCCTCAAATATTTTTTTCAGAGAAAAACAAATCACAGAATGACCTAGGAAAAAGAAAAAAGAAAAAGTGTCACTGTTCTCTACCTAAATAGAACAGTTAGGGCAAGTTCAAACTGTTCAGATTTGGCAAACATAGAAATATTTTTATAATTATATTTGCAATTCTGCTCCAAAGAACATGAAGCATTCAAAAAATTGTCAAAGAGATTTCTTCAGTTGCTGCTTGTTTCAAGGGTCAGCATTGAAAAAGAGAACAGGGAATAATTTTATCTATTTAATTTACATTTTTTTTGTTAATTGGTTTCTAATTGGTGACATATCTATTTGTAACTATAATAAAACATGAATGCATTTCTCTTGAGATAAACTCTTGAGCATTAAGGTAAAAATTTGTTTTCTGCAAGTCAGATTTCCTTACTTTGTTAGTAGTGCTTATAGATTGGTGAGAAACACTCACATTCCTCCATACAAGCAATAAGAAATAATAATTTAAATAAGTTAATTTCTCAAAATGATTGCGTGAGCTAACCACGAATGATTGTCATATATAAAGATCCTAGCTTTAAATTGGTGATACATATATTCAGAAAATGTTCTGTCAGATGATTAGCACCCTTTTCCTAGTACACCTTGTGGGTGATAGATAACTGAACATATGGCTCATTTGTTTGCTTCACTGATTTTATTGTTCTCACTTTTGCAAATGTTGCATGTTGCATCAAATTACTGTTAATCATCTTCCAGGTAACAGCATACACCCTCTCAGTTCAAGTTACAAACCTCATCTCGATTGCCTCCTTTGAAAAGAAGAATGCTGTAATTCTGAATGACAGGTATAATGAAATATAATTCTAGGAAGAATAATGTACAGTACCAACTGTGCTAGTAAAGCCATACTGAGCAAGCTTTGTTATAATAAAAGCATGCAGCTGCTTCAGACTGCCCTGAAGCTCAGTGTTCTGACCATTAGTCGTTATAATTTTTATACTTTTTTTACTGAGAGCAGTTAGATCCATGAAAGTATAGATAAAGATATAGATATAAATATAGGAACTTTTTTTTTCTCCTTTCAGAGTTTTCTTGTTCATTGTGGTCAAATATCTGTCAACCACACCTGTAGCTTTCACAGCACACATCTGACGCAACCCTTCTTCTATGCTGGGAACACAAATAGATTCTTAGTTTACCTTTCTTCAGAGGTGAAAGGACTGAAAACTTCAAACTGGTGATTAATTAGCTGCACAACTATGATCTGCATCAATTGGAGTGGCTCTAATGAATTTTCACACACCTTAATTAGGAACCTGCATATGACTTCAAACTTTAGGGGACTTAAAACCAGAGCTCCAGATAGGTCCAAGGGATACCCATCCTGTCTGTCTCTCTCAGAGTTTAGATGTGAATAAACCAAGCTTCACAAGCTATTACTACCCCCATCCAGGATAAATAAAAGCACAGTTTCTGTGGCAGGGAGAACAGGAAAGGGCAGCTAGAGCCTGAGAAGAGTCAGATGGGGAGGTAGGGAAGCCTATGAGTCAAAATTTCCTGTTACAGTACAAACTAAAAAAGTTTATTAGAAAGGTAAATTTAATTACATTAATATTGACGCTATTGTATTTACCTGGATCTTACTGTTTAGGTAGGTATCAATAAGTGTTATAAATTTGGAATAGATAAGCCCCATATTTAGAGGCTTTAGGTTTTATCTATTCAGATCTTCAGGCATTCAACTGCCAGCGTTTCTCTACTCCATTTGTTCTGAAGATATTAATTTCCTTCTCCCTCTTTTTGGGGACTTCTTGTTTACTAAATCTAAGAAAAAACACACATGCATGTGATTGCTTCATTGTGCTCCTCCCCTCCCCATAGGTGCTTTAGTGTGAGGCACTCTATACCTACATAGCCAAAAACCTTGGGCAATTCTTTTAAAACCCCACTCATTAAAAAGTTAAAGGTAGACTTCAAAGGTTTATGTGGGCAGGAACAATAAATATTTGTTCACAGGAGCAATCACAGAAAGTGATTTCAAGATTTTATTTCAGAAGATACTTTTTTTTTCTCCCATATATAACACAGTTCTCCTTCTCAGGCTCGCTGTTGCAGATTACTTTGTATCCTAGCCTAATTGACATCTTTCCTACCTTCTAGATCCTCTGTTTAACTGATAAGCTGTAGTTAACTTTTCTGCTGTCATACCCATGAGGTAGTCATACTGTCTGATTATCCTCTATTTCTCAGTACGTCCATTCCTGTTAGAGCTGATTACCTAAGAGGAACTACTCCAATATGTTTTAAAAAAAAAAAAAAAAAGAAAAGGAAGCAACATTTTTATAGACTATTAGGTAAATCAGTTGAAAGTTCTGCCTAAATATATTATTATTAATAAACATAAAACCTTTCATAAGGTAATGCATTTCCACAGTGTTTCATTTGCCTCTACTACCCTTCAAAGCCACCTCTGAAACGTTTCTTCCTTTTTAAATTTGCTTCCTCCTTCATAAACTCTGGCCTTCTCTGGGTCACCATCTCTTACCTTTCCTCAGTTCCTTTACCTATAGCTTTCTCATGTGTTTGGTATTCTTCTGCCTCCCTAACTTTTTTGGTTAGTCATCTATCCCTAAAATAGCTCAATACCTTCCATTCCTTTATATTATTTTTTAATTCTTGAATGTTTGAGTAGCATAGTTCAGGTAAACACAGGGACAAGGAAAATGCAATTATGCGTAGTTTGGAAATATAAATATTTCTTGTCTGGACTGGAATGCTAAACAGTTTCAACTTCTTTTAGTATTTACTTTGTAACTGCAATCATCAAAGCCTATCAGGGCATTACATGGGCAGTAGGTTTGATTGCTTTAAGATCTTATTTATCACAATATGTACATGCACCTCTGTTATATTATTGAATATATTATATATAATATTAATTTTCTTTAGGACATACTTGTTCGATTTGATTAATTTGAAATAAATTGTACTGTGCTATATACATAACCTTTGCTTTTACTCAGTGGTGAACATTTGCTAGGATTGCATTTCTTTAATCTCTTTGCATATTATGCCTTTGACTATTTTCATCAGTTACAATTGTCCTGAGATTCTCTTCCTCTTTGCCAGGCTTCTCGAGCCTAGAATTATTAATCCATTTTCCAGAGCTGTTTTCCCATTATTATCTTGGGGATATTCAAGTGACATTAAAACAAAACAGAAAAACATGCTTTTCACAAGTATGAGGGACAAATGTATATTACTGTGCAGCATTCATAGACTCTAGCAGAAAAGAAGGTCTTGTAAATGAGAAGGCTGTTAATAGCCAATAGTATCTCAGAAAATTCAGGGTAATGTCAAGGTCAAATTACTTTTCCAGAATAAACCCATGTGGTCATAATTTAGCACATTCCCGATTGTTCAAAATCTCATAAAATCAGATCTCCATCAGACTTTTAGTAACAAATCATAAACTGCTAATCCTGTAATAAAAGATTCATGCTTACTACATCCAAAATAAAATTTTCCAAATTCTACAATTCAACCCACTGTAGTGGGTTGACCCAGGCAAACAGCTAAGCACCCCATCACTCACTACCTCCCCCAAACAGACTGATCCCTAGCCAGTCTCTGAGCAACAGCCACCTTGGAAGACAAACACCGTCGCCACACACATCTTTCTTCATCTCCCCTCAATTTTAATTCCTGAGCATGGCATTGTATGGTATAGAATATCCCTTTTACCAGTTTGGATCAGCTGTCCTGGTTGTGTCTCCTCCCAACTTCTTTCCCACCCTCAGCCTATTTGCTCAGGGGACAGAGTGGGAAAAGAGAAAGCCTTGATGCTGTGCAAACATTGTTCAACAAGAGCTGATACGTCAGTGCGTTACCAACAGTTTTAGCCACAAATCCAAAACACAGCACCATATGGGCTGCTATGAAATAAGTTAACTCTGTCCCAGTCAGATCCAGTATATCAATGTTTCTCAAACTTATCTCTAAATTTTGAAATGTATTTTAACGGTCAAATGATGCTTAGTTAATACACATCTTACCACCTACTACACTGGTAATTCACACTAGCTGGTATTCTGTCTTTTTTTTGTTTATTTCTGACATAAACTCAAAAAAATGAATTGTAGGTTCAGTGAGTTGTGCTAGGTTTGTGAGGATACTGGCTGTGATTAGGTGAAGAGATTTTGGAAGCAAGAATTCATAGAAAATTAAACAAATGTGGGATTCTTGTTTTACTTTTTCATAAAACTTAGGCTAAATTAAAAGAAAAAAAAAACAAACAACATCAACTGGTCAATAGCTTCTTGTTATTATGAAAAATATTCAAACTGATTTGAATGTTTGGGATTTTAATTCGTTTGGATGAAGAATCCAGAAGCTCAGTACTGAATTCACTTAAGGACATCTAATATTTATTCTTACATAGGCAGGCAAAATCTGGCAAACAAAAGCTAGGGCTTTATTCTGCCCTCATGTACTGTGTGGACTCTGCAATCAGTGGGATTGTGCAGTGGCTACACTCTGAACTATAGCAACTCTGCTCAGCCTGGCTTTGGAAATGTAGGAGGTCACATTGGCTTGAATCGGTTTTGCTTTCCAGTTCTTTTTGGTGCAGTTCAAGATGATTCTCAACCTGCCTCTGCTCGCTGTCACTGAGAGACATTTGCTCAGCTAAGGGTTGTGGGAGGTGATTCTGCCAGCTATATCATTAAACCATTACCCTACAGTAAAATCACTGAACTTTGCTGTAGACTTTGTGGATACCACAAGTTTCCATCATCTCAAAAGACAATTTAATGCACTGGAACTCGTGCTTGTTATAATCTGTTGTGGTTTAACCCGGCAGGCAGCTAAACACCACACAGCCGTTCGCTCACTCCCCCCCTCCCCCTCAGTGGGATGGGGGAGAGAATCGGGAAAAAAAAAAAGTAAAATTCATGGGTTGAGATAAAGACAGTTTAATAGGACAGAAAAGGAAGGAAAAAGAATAATAATTAATAATAATGATAAAAGAATATACAAAGCAAGTGATGCACAATGCAATTGCTCACCACCCACCACCTGATGCCCAGCCAGTTCCTGAGCAGCGGTCACCCCACCCCCGGCCATCTCTCCCCAGTTTATATACTGAGCGTGACGTCATATGATACGGAATACCCTTTTGGCCAGTTTGGGTCAGCTGTCCTGGCTGTGCCCCCTCCCAGCTTCTCTCTGGCAGGGCATGAGAAGCTGAAAAGCCCTTGACTAGTGTAAGCAGTACTTAGCAACAACTAAAACATCGGTGTGTTATCAACATTATTCTCATACTAAATCCAAACCACAGCACTGTACCAGCTACTAGGAAGAAAATTAACTCTATCCCAGCCAAAACTAGGACATAATCCCAGTGAGAAAAGCACTCAGACTTTGTAAGGTATTGTTTAAAATACCATATATTGGAGCTAACAGGAGAAATAAAAAGAGGATAGTATAGATAATCTTACACCTCTTCATATGCTGGGAACCCCAGGTTGTGGAGCACCAGATGGACCTCTTAGCGATGCAGGTCATGCTGTGCAGATTCCATCCATGGAGAAGTTTGCTGACATTTTGGTTTTTAGAGCTCTTACAGGATTTTCTTAATAGGAAACAATTCCCTCCATCAATTCTACTGTTGAACGAAAGGATGTTCACATGTGAACTTGCTGCTTCACTTTAAGGTAAAGGCAAGGGCATGTAGGTGGTGTAATTGACAGTGCCCATAGGGAGCTGCCTCAGAGTCCTCTGTTACAATTAGCTGCTTGTTTCCCTTGCGTCCAAAGAATATGTGCAGCAAACACAGGCCTGAAAGCCAAGCTATACAACAGCCAAATGCCCACCCAGCTGCTTGATTCCCTTCTCCTCTTCCTGTCTGCTGTTTTGCCCTTTCTAAAATACATTTGCCCCAAGGTGCCACCATCTTGACTGAGGGGCTCAGCCATGCCCTGTGGTGCATCCATTGGAGCCGTCTGGAATTGCCTGTGTCTGGCATGGGGCAGCCCCAGCCTCTCCTCACAGAGAACGCCTTTGCAGCCCCCCCCTCCCCAGCACCCTGCTATGGACACCCCGTACACTTACTCCCCATTGTACAATGATCTTCCGTTAGCATCACTACGACTGATTAGAAAAAAATTCATGAAAAAAATACTATTGGGGCAACAATATAACTTCTGGTTCAAGAAAGCCTTAGTTGCAACTGACTAGAAGTATATATGGGGGGGAGAAACATAATATCATATGGACATCTGGTAGCAGTCCTTTCCAGAGGCCGAACACTGATCTGCCCCCGTGTCTTTGTTGCTAAGCTCTTTTCACCTTTGCCTTTCCATTGTGTGAAAAATGAGAAAATGAAGTGAGGAAGCATTTGAGCTGTGGTTGCTTCTGTTTGCCCAGCTTGCCTTATGAGATGAGATCTGGGTGAATGCTTGAACCACACACACATGCACACATGCACAGAAGAAAACTTCCTCACTGATAAAAGGACAGCAACAAAATGCTTCAGTTTGTCACTCTCTATTGCCATTTAGAAAACTGCAACTTGACCTTGCAATTTATATACAGCCATAGAGATGGACTAACTATTAGCTTGAACTGAAAAATTCACAAAACTTTCTGGTCTTTTCACCATTTCATGAAGTCAGCAAAATTCCTAATGTTTTATGACGCTTTTAAACATGAATTCAGGATTTTGCCTTGAGGCTTTCATTGCAACAACAGCTAATCTGATTGAGAGGAGATTGAGATTCAACCCTGCTTTTACTAATTATTTGTATTGAAAGAGGCAGTAAACTGGTATTATTGAGATGCCATATTTGCTTTAGACACTTTTTAAACAAATCAGCTCTATTGAAGTTCCTGGAATATCTTCAGATATATACTTAAAAAAAAAAAAAAAAACAATTTAAAAATCAAAGCAATTAGAAGGGGGCACTTTTGCTGCCAACCTTCCACAAAATTGCATATCCTGTTGCCTCCCTGGTGCTAGGACTTATCTTCGCACATCTAGGCACACAGTTCTTGTGAAGAAAATGTACCCTTTTAAAGTTACATTAATGTGTTTTATTAGTTATATTAATGTTTTATTTAGGATGAAGAGCATATGATTAATATTCTATGAAACACAGAAGAGAGAATAATCTCTGCCCCTCGAGATTGTAATGCAAATGATATTTTTTACTTACACTATTCTTTTTTAATAATTTTTTTTAGGAGTGGCATGAAATCATTAGCATCAGCATTTAACAGAAGAAAAAACTGGGCAATTCACATAACAATAGTGATGGCAGCAATAAATTCCATTTTATGTCCTACCACAGATATGAAACACCTCACCTCTGTGAAGTTAAAACATCAAAAATAAATATTTAAAATTAATCACTGTAATTAACTTTGGAACTTAGTCTATCAATATCTCCTGTAAATTGATGGAAGTGGAATGTAACCAATCTAGCTCTATCCATTTTGTTTCCTACTGTTTTTGATGGAAGGAAATAAGCACATACAAAAGGTGATTCATTCCACCTCTCATGCATATTTATTTTCTGATGGGATTCCTCCCTTGAAGACACTGATTTTTTTTCCAAAAAGGTAGCCTATACAACTAACAGATGTGAAGGGTGGGATTCAATTGCCTAAACATAAGCAAAAGATGCTATCTGTGATGCCATAGAGTATCCCACCACACCTCCTGCTGCTATTCCAGAAAAGTATAGGTCTCCTGCAGACTCTGCATACTCTGTGTCATGTCTGTTAACCTTTTGTGGATTATATATGCTGGGTACTTATGTTTAGGCAACTGAATCTTGACTTAGATGCCCATATTAAGACAATCAGATTTATTTTTTAGACTCCTAAATCTGTATTGATTACAAGGGCCACTGGAAATCCAGTAGCTATAACAGGATCTAATGTACCTGCTTCAGTAGTAGATACTTACAGGCAGACACTTAAATTTAGATAGGTAATTCTGTAGCTGAATCCTACCCAAAATTCTTGAGCTTAAATGAAATTAATTAATAGTTTAGTTTCAAACTAAAAAGCAAAAAACAAACAACCAAATTAAAAACAAAAAAACACACCCCAAAACAAAACCAAAAATCAGAACACACAAGCAAAATACCCTGCACAAAAAGTGCAACACCCCCCCCCCAAAAAAAAAAAAAAAAAAAAAGCCAGGTACTTAGGATACTTAAAAAAGAAAAAAAAAAGAAAAAAAGAAGAAAAAAAGAAAAAAAAAGAAGACAACTCCTGGCTGATTTTTTTTAATGTTTGATGAGTTTTTACTAAATGCTGGCATTTATACATACCTTGAACAATATAAAAATGAGAATAATAGTAGAACTTTGAACAACTACAAAGTGCAACACAAAAGATTATACTATTCCATCTTCATTAATTTTCCACAGATCACAAGAGTGAACATGAAAGAACACTGATGTGTGCCTCATATTAATTTTTCCCTGTTCCTATGCAACACCACTTTTAGGACCAAAACTGACTCTCAAAAGGGGTTTAGGTAACTTGATTGTCTGTTGGGACCTCTCCAGTTTAGGGAAGAATTTTTCTTTGAAGCTGCAGTTTGGCTGCAAAGATGAGCTCCATCTGAAACTTACAGATGAATCTATGGCTCCAAGAATGAGTGTAATGCAGATAGGTAGAGGGAAGTTCATTTGGGTATGGTTGTTCAATTCTGTTTTCCTTCATGCCTTGTACAATGGAAGGTTCTGCTAGGTAAGAAACAGAGTACACAAAACGTATGCATAACTTTCCACATGATGCCATGGTATGTTGCCACCTTCCTAAATGGGGGGAAAAAACCCCCAAATCCTGCTTCTTTTGATAACATCTGTGAACAGAGATAGAATGTGTTTTTTGTTTTTTTTTCCCTGATGAAAATTTTTATAATGCATAGCAAATCAAACAGTCACTTAAATTACTTCTTTCACATGCTGTCTTTTATGTCTGGTGTGAATCCAGCTCTT
This sequence comes from Aptenodytes patagonicus, assembly GCF_965638725.1. NCBI lineage: Eukaryota > Metazoa > Chordata > Aves > Sphenisciformes > Spheniscidae > Aptenodytes > Aptenodytes patagonicus. The sequence goes on along the minus strand of NC_134949.1, from coordinate 188,266,631 downwards.
AATTTAGAGCAGGATAAAGTGCAAGAGAATCAAATCTCAGTCGTCTACACTTCTGGTTATATGACCAACTGGTATCTTGGAGCATGGATGTAAGTATCAGAGAAAACAACAGGTTATTAAGCATTTATGAAACACAGTAACAGGTTTTCATTTTGTGCCACTGTAACGTAAACCTCTTAGGGCAATACTCTAAGCTATTTACTGCCATAATGCTCAATGATAGAGAATTTAAACATAAACTCTCAATTCTCCTACACGGGCACCCTGTAAAATTAGAATGTCTAGGTTAAATATCGTTCAGAGACTTAGATGATTAAAGGATTAAAGATGATTAGAGGCAGTTTTGAACAATCACAGAGGTGTGATTTTCTAATGTTAGTATATGCTGCAGGGTACCACTCCCATAAATAAAACATTACCAGCAACCTTTATGTCTCTTGAACTCAAGTCATGACCTTACCTGCATGTCTTCAAACATGTCTCTTAAATGTCAGTTTGACTCTCATAATTTTTTAACAAATGAAATGGTTACTTGTTTGCACCACACCATTTTGATTGCCAAACATCAACCACTGATTGTATATTATTTCCATATGCTTCCATTAGTTTATTCAAAATAACAAAACCCCACAGTATGTAAGTGATCCAGATTGAAAACAGGAACATAAAATTAAGCTCTTTCACGTGCAACAACACAGATATATTTAGGTATAGATTGTGACTTGGAGTAGTAGAGAAGCACTGTCTCTCCTCCCACTATATAAGGGGTAGTGGGCTATAGAAATGGTTCCTTGTGCCTTATTCCATTTCCATAATTTGCATGAGGGAACAGGTAAGTCTTTCAACTCTGTTTGTTTGGATGGTTTGTACAATTTGAGACACCTCGAGTTATTCTTTATAGAGTCTCACTGTCTGTTCAAGGACTGAAAGGTCTTTACAAACAACCTGTGCCACATCTATCTGTCATATCCCTGTGGGCTTTGATACACTAAGCCTTTTACTATGTGGCTAGGCAACTGAATTGTGTTCTCAAACTCCTCTGAGTGTAATGACCATACCTCCTACACTTCTTTTTCGCCTACTTCAGAGAGAAGTGCTCTGTTCCACGTTTTTTCTCCCTGCTCTCCTCATGTATACAGGAAGGAAGAGAAGATTTGACAGAACTTTAATAACCCAGTCTGTTAGACGGGGCTGAGAAAAGCCTTCATTCATGGCTTCCCAGCCTCCTCCAGATCTCCCCCCACCCTGCCCATGGACCTTGACCCCATTTCATCTCCCCAGAGCTGTCAGCCCTTGTCCCAGTGACACCACAGCAGGGCTGGTCTCCAGCTCCCCACAGCCCTGTCCTGCCTGGCCATGGGCCCTGCTGAGCCAGGCCCCCCTGTGGACCATGTGCCAGCCCAGCCTCAGCCTGTCCCTGTTCCTGTGGAGGTGCCTGATGCTTGGGGCTGGAGCTGCCCCTGGTGCTCCCAGTTGCCCTGGTCTTGGCAGCTCCTTGGCAAGCTGTACTGGTGTTTCCTGAGGTAACAAAGGATTTAGGAGAGAGTTTTGGCAAACCTCCTATGGCTCCTTGTAGCTTTCCTGGAGCTCTGCAGAAGACCCTGTAAGAGGGAAGCAAAAAAAAAAAAAAATCCCTCCACTGAATGAGAATAGGGTTCAGATCTGAAGAAAAGAGGATTTGCAATGACAACTCAGAAACTTTTCCTAGCTGTGGGGCCTATTCCAAATCCACTCAACCTTTGTAAATTTACTACCCTTAAAAGAACCTGTATTATTCTGCTTTTATTCCTTTCTATCTCCTTTTCTAATTATGTGAGCCCAAACTGTTTCTATACTGTATTTTCATCAGTTATGGTAAATAAGGAGCTCTATACGCTTGTTGGCGGACATTCGTTCCCAGGTGTTTCAGTGGATCTCATTCCATGGATGGGTGGACACCAACATGGGAAAAGATCCCTGAATTCTATAAAAAACCTGTGCCTTATGAAGAGGCTTTTTGTGATGATGAAGAGTTTTTAGGTAGCATTCATTTTATGAACTAATTCAAGCTAAACTATGAATTATCCAAGAATAGCAATTAACCTGAATCTTGACCTATCTGTGAAATAAATGACTTTCTGTGATTGTTGAAGAACCCTTAGGTAGACAAAGCTAATATTAATCAAATGCAGTGGTTTCAGCCAAGCCAGGAATATTTTTGCAAGATGAGTTCTTTTTTTTTTTTTTTTTTTGATTTCTAAGAGACAAACAAATATAACCCTGACACTAAGCCTGGCCAAATCAGAGGACAAAAAATAGCTTTATTTACTGGCTTTGTCAGACCAAATTTAAACTGTGCAGTGTTGATTTATTATTTTCTGCTTGCAGTAAATACTGTTTATGATTGAAAAGAAACAACTTTTAGCTCATATTATTAGAGATAAATAGATTTTGTGTATTAACTCCAGAGAGATAATGAATGTGAGAAATAAAGTATGGTTGTGCTTTATAATGCAGCAGAAGAAACCAAAAAAATGAAAAGTAGGAAGGAACTCAAGCTTCCCTGACCTCAAAACCCCAGACTGATAGCAGCAAAAGCAATAGTTATTCTTGTGAAAATGCAGGGTGGAGTTTTTTGGTCAAAATTAAAGATCAAGAAAGAAAAATGCATCACTATATAAAAAGCCCACTACTGAGCTGACATTTCAACAATTGATATCTTATTTAAAAAATAAAAGAATTTGAAATGGGACTATGAGATAAATTAGCCAAAATTGAACATATACTTTACTGTACAGCATGGACAACATTTAAGCGAATTCTTTATGCAAGACTGAGGTGGACAATTTTGGCAGTGGTGTTACTTTTGTATGGATATAAAAGTTTTGGTAAAGGTATCATATGTACCTGTTTCAATGGAGTTTCATCCAAAAGGCACAGGATCCAAGAAGTAATTTTTTTTTGGTGCAAACCATGTTGTTGCAGGTAAAAATAGTCTAAAAAGCCAAGAAAAGTAAGAAACATTATATGGGTTTATTTTTGTATACTGCCTGTATAGGGACACAAAAGATGTTTCACCATCATCCAAAGCCATAACTTATTTCCTGTTTCCATTTTTTTTAATTAATCTAAAGCAAAAGTATATGAAGATCTCTCTTTAATACTACTGGAGATATCAGGTAGTGGGAAGATGGAGTCAAATTACTCAATTCACTTGTCCACACATAGGACTTTTGTGTCATTTGAGATGCTATTGTTTATCTATCTCGGGCATCACATGGGGCTGGCAGATAGGACCCAAACTGTGAAGTGACATCTTGAGTCAGACATCTCAGATGACCCCAGATGCCTGAATGGGGGCAACTGAAAGAAGCCCAAACAGTAGGATTCATTTCCATATTCCAGGCACCCAAATCCAATTTTATCTAAATGGAAGGGTCTAGATGCAAATTAGGTGAGTTATGGGTTTGCAATAGTAAGAAATGCAGTATGAGATTCAGTTACTGCACATATAGTTATCAGCTGTCGTTTGAAATACTCTACCTCATCTGACTTCCAGCTGGCATTCTTGAGAACTTGGCTCTCCAGCAGGCTCAGGCTCATGTCTACCATATCTTACCATATCTGTTTAATATCTTCATCAATGACATAGACAGTGGGATTGAGTGCACCCTCAGCAAGTTTGCACACCAAGCTGAGTGGTGCGGTTGACACACCAGAGGGATGGGATGCCATGCAGAGGGACCTGGACAAGCTGGAGAAGGGGGCCTGTGTGAACCTCATGAGGTTTAACAAGGCCAAGTGCAAGGTCCTGCACCTGGATCGGGGCAACCCCCAGTATCAATCCAGACTGGGGGATGAAGGGATTGAGAGCAGCTCAGGGGAGAAGGACCTGGGAGTACTGGTGGATGACAAGCTGGACATGAGCCAGCAATGTGCACTCGCAGCCCAGAAGGCCAATCGTATCCTGGGCTGCATCCAAAGAAGCGTGGCCAGCAGGCCGAGGGAGGTGATTCTGCCCCTCTCCTCTGCTCTGGTGAGACCCCACCTGGAGTACTGTGTCCAGCTCTGGAGCCCTCAGCATAAGAAAGACATGGACCTGTTGGAGCGGGTCCAGAAGAGGGCCACAAAAATGATCAGGGGGATGGAACACCTCTCCTGTGAAGAAAGGCTGAGAGAGTTGGGGTTGTTCAGCCTAGAGAAAAGAAGAGGAGACCTCATTGCAGCCTATCAGTACTGAAAGGGGGCTTCTAAAAAAGATGGCGGCAAACTTTTTAGCAGGGCCTGATGCGACAGGACAAGGGGGAATGGCTTTAAACTAAAGGGGGGTAGATTTGTGCTAGATATAAGGAAGAAATTTTTTATGCTGAGGGTGGTGAAACACTGGAAGAGGTTTCCCAGAGAGGTGGTGAATGCCCCATCCCTGGAAACCTTCAAGGTCAGGTTGGATGGGGCTCTGAGCAACCTGATCTAGTTGAAGATGTCCCTGCTCGTTGCAGGGGTGTTGGACTAGATGATCTTTAAAGGTCCCTTCCAACCCAGACTATTCTATGATTCTATGATTCTATGATTCTACCATTCCTTGGTGTATATGCCTCTCAAAAGATACTAGATTTCTTCACTGGCTCTGGCCTGAAATTCCATTCAAATAATGTGTTATATCTAGAGAAAAAGAAACCTGAGAGTCTGTGACTGAACAAATTTTTCTCATTTTACCTAAGTGAATGGATTTTACAATGAGGGAGTTCTTGTTTCTTTTACAGTTATCCTTCCACCTATATCAACAGTGACCTCTTATCTTTGAGTCAAAAGGAAATTTCACTTGTACAAATCTATTTTTCACATCAAAGAAATGAATAATCTTACAGAATAAGATTAATCCTAAAACCTACCCTTGAAAAATTCCACTAGTAACCTCCCTGTACAATTGTTTTCCCTTTCAGCACTGTTCACTGCCTCTCTTCAAAAGTCAGCTATTGTATACCCTTGTGCCTAGTTTGGCTAATAGATTTTCACATAGCATCATATGAAATACATTATTAAGTACAGCTAGATTAAGCCAATTTACATTCCTGTTGCCTAGAAAATCAATAGTCCTTCTGAAAACTGATATCAAGTTAGTCTATCACAATCTAAATATCACACCTATTTTTTAATCCTATTTTTGTTTGTCTTTATTTAATCTTTCTTTTAAAGCTTTTGCTGAATATTTGCAAACCGCTGACATCAGGTTACCAACCTGTAATGACTCTGATCATTCTCCGACGCTGTTAAATGAAGGTATTACGTGCTCTTCTTCATTTCTTTTATTCTGCTGTGATTACGCCATTAACATCACCATTTACTGTGAACAAGGTGAACAAGGTAGGCAGTCAGCCACTATTTAGACAGCAGCAAAGTAAATCTTAATTTCTGCTTCTACTACAAGCAATGACTGGTATACATACAGTTGTACTCTTTTAAGGTTATTACTGCAATAAATGTAGCAACTAACTTGAGATTATGTCCATTTCAATAAGTAGGAGCTATGGAGGCATCTTATAAATTTTAACCCTGAAATAATGGTTTACGTAAGGATTCAATGACATAATGAGTGCTATATAAATGCCTTCTCGCACATTCTGTCCTGACAATTCCCTTCACATACATTAGTTCAAAATACAAGTAGACATAATATATTGCTGTTGTGGTTTAACCTCAGTCGGCAACTGAGCACCACACAGCCGCTTGCTCACTTCCCCTGCCCTGGTGGGATGGGGGAGAGAATCGAAAGAGTAAAAGTGAGAAAACTCATGGGTTGAGATAAGAACAGTTTAATAATTGAAATAAAATAAAGTAAAATAGTAATAGTAGTAGTAGTAGTAATAATAATAATAATAATAATAATAATAATAATAATAATAGAATATACAGAACAAATGATGCACAATGAAATTGCTCACCACCTGTTGACCAATGCCCATCCCATCCCCCCCCAGCCAGCTTTTCCCTAGTTTATATACTGAGCATGATGTCACATGGTATGGAATATCCCTTTGGCCAGTTTGGGTCAGCTGTCCTGGCCGTGCACCCTCCCAGCTTCTCTGGCAGGGCATGAGAAGCTGAAAAGTCCTTGACTAGTGTAAGCACTACTTAGCAACAACTAAAACATCAGCGTGTTATCAACATTATTCTCATCCTAAATCCAAACACAGCACTGTACCAGCTACTAGGAAGAAAATTAACTCTATCCCAGCTGAAACCAGGAGAATTGTTTTTGATAATTTTAGGGTTTTTTTAACAGAAATTTGGCAATACTCTATAGTGTGTACTTAAAACCAAGTTCTTTGTACGCAGTAATGGATTTCATACTGTATCTGTATCTAATCTCCATGCTGTTGTGTCAAAGCTATTTCAAGCAACTAATGTTAGGACAGGTAGATAATTATCTTCATCGATTCATAGAGTTTAAGGAAAAAGGGATTATTAGATCATATTGTCAAGTCTGGAATATACTGCAGGACATTAAATTTCATACAGTGTTGATATCTTTTGAAAATGAGCTGTGATGATCAGTATTTATTATTATTGATCATATTTGTTATAGTGCTACCCAAAGACTGAAGAAGAAAAGAACTACTCTGAGATAAGCATTGTATAAACATAGATTACTTGATGATCCCTGTCTTGAAGAGTTTACAGTCAAGGTAAGAGCAACATTCTCCAACTCATTCTTGAGTTGGAGAATGGAATGTAAAACACACTGCACAATAATCATATGACGACAGCAGACAACACATTAGCTGCATTATTTAATTTTATTTTTTCCTAAGTCAGAGGAATATAGCTGGAGTTAAGCTATGTGGAAAAGAATGAGAAACACAAGAGGACAGGGCAGTAAGAATGAAAGGAATATAGGGCTGGAATGAAATTATTGTGAAGAGATATGGTACTTTGTATTTTTGCTCAGTAGCAAAATGTACTGACTGTTCAGCAAGAACAAAAAGCAGGGCTCAGTGAGTTGGAAAGGTTCTCTTTATTTATCCTTTTCTTATGTTTGGCCATGTAGAATACAAAAAGTTACATTTAGTAGAAATATTCCAGTTTAATTCCATATTATGCATTCCTTCTACACTGTTGATTTACCTATTTCTGTAAGATATGGTATACCTAGACATACAAATGCTTCTGAGAACAGGATCCCTGTACTTTTCAGTATCCTATTCCCTCACAAAACCCTCAGAAAAAACCCATGGATAAAACAAAAGGAACTTTACCTATGTTGTTGGCACAGCATTTGTAAATCACTGTCAGATATGCTACCAGACATGTCACCTTAGTTTTGAATAAGCAGGAACATTGAACTGTCTTTTCTAATCTGAACAATCATGCTTGTAATGTAATTCTGCAGTTCTGACCTTATACACCTTGACAGGCTTCTCTGTGAATAAGACTGTTGATACATTGGACTCCATTCTGCTCATTGTAGTAGGTGTTAGATTTAGAGATGATCTAGTAAGGGCTGGGTTGGATAGATTTCAGAATTTGCATTTCAGTTTCTATTAAAGTAATGGAATTATCAAGAAATCATCATGAAGTATATTCACATATTTGGTCTCTAAGGCTATTTTCCTTATCGGTATGGTTCAAAACTGAAGCCCTAAAAACTATACATAATACACAACACCTTGATTATCAGGTCCTAAACACAAATGCACTAAAAGTGTTCATTTTTATAATTGATTGAGTATATTAAAAAGGTTTTCACCTACACAGGATATGTTGGACAGTGGCAATAGTATAATCATACAGAAAATTACATTGCCCTTGTGAGAAACAACTGCAAAAGAACTGAATTCTCTGAAAAGAACTTTCTTTGCTGATAGTAAGGGTTCTAACTTCTTTGGTGAAATAAATAAAATCACTTTTTCTGTCAGCCAATTTGACTCCACTGGGCTGAGACTGAGAGAAAAACAGGCAGCATTTTACTGTGTTCTTGTGCACATATTAAATTGCTTATCAAGGTAAAGAAAATGGCATTAAGCAACTACAACTAGCAATATAATTTGATTATTGGTAATAAAGATGCTGTAAATGTGTATGAAAAAAAAAAAAATCAGCTTTCAGAGCCCAAGTTAACATTTTTCTGGCCCTGGCAGAAAGAAATGTGTGTTTATTTTTTCCTACAGAAAGAATAAACCTGAGATAGCTCTTCTGATCTGGCAGTTGTGCCTAACCAGATTTACTGGCTAAAGATCTGGATGTTGATTTGCAGTCGATAAGGAACCTTGAATTCTGGGCTGCAATTTTATGGGTCTATAACCAGTTGCACATGACAACGAATAACTAGTCTCCAACGTTGAATCTGAGGTAGTGATCAATGAATTATCAGGCACTCAACCTACTTGGCTCAGCACAGTAACAGATAAACCAAACAGGTTGGATCCAGAAGTACTAGTTATGTAGTTCTGCACCAAAGCTAATAGATCCTGCTTTACAGACTTCAGTAGCCATTTCATGTGAACAGAGCCATACTGACTCCAGACCAGGGTAGATTTGTCTCCAGCCATCCTGAGCCTACTGGGACGCATGTGATTTATGGATCTGGGATGAGCACAGACAGAGATAGATTAAAAAAAGGGCCAGCATGGACATCTCTATGAAACTTTACCTGAGGAGAGAAGAGGAAAAATGACAAAAGCTTCTATATCCATATGCTGAGAAATTCTCCAAGAGTGTGGATGGGATGAGAAAAAGAGATGAAAGACTGTTCCAAGGGTCTGTCTGGGTACTTGTTTGTTCCCTAACCTCCCACTTCAACAATAAGAAAACTAAACTAGGTCAGCAAAAAACACTATGTGAGAGGAATATTTAGAGAAAACTAAGTGAAAGAAATGGATTTTGCATTTAAATCTGAAAGCTGTGAAATCTGAGCTCATTTCACAAGCTCATATCACTTGTAAAAGAGAGTTCCCTGATCTCTGTGCTGCTTTTGTAAAAGTTCTCTCTCCTGTGCTTGCAAGTCTTTCCTTCTTGACAGTAAACTTTATAGTTTCTTTTGATTATAACAGTTGTCAAGGGAGGTCATGATTTCTGAAAAGAAAAGCTTGGTCTTTTTCTATGGAAGGTTCTGAATATTAAGATAAACTATAAATTGGATCCTGTATTCAGTAGGAAGGCAATGCATGTAGCAGTGCAAGGGATGATGTGTTCAGAGACCTATGCGTTACTGAGAAGATGGGTTGATGCATTTTGAAACTTCTTTTTTAGCGCTGGCTGGGATTCATTCCCAGACATAATAAGTTGCAATAATAGAATCTGGAGGTCAAGAATGTACGGCTTACTCTAGCAAATTATATTCCTGATATTCCAAAGTTACTCCATGTTTAAACCAATGTAAATGAGAACAAAATGTGGCTCTATTTTCTTTTTCTGATTATTTTAACATGTCAAATAATTTGAGAACTCATAAAATAAGAACCCAAATTTTGCTTCTAGCTCTTGATATAGCACGTTTGTTAAATCTGGTTTCTCAAAAAAACTTTAAATCTAGTTGTATTTAACTCGGCACTTGCAGCTGTAAATTCTATTGAGTTAAAGTAAGTGAAGAGCTTTTACAGATTTGTCCTGGTTTCGGCAGGGATAGAGTTAATTTCCTTTCTAGTAGCTGGTACAGTGTTTTGGATTTAGGATGAGAACAAAGTTGATAACGCACCCATGTTTTAGTTGTTGCTAGGTAATGCTTACACTAGCCAAGGACTTTTCAGCTTCCCATGTTCTACCAACTGAGAAGGCTGGAGGTGCACAAGAAGCTGGGAGGGGGCACAGCCAAACTGGCCAAAGGGACATTCCATACCATGTGACGTCATGCTCAGTACATAAACTGGGGAAAGCTGGCCAGGGGGGCCGCTGCTCGGGGACTGGCTGGGCATCGGTCGGCGGGTGGTGAGCAATTGTACTGTGCATCACTTGCTTTGTGTATTATTATTATTATTATCATCATTTTATTTCAATTATTAAACTGTTTTTATCTCAACCCACGACTTTTTTTCTCACTTGTGCTCTTCCAATTCTCTCCCCCATCCCACCGGGTGGGGGGGAGTGAGCGAGCGGCTGCGTGGTGCTTAGTTGCCGACTGAAGTTAAACCACGACAAGATTAAAAAAAAATCAATGTTTTATTACAGTTGGTAATACGCAAGAGGAAAAAATAACATAGAAAAAGGAATAAATTGTGCACATCGGTGTCAGTGCCACCTATTGGAAGTCTGCAGAACTAACTTGTACAATGTTATCTCTACAACAAATACCTATTTGTGCATAAAATTATCTATTTGGGTAAAAAATTGTGTCTTCAGTTTTCTTGTCCCGATTTATTTTTCCACTTTGAAATCTGACACCTGTGATATGGCTTGTTGTTATTATTATTGCTTCGAAAATTTATGCTATATGCTTATTTAAAAGGACTTATACTGCAACTGGAAACAGACAGGATTCAACCAATAAAAGGAAAAAAATGTTAGAATAGAATAGAATGGTTCAGCTGGAAGGAACCTACAACAGTCGTCTAGTCCAACTGCCCAAGCAATTCAGGGCTGACCAAAAGTTAAAGCATGTTCTTAAGGGCATTCTCCAAATGCCTCTTAAACGCTGACAGGCTTGGGGCATCAACCACCTCTCTAGGAAGCCTGTTCCAGGGTTTGACCACCCTTTTAGTAAAGAAATGCTTCCTAATGTCCAGTCTGAACCTCCCCTGGCACAGCTTTGAACCATTCCCATGCATTCTATCACTGGATACCAGGGAGAAGAGATTGGTGATCAACAGCTGTTTTCGATCAACAGCTGGTTTTCCATTTCTCTTGGAGAAATTCTGTCGTGCCTTAAAGTAATGTGACTGGGAGCAACTGCTTCAGTAAGTCCGACTTCATTTAAAGTTATAACTAGACCCACAGATATATTCATCTACATTTTAGATCAACTCAGACAGACATTGGTGTTCTGATTAGTGAAATTAGCACTATTATATTTCTCAGTGAGAAAGCTCACAGAAGTGGTGGAAACTGCAGACAAGTTGACCTTCTAAGTTCAACAGACCAATGCAGATCACTATATACCAGAAATAATATATTTTCTCAATGGTATTATGTCTATCATTGTCTAGTGTACTATTTAAGATAGCACAGTTTATGCTTAATGAATTAAATATTTCACAGTTGTTCAAGTACCCTGAACAAACCCCTGTTTAGACCCAGATTAGACTAACACAGTGTTTTGGGGTCCAACTGTGTAGTCCAGGGACTAAAAAAGAATGAGGAATTGCGTTCTGCTTCACTGAAATGTCAAAATGAATTACTGGTTGAGTCACAAATGTCTTCAGGAAAACTTTCCCACTGTTGTGGTTTAACCTTACAGCTGCTCACTCACTTCTCCCTACCATCCCCCCCGGTGGGATGGGGGACAGAATTGGAAGAGTAGAAGTGAGAAAAACTCATGGGTTGAGATAAAAACAGTTTAATAATTGAAATATAATAATAAAATAATTTAATAATAATAATAATAATAAAATATACAAAGCAAGTGATGCACAGTGCAATTGCTCACCACCTGCCAACCGATGCCCAGCGAGTCCCCCAGCAGTGGCCCCCCCCCCGCCAGCTTTCCCCACTTCATATACTGAGCATGATGTCACATGGTATGGAATGTTTCTTTGACCAGTTTGGCTGTGTCCACCTCCCAGCTTCTTGTGCACCTCCAGCCTTCTCAGTCAGTAGAGCATGGGAAGCTGAAAAGTCCTTGGCTAATGTAAGCACTACCTAGCAACAACTAAAACATCGGTGTGTTATCAACTTTGTTCTCATCCTAAATCCAAAACACAGCACTGTACCAGCTACTAGGAAGGAAATTAACTCTATCCCTGCAGAAACCAGGACAATATCCACCCCTTATTCTATACCATCTGTGTCATGCTCAAGTCTCATATTTTCCAGTACATTTCCATTAATCACCACCCCTTTTCCTGTTTTTTTTTTTAATATATATATACACACACAGATATCATTCCCTTAGTCTATGGGCCATCCCTCTAAAATATTCGGTGAGTTTATTTAGTCCATGACTTCAGGTTCCATCTGTCGTAATAATCTTCCAGGGCAGGAAAGACGGAGGTGGTATGTGGTGTTGGATTGTTCCATGTTGAAGTCAGTTCTGGTTCCATCATCACTGTGCTTTGCTTGGTTTCACTGAAGTTTATTCTTCATTAGTCTGGGTGATTCTTATTGTAAAAACATTAGTATGGCATATGATATTATGTAGCACTTAACATCACATAATTCAGATCATTGGCTATTCTCACCCAAAATCAAATCCCCTTGAGGTACACATCAGACTTCCCCATCCTCCCACATTATCCACCAAGTGCACCCAGGTCCTTGAGCAAAAGCAATCCCATGGATGGGTCTGCCTCTGCCTGAGGCAGGAATAACCCAGACTGTCTTCCCCAGCATATTTTTTATGTGCACTACAGGAACTTTATTCCCATCTACAGTACGTAAAAGTTCTGACTGGGCAGGGCCTGCTCGATTGGCAGATCCCTTAGTGTTGACTAACCAGGTGGCCTTTGCTAAATGCGTATCCCAATGTTTGAACGTCCCACCACCCATTGCTCTCAGCGCAGTCTTTAACAGTCCCTTGTATCGTTCAATTTTCCCGGAGGCTGGTGCATGATAGGGGATGTGATACACCCACTCAATGCCATGTGCTTTGGCCCAGGTGTCTATGAGGTTGTTTCGGAAATGAGTCCCGTTGTCTGACTCAATTCTTTCTGGGGTGCCATGTTGCCATAGGACTTGCTTTTCAAGGCCCAGGATAGTGTTGCGGGCAGTGGCATGGGGCACGGGATATGTTTCCAGCCATCCGGTGGTTGCCTCCACCACTGTAAGCACGTGGCACTTGCCTTGGCAGGTTTGTGGGAGTGTGATATAATCCATCTGCCAGGCCTCCCCGTATTTCTGTTTCAGCCATTGTCCTCCATACCAGAGAGGCTTTAACCGCTTGGCTTGCTTGATCACAGCGCATGTTTCGCATTCATGGATAACCTGGGCTATAGTGTCCATGGTCAAGTCCACCCCTCGATCACGAGCCCATCTGTATGTTGCATCTCTTCCTTGGTGACCTGAGGTGTCATGGGCCCACTGAGCTAGAAATAATTCACCCTGATGTTGCCAGTCCAGATCCACCTGAGACACTTCAATCTTAGCAGCCTGATCCACCTGCTGGTTATTTTGATGTTCTTCAGTGGCCCGACTCTTGGGTACGTGAGCATCTACGTGACGGACTTTTACAACCAGGTTCTCCACCCGGGCAGCAATATCTTGCCACAATGCGGCAGCCCAGATGGGTTTGCCTCTGCGCTGCCAGTTGCTCTGCTTCCATTGCTGCAACGACCCCCACAGGGCATTTGCCACCATCCATGAGTCAGTATAGAGATAGAGCACTGGCCACTTTTCTCGGTCAGCAATGTCTAAAGCCAGCTGGGTGGCCTTTACTTCTGCAAATTGGCTCGATTCACCTTCCCCTTCAGCCGTTTCTACAACTTGTCGCATAGGACTCCATACATAGCTTTCCACCTCCGATGTTTTCCCACAAGACAACAGGACCCATCAGTGAACAGGGCATATTGTTTAATACATTTTCTGGTAGTTCATTATACATTGGGGCCTCCTCAGCATGCGTCACCTCCTCCTCTGGCGATATTCCAAAATCTTTGCCTTCTGGCCAATCCATGATCACTTCCAGGATTCCTGGGCGACTGGGGTTTCCTATTTGAGCCCGTTGTGTGATCAGTGCGACCCACTTACTCCATGTAGCATCAGTTGCATGATGTGTACAGGGGACCCTCCCTCTGAACATCCAGCTCAGCACCGGCAGTCGAGGTGCCAGGAGGAGCTGTGCTTCAGTGCCGATCACTTCTGAAGCAGCTCAAACCCCTTCATATGCTGCCAATATCCTTTTTTCAGTTGGAGTATAGTGGGCCTCAGATCCTCTGTATCCCCGACTCCAAAACCCTAGGGGTCGACCTCGAGTCTCCCCTCGTGCTTTCTGCCAGAGGCTCCAGGTAGGGCCATTCTCCCCGGCTGTGGTATAGAGCACATTTTTTACCTCTTGTCCTGCCCAGACTGGCCCCAGGGCTACTGCGTGAACTATCTCCTGTTTAATTTGTTCAAAAGCTTGTCGTTGCTCAGGGCCTCATTTGAAATCGTTCTTCTTCCGGGTCACTTGATAGAGAGGGTTTACAATCAGACTGTAATTTGGAATGTGCATTCTCCAAAAACCCACAACACCCAAGAAAGCTTGTGTTTCCTTTTTGCTAGTTGGTGGAGACATGGCTGTTACTTTGTTGATCACATCCATTGGGATCTGACGACGTCCATCTTGCCATTTTATTCCTAAAAAGTGAATCTCCTGTGCAGGTCCCTTGACTTTACTTTGTTTTATGGCAAAACCAGCTTTGAGAAGGGTTTGGACTATTTCCTTCCCTTTCTCAAAAACTTCTCCTGCTGTGTTGCCCCACACGATGATGTCATCAATGTATTGCAGGTGTTCTGGAGCGTCACCCTGTTCCAGTGCAGTCTGGATCAGTCCATGACAAATGGTAAGACTGTCTTTCCACCCCTGGGGCAGTAGATTCCAGGTGTACTGGACGCCCCTCCCAGTGAAAGCAAACTGCGGCCTGCACTCCGCTGCCAAAGGGATTGAGAAAAATGCATTAGCAATATCAGTTGTGGCATACCACTTGGCTGCCTTTGACTCCAGTTCGTATTGAAGTTCTAGCATGTCTGGCACAGCAGCACTCAGCAGTGGCATGACTTCATTTAGGTCATGATAGTCTACTGTTAGTCTCCACTCTCCATTAGACTTCCGCACTGGCCATATGGGACTGTTAAAGGGTGAGCGGGTCTTGCTGATCACTCCTTGGCTCTCCAGTCGATGAATCAGCTCATGAATGGGAATCAGGGAGTCTCAGTTGGTGCGATATTGCCGCCGGTGCACCATGGTGGTAGTGATTGGCACCTGTTGGTCTTTGACCTTCAGCAACCCCACAACAGAGGGGTCCTCCGAGAGACCAGGCAAGGTGGACAGCTGTTTAATTTCCTCCGTCTCCAAGGCAGCTATACCAAAAGCCCACCGGTACCCTTTTGGGTCCTTGAAATACCCTCTCCTGAGGTAGTCTATGCCAAGGATGCACGGAGCATCTGGGCCAGTCACAATGGGGTGCTTCTGCCACTCATCCCCAGTTAGACTCACTTCGGCTTCCAATACAGTTAGCTGTTGGGATCCCCCCATCACCCCAGAAATACAGATGGGTTCTGCCCCTATATAGCTTGATGGCATTAGGGTACACTGTGCACCGGTGTCTACTAGAGCCTCATACTCCTGTGGGTCTGATGTGCCAGGCCACTGAATCCACACAGTCCAGTAATCCCGGTTGTCCCTTTCCTCCCCCTGGCTGGAGGCAGGGCCCCTCTAGTCCTCATCACAGTATTCGTTTCTCATTTCTTGTAAATACGAGTCAGAAGTTTCTTCATTAACATCAGGAGTAAGACCAGCCCTTCTACTCTCTCTGGGGAACTGCCCGCTGGAAACTGGAGCAGCAATTTTCCTGGAAGAACCTCTTTCTGTGATTGTTTTCCCTTCCAACTCACATACCCGTGCCCCGTGGTGTATACCTTTTATACTCTCACTCTCAAGCAAAAGAACGCTGACTCCTAATAGCCGAGATATTGGTCCATACAGGTGGGGAGTAGGACCTATCCTCTCTGAGTTGCTGGATCTCCCGGGACAGTTTCTCCACAGCCAAGACGAGGGAGGAAGAGAGACTTTCTTCATATTGCCAGAGCTGACCAGCCATTTCATCCACTGTTTTTTCCTCTCCATCTTTCCAGGTTATCACTGCCAATGAATTGGCGTATGACGATGGTGAGCTCCTTATAAACTTCCACCACATGGGTCGTGTGCACTTGACTTCATCTGGATCTCTGGATAGTTGTTCATTGCTCAGGTCACCATAAATCACCTCCAGCACAGCTAATTCTCTCAGAAACTGGATACCCTTCTCCATGGTGGCCCATTTGCCTGGGTGACATAGGACATCTTCCTTGAAGGGATACCTTTCCTTCAAGCTTGACAAGGTTGCCTCCAAAGGCTGAGGACTCGTGTCTCTTTTCCAATTACTTTGTCAATGCCCCCTTCCCTAGAAAGGGATCCCAGCTGCTTGGCTTCCCTACCCTCTAATTCCAGGCTACTGGCCCCATTATCCCAGCATCAGAGCAGCCAGGTGACAATATGCTCACCTGGACGATGGCTGAAATCTTTTCGTATATGTCGCAGCTCACTCAGGGATAGAGATCGGGTGGTTACTGCCTCTTTCATGAATTCTTCCTCTTCTTCCTCCCTGAGCAGTTGTCGGCCCTCCTCCTCCTGTTCTTGTGATGGTCCTTCTCCAGGGTAGTCTGCCTTGTCCACTTCTTCCTCCGGCTCTCTTTTAGAAGAAGCTTCTTCCTCCTTTACTAAACAAGCCGACTTCTGCTTCCAAGATTTCTTCTTGTGTACAGGGGCAACTGATACCAGCACAGGTTGGCTTTTTGGTTCAGCCATGGGGCGTGTCACCGGGGTCGGAGTGGCTGCAGGGCCCGTTGCCAGAGTCTGAGTGGCTGCAGGGTGTGTCGCCAGGGTCGGAGTGGCCGCAGGGCGTGTTGTTTTACCGTCAGAGCCAGAGACCTTCTCTTCCCTTTAAGGGTACTGAATAGTGTTGAAGAGGGCTTGGTAGGCATGGGCCAGGCCCCAGCATGTTGCAATGATCTGCATCTCTCTGGAGTTGCCAGGGTGACAGCATACTTTTTCCAAATATTCTACTAACTTTTCAGGATTCTGCACTTGCTCAGGGGTGAAGTTCCAAAACACTGGGGGTGCCCATTGGCCTAGGTACTTGCCCATCTTGTCCCACACACCCTGCCACTCATAATTATTCAGCCTTGGGGCAGATCTCTGGATGATATTCTTAAATTGCTTACCAACTTTAGACAAAACCGAAACAATATTCCAAAGAAATACCAATAGAAGTCTTTTAACTACCCAAGGATGTTCAAGATACTGAAAAGTTACTGTAATGAAGGAGGAAACATGATAGAAGAAGGTAGTGACACTGCCATTCTGTATTTCCTACGTAAAAAAACTCTCAGAAAAGTCACTGTAATTGCTAGTTGTCTCCACGAAGTGGTCTCCGTGGTACAGTAATGGCTTCATTGAGAAATTCAGATACCAAATTAAGACCAAGGTCAATGTTCTAAAAACAAACCTCACAAGCGAGACATCACTATTCACTGCAGACCACAGCAAACTGCAAAACCCAACACCAATCTTTAACATGTACAGCAAAAAAAGGAGCACGACGCAGATTAGACAAATCAATATCGAGAACAGAGGAAGCAACATCGTGACCCACAACTGATAACAGATATAAGTTCCTTAATACGCTTCGATTAATCTGTTATTATCTCAAACCCTTCGTGCCCCATGTTGGGTGCCAAAAAGGACTGTCATAGTTTAACCTCAGTCGGCAACTGAGCACCTCAGAGCGGCAACACAGCCGCTCGCCCACTCCTCCTCCCCCCCCCTCGGTGGGATGGGGGAGAGAATTGGAAGAGCACAAGTGAGAAAAACTCGTGGGTTGAGACAAAAACAGTTTAATAATTGAAATATAATAATAATAATAATAATAATAGACAAAGCAAGTGATGCACAGTGTAATTGCTCACCTCCCGCCGACCGATGCCCAGCCAGTCCCCCAGCAGCGGCCTCCCCCCGGGCAGCTTTCCCCAGTTTATGTACTGAGCATGACGTCACATGGTATGGAATGTCCCTTTGGCCAGTTTGGCTGTGCCCCCTCCCAGCTTCTTGTGCACCTCCAGCCTTCTCAGTCAGTAAAGCATGGGAAACTGAAGAATCCTTGACTAGTGTAAGCACTACTTAGCAACAACGAAAACATCAGTGTGTTATCAACATTGTTCTCACCCTAAATCCAAAACACAGCACTGTACCAGCTACTAGGAAGGAAATTAACTCTATCCCAGCCGAAACCAGGACATCCATTTTTGGCCAAAATCCAGGAGGACAGTTAGCCTCACAATTTTTATTCAAATTTAAAAGAAACTAGAGCCATACCTGAACTAATGGCAAATGTTTCCATTACTTTAAAGGCACTTGGATTCAAAGTTTTATCTTTGCTCATCATAGTAAATGTTACTAGTTCTCTTAGTTTTAAATTACTACAAAAGCACTACAGTCACTCTATATTCCTAAACTTATAGTAGAAGAGAACATACTACATATTAATCATTGTATGATTTAGTTGACCTCTATAAATATGTATGATTGTTTTAGGGGATACAATGCTTAGGATTCAGTTCTGGCACTATAATGGCATGGGATAGCATTAAAATACCAAGTTAGCATTCAGACAATGTACCAAACAACCATGCTAGAACACTCTGTATTTTAGATTTAGTATGGCAGATTTCCTCTGACATGTTTAGAGTTGAGTTTTACAATGGGAATTTAATGGGTATACGGCCTGCTAGTGACACATCCAATAATGAGGGGCACTGTGAGACATTTTCTGAACCATTGCTAATGCTTCCTAGCCTTCCTTTGATTACTTGTATTTGTACTGCTGCAGGAAGTAAGGAAAGCAGAACTCCCACATAGGATTTACCTCTGGCTGTCACAGTCATGAAGAGTTACCTACTAAATTGCGTCCAGAACACTGGCAGAGGGAGCACTTTGCCTGTCTAAGGCTGGTAAAAACTCTATTAGTGAACAATTTTCACGTATAATGGCTGCAGGCAACTCCAACACAGAAATTTACCAATGCTTCAAAATGGATTATAGCAGTAATATTGAGAGAGCTGACCCTATACCAGGCATGTCACTGCACCAATCTTTGCTGCAGTCTACAAATCTGTAAAATGGGGAGAATAATAGTTCCCTTTTTTATAAGGTGCTTCAAAATCTAACATCACAACCTTATAAGATGGGTTGTTTACAACAGACATATCACAAGGGCATCCAACCCATCAATTTTAAATGAACATTAATCACATAAAATGGATTTCCCCTGTTATAGTCATATAACATAGTCATGTTACATCATCACAATTAATCAGTCAGGGTTTTCTAATTTTTTTTTTATTCTTTTTTTTTTTTTGTGTGTGTGTGTGTTACTATAAAGCAAGCCTGCCTTTTATAAGATTAATGGAACACTAAAGAAGTTCCAGCAGCAGCAGCTGTAGCAATACCAGCACAGGCTGAAGGAACTGTGACTTACCCCAGTGCTTTTAAGTGAGGTATCAGTAAAACATAAGACCAGTTCACTTTATCAAAATTGCAAGATCGAAATGTCTCTTGACAGTCACCTTTTCAGAAATGCAGACAAATCAAAGACAAGCATTCTTGATGTGAAGCACACACAACCTCTGAGCCTGGAGAATACAGTGGAGTGCACTATATACCTTACAGTTTGCAAAAGGTTATGTTTAATAAATGTTATACAGGGTGAATATCTAGCCTGAAACCATATAAACAAGTAAAGAAATACATTTTTTAGCCTAATCTCTATGTCTTCTATGAGACAACATAAAAGAAAATGTATGCATATGCCTAAGCGTTCTCAGGGTGAGAGGCTAAAATAATAATGAGGGATAATTTGTTTTCAGCTGTTTTCCCACTTAGGAAAAAACATGTCTAAAATTCTGACTCCTGTGCCTCATTCCACTGAGAGTTACACCATTTATGCATCAGTAAGACCCAAGCTTCAGATGCAAAGATCAGATGATGCCACCTGGACGCTCACAAGTCTATGGGGCCGGATGGGATCCACCCGAGAGTGCTGAGGGAGCTGGCGGAGGTGCTCGCCAAGCCGCTCTCCATCATTTATCAGCAGTCCTGGTTAACGGGGGAGGTCCCGGACGACTGGAGGCTTGCCAATGTGACGCCCATCCACAAGAAGGGCCGGAAGGAGGATCCAGGGAACTACAGGCCTGTCAGCCTGACCTCGGTGCCGGGGAAGATTATGGAGCGGCTCATCTTGAGGGCGCTCACAAGGCATGAGCGGGACAACCAGGGCATCAGGCCCAGCCAGCACGGGTTCATGAGAGGCAGGTCCTGCTTGACCAACCTGATCTCCTTCTATGACCAGGTGACCCGCCTAGTGGATGAGGGAAAGGCTGTGGATGTGGTCTACCTGGACTTCAGCAAGGCCTTTGACACTGTCTCCCACAGCATTCTCCTCGAGAAGCTGGTGGCTCACGGCTTAGACAGGTGGACTCTGCGCTGGGTCAAAAACTGGCTGGATGGCCGGGCCCAGAGAGTTGTGGTGAATGGAGTTCAATCCAGTTGGCGGCCGGTCACGAGCGGTGTTCCCCAGGGCTCAGTACTGGGGCCGGTCTTGTTTAATATCTTTATTGATGATCTGGATGAGGGGATCGAGTGCACCCTCAGTAAGTTTGCAGACGACACCAAGTTGGGCGGGAGTGTTGATCTGCTCGAGGGTAGGAAGGCTCTGCAGAGGGACCTGGACAGGCTGGATCGATGGGCCCAGGCCAACTGTATGAGGTTCAACAAGGCCAAGTGCCGGGTCCTGCACTTCGGCCACAACAACCCCATGCAGCGCTACAGGCTTGGGGAAGAGTGGCTGGAAAGCTGCCTGGCGGAAAAGGACCTGGGGGTGCTGGTCGACAGCCGGCTGAACATGAGCCGGCAGTGTGCCCAGGCGGCCAAGAAGGCCAATGGCATCCTGGCCTGTATCAGAAATAGTGTGGCCAGCAGGAGTAGGGAAGTGATCGTGCCCCTGTACTCAGCACTGGTGAGGCCGCACCTCGAATACTGTGTTCAGTTTTGGGCCCCTCACTACAAGAAGGACGTTGAGGTGCTGGAGCGTGTCCAGAGAAGGGCAACAAGGCTGGTGAGGGGTCTGGAGAACAAGTCTTATGAGGAGCGGCTGAGGGAACTGGGGTTGTTCAGCCTGGAAAAAAGGAGGCTGAGGGGAGACCTCATCGCTCTCTACAACTCCCTGAAAGGAGGTTGTAGCGAGGTGGGTGTTGGTCTTTTCTCCGAAGTAACAAGCGATAGGACGAGAGGAAATGGCCTCAAGTTGCGGCAGGGGAGGTTTAGATTGGATGTAAGGAAAAATGTCTTTACTGCAAGAGTGGTGAAACATTGGAACAGGCTGCCCAGGGAAGTGGTGGAGTCCCCATCCCTGGAGGTATTTAAAAGACGTGTAGATGAGGCGCTTAGGGACATGGTTTAGTGGGCATGGTGGTGTTGGGTTGACGGTTGGACTCGATGATCTTAGAGGTCTTTTCCAACCTCAATGATTCTATGATTCTATGATTCTATGTGAATTGGATTACAGTAGTTTCATTACCTGAAAATTTCAAATTTCATTCATATGTATCTGAAGTCTTCTTGACTTTGAATTTTCCTAGTGTGATTCCAACATGAGCCTGGAAAACTTTCCTGAAATACTGTCTGTGTGCAACTCACTTGTGCTGGCTTTCTATAGATACCAATAACAACATCCCCTTATGGACAATGGGGTAAATATTTGCTGGAGTAAATCATGTGCTAATGGGATACATGACAAACAAGTTCAATTTGCTGCTTTTATGTTTCTGTTCACATGGGTGTACATAACCCACCCTCTCCCCCATATATTAGTTCTCCATCTATAAACAGACTGAGCCTTGACTTTCAGTTATTATGTCAGAGATGTAGTTAACTATAGTATTAGCTTGTGAAACCCATGAGATCAATATTGCAGTTTCCTGATAGTAAAAAGAAAGAATGAGAAGAAGATATACAGAAGTTTAATTCAGTTCACCAAATGTAGGAATCTACTGCCACTTGGGACACCTGGAAGAATCTGTCTGACTTAGCTGCCAGCTCAGAAGAGCAAGGTTAGAATTCAGTTATCTTAATGTAGGTGATTAGAGTCATATAAAACAGGGCAGAGTGATATTATGAGACAGGCATCTGCATAGGCTACCAAATGTGACACAAGACTTAAGAGAAAACCATTAACTTTCTGGAGTGGCCACTAGAGACCAAGTAGGACACTTCACAATACCTAAAATGATGTTAGGAGGCCATGGGGCAATTGAATTTTGCCCCAAGCTTAGAGGACAATTCAGCTCACACTAAATTAGTCACTTAGGGTAGGATTCAGTTCTTAAACATAGGTTTTCAATGTCATTTTAGGTGCCTTACAGTATGGCATCCAGCATCCAGCTGCTGCAGAAGTGGCTTTCCCTTAAATCCCATGGCATGCTTGTCAACCTTCTGCATTTCTAGAAAACTGAGGCAGCCTGGTCAGCTGAAGGCTAGACAGGTTGCTCTGATATCTAAAATGGCCACAAATGTCTATCAGCTGCTAGGGAAATGAAGAAAATAAAACTGACAATTTTTTTCATGAATTAAGCCAAAGAATAAAACACTAATTTCTACCACTTAATGTTTCTCAGATGCATACACAACTCCTTCTAGTTGATTCTATAGCTGATGTTATGACCCACTACCCTCTGTATTTCTTTGTTCCATTTGTTCCTAGTATTAGAGATGCTTTGAAGCTCAGTTCTGCTAGAATATATAGTGATTTTGCAAATGGTTTTGAAAAGTGAATAAGAACAAAGACTGTAAAATTCCTTTTTTTCTCTAGAACTTGTTAGCTTCTCAAAAAAGGCAGGAATATCCCATAGCTAAGCTGTTAATTAACAAATGTTTGCTTTCTTTCTGTTCACAAATTGCTTACTAAAGCATACATTCTTGTATTTACTCATTAGTCAAAATGTTACCTTCACCTATTAATCTTTGAACTGCAGTTTCTTTGGAGACATCTTCTTTCACCTTGTACAATTTAAAGTATATTGGTGAATTTTGTAAATCTGGTTAATGGCTTTCTTAGTCCATGACCATAGCATGTAATTCAGCATGCAGTGGCAACTGAATACTTTTCAGCTAAATACAAAACTTGAGATATACATTAAAAATTTGCTCATGTTGTGGGCATGTGGGAGTTCACTAGGAATAATGCAAGGATTTTTTATTCAGCAAGACAATTGATGGCCCTGGCCAAACACATTTCAGAAGGCTAACATTGTCATATTTATTTGAATTCTAATGATAAGTGAGATTATTAGGTTTATGTTTAATCAGTTGACATATATATCACATAGTAAATAATCCCGCTATCCCATGATATCCTATAAATTTCTATCAAAACACACTGCTGTACCAACCCTTTTGTAGTCAAAAGTCTTGGTATTTTTATGTTTTGCTTGACAAACTGAGGCCAATACTTGCATGCCCAAGGACATCAAACATAAAATTAGTTGTATAAAGAAAAAGGTTATATGTAAGATCCTTCTTAGCATAGTCTGGTATCACAGAGCAGCAAGAGTGAGTGGGACTGGTTAGATAGTGAAAACTGATGTGTTAAGAAGAGATTATTAGAAGGTCAATGACAGAAGAAAACTTCTTTTGGTTTGAAGGAAGATGGATGATGCAGAAAAAACTTTAAATAAGCATTCAAAATGCTCATAGCTTTCACAAATCAAATCTAAAAACCTTTTGAGGTTTGTATATTGCTTTTTGACACCCTTAAGCCTTATCCTATGATGTGTGAAAGTGCTGTAGACTCTTTACGGTTAATATAAAAAGGCAAACACAAATCAATACCTTCCTCTTTAGCAAGCAGTAATGTTGGACAAGTCCTGTCTGCCCCCTGTTAGTGTATAATATTGCTTGTTGGCTGAAGATAAGATTGATTTATTTTCCCCTCAAATTCTCCTTATACATTTCCTGTTACAGTACATTCATTTTTGAGAGAAGAGTAAATGAATTGATGGTTTAGAGATGACACATACATGTGGTGCAATATAAAAGCTGGTAACATCCTTCTGGGAGAACAGGCAGATTATTTCCATGAGGCTGTCATTCTGCTCTGTCCGTGCCTTAATAACCAAAGCCTTTTCTTCTGTTCAAAAGGTATGCAGTCACAAACAGTGAGCATGGAACATACCTCAAGGTTACTCTTATGTTACTCATGGAAAGAAGGCCAGGCAGTGAGATCAAGAATTGTATTCCTCCGTGGACCTAAGCAGGAGTTTTGGTGCAGCACAGAAACTACAGTTGTCTGCCAGAGCAAAGGCTTCTTTAACAGAACATGCAAGCAATTTGAGCATAACTGCCCAGATGATCACTCTATCAGTCATCAGTTTAAGTATTTCTGTCCTTGTTCTTTCTGTCTAGATCTTTCTGTCCTTGGGTGAGAGCAAATCATCATGTATTTTCTGGAATCCATTTTACTGCAATACAGGCAAATCGAATGAATTTTTGTTTCTTAATTTATAAACCCTTTTGCATTGCTGAATGCACTTGCTGATACCTTTAGTCATCCAATTGCAAGTCTTGATTTATAACTGTACCAAATGTGATTAATCATAAACTGTGGAAATTTAATCACTATGTTCTAGCAACACACACACACACACACAAAACCAACCCCTTATTACTTCTTACGTCACACAGTGACAAAGCAACATTTAAAGCAATATCCCATAGTACATATGTGATTTTTTTCCTATGAGAGCTTTATCAGCAGACTTTCAAGGCTGAGACACAAAATTTATGCTGACTAAACCACAGATTGGACCTATATCCTGATCTCTCGTACTGCTTAACAGTTGGCTTGTTCCCTAGCTCTAACTGTTGTCCTTAAAGCAAATCTACCATAGATGGGAGCTTCACTCATGACAAATGTTTGTGTAATCTAGTCTTAAAAGCCAAGAAGGATAATTTATTTACAACTTCCAGAGGCAATCTATTTCAGAACTTCACTTTTTTTACTATTAGAAAGGTTTTCCTAATATCAGGACTGAATCTTCTTGCTGCAATTTAAGCCCATTACCTCTTATCCTATATTGCAACCTGTTCTTCATAAACATTGTTTGCTTTCACAGGAAATTGTGCCAAGAGTATCTTTCAAAGCTGACTTTGCTACGGTTAATGTGAATTGAATGAGTCTAAAAATTTGTAAGGAATATTGCTTTTTGAGTAGAGCAAAGACTGAAAAATCTAAAGCACAAATAGAAATACATAACTGCTACTTAACATGTGTCTCAGGAAAAAACTATATAAACTCTTTGTGCCTCCCTGCAAACTCATCTAATTGCAGAAGATATCCTCCTTCTTCTTAATTTCTTTCCTCTGAAAATATACAGGGACAGCAATCATCATCAGTGAGTTGTCAGCAGGGCTGGATGAAAATCTTCCATCAAAGCTCTAACAAAAAAATCAATATTTGACAGAAAGTTTTCTTTGTTCTTCCACCATTTTTTTGTTCTGTGAATGCTCCATTTTCTTAACAATTTTTCTTTTTAATTCAAATGTATCTTTTTCTGAAGAAAAGCCTCTTAAAAAAATTCTATCAGAAAATTAAATGTTTATTTTAATTAATAATCAATAACAAATCTCTGAGCAATAATAATTGTTATTATTTCTTTATTTTTGATCATAAAAGAGGACAAGATGCAAAAAATTATTCTTCCCAAACTAAATAAACTTACACACGTGTCTGTATATATTGATGTTTGAAGATTAATTTTTTTAAGGGACAGCAAAAATTTGAATAGTTATCTACTGATTAAAAAAAATCAGTTTAATATAGTCTCGTTCTGGAGATAAAATAGGTATATGCTTAAGTGACCCACAGTAAAGAGAATACTCTGAGAATAATGAATACTATGAAAAGTTTCTAGGCATAAAATGCCTTTAGTTCTCCCACATCTTGTACAGTAAGCACACTGTGAAAGAGGAAAAAAAAACCCTATGTGCATCTTTTATTCCTCTGTTTTTTCTCCCTCTTTTTCTTAATAAATTGTAGGAGGACATTGAACTAGTTGGATTCTTGTGGTGAAACTGTTACCCCTTTTCCTCTTTACAGAAACGGGTATGTCAAAAGACTGCAAAATCTGTAAAGTTATGTTATACCAGGATACAGAATGATATACTGGATCTTCTTAAACAAAACAAACTATGTGGGGAAGAGAGGGGAGAGTGCCAAACAAATGACCTCTCCCAGCTTCTGGCCACTGTCTTCTAGGGCAGATCATTGCTTCCTATCTAGTTTCCAATCTAGCAAGTGGCTTCCTCTGGTTTTCACTCAGTGGCTTCCTGGGCTGCAGCAAACCACACACAATCTTGCTAACATTGCAGGAGAGTCTCCTTCTCTCCTTCTCTCTACAATTCTCTCCTTTGTCAATACTTCTCTATACTCCTTTTCATGCTTGTTCCTCCTCAAAGTCAGCAGGCTTCTCTCAGGAAGGTGTCATTTCCCTTTCTCCAGAGCGAAGATCTGCTGTTAGAGAAACCTGCTCTTACTTCCACCAGAGTTGTGCCTTCTCTGGTGAACAGAGAATGAGTCACTTTTCTGAAAATAAATGTCATCCCTTAGGTTTCTTACATGTTACTTTGATCTGAGGTCCTTTGCTAAACCTTGCTACCTTAGTTCCCATCTTCTCTGGTGCTGTAGTTTGTTGCTCAGTATACGTCAGCATAAGCCACCACTGCCTCAGGAAAAAAACCCCAAGCAATCCTACTCTTCCTCTGCTTCTGTGTATATTACTGTCATCTCATTTGAGCTGGTGCACTTATCCATACAGCTAGCCAGTGAACTGCCAGGAGGAAATAAAGTGGGTTATAATCTTTCTTACTGGGGAGGGGGATGGTGGTAGAAAAAAAAGAAAGAATTTCAATTTAGATCAGTTATACAAGGTAGGCATAGCACACCTTTTTTCAATTGCAGTCTTGATTTATGTTGCTTTAAACTGAGCATCAGACTGTGACATGGATAATGTAGGAGTTTGCTAAGGAAGAATAATTTCCTTTTTTAAAACCTGGAAATAGGCTTAGATGAGACCTTCAAGTGTGTATAACAATATTGATATTCACTTGTGACTGTTTCTAGTTTGAACATCGGTTAAATTAGCATCATTGACCAGTGGAAAACCTTTTTAAGTTTAAAACCAGGTGAATTTCTCTACAGAAAAGTCTCCATCATTGTTCATTTTCTATTGTAAATCCAGGTTTGGAATCAATGCTCAAACCAGCATTCTCTGGTGTAGAATGTGGGAATTAGTACTTTTAACTAGTGTAAAAATTTTTGGCTGTTGATTAGAAATGAGTCTATAAAAATACCAATGATGTCCTCATCTTGTTCCTCAAATAGATGTTGGAACTTCATTCTGTGTTGAAAGGAGATAATTAATTAATCTGGAGAGTTCACAACCATGAAGACAATTTAGATTCTTCCTGGGGAATATTGGTTTTTCCTTCTGTTACTTGGTTTCTCCCTCAGAACTGCTTTTTTCCTTTCTTTACATCTATTTTAGCCAAAAGGTACTACTTAGAACATTCTTGCTTGAGGACTAGTGACCTCATGTGGTTGTGCGTTTTGAATGTTTATCCTTAATGTCTGAAACAGGTGTCCCTTAGTCTTCTTCAGTGCAGTATCTGCTGCCATAGGCCTACATGTGGTACCAAGGAGAAAGAAAAAAGCTTATCTATAGAACGTTCTGTTGACAGTAATAACTGTAGCTAAACACCCCTTGATGCCACCTACACACAGTTAAAAATACTTTAGGTTAGAAAGTCAAATGTTAAAAATGCAGTTAGAAAATCTTAGAGTGATTTATATCAGAAAAGAGCTTTGGAGATAATCTGGTGCAACTCCATGGTCAAAGGGGGCCAGTTTAAAGCAGGCTACTGAGGGCCCTGTTAGGTCAAGATCTGCATATCTTCAGGGGTGGAGATTCCACAGCCCCCTTAGGCAACCTGCTTTGATATTTGACACCACTCACTGTTAACAATATTATTCTTAATACCTATTTTGAATTGTTACTACTCATGTCTTGCTCTTGTTGTAACTACTCATGTTACTACTCTTGGCCCTTTACTATGCACTTCCAATAGGGTCTTGCTTTGGGTTTTTAAACCATCACGATAGGTAATCAAAGACAGCTCAGTATGTGTTTGGCCTTCTTCGACAATTCACTTTCAACTTGCTCTCTCGTAGGTCCTTTTCTGCAAAGCTATATTTTAGCTTTTTGGGACTGAACTACTACTATCGCTAGCAATGCTAGCAATGTAGATATTGCCAGTCGAGGATTCAGTCACTGGTGAGGCAGACCTTATTTACATGGTCATTTGTTTCACTCTTAAAGGACATCTAAAAATGTTCAAATGATAAATGTCTTTTAATTATGAATCAGTCTTCTGTTTTAAGCAGTTCTGCAGGATCTCTGCTTCATTTCTGTGTTGCACAGGCAACAACACAGAATTTATTATTGCGTAGTGAACAAGATAGAAAATAGCAGGAAAATAATGTGGTCTTATCCTTACTGCATTTGATTGCTGTCTTGCCGAACTGGACTCTTTCTTGCCCTTGGCCGCACAGTCCTTACATAATGCTCGATAATCACTTCAGAGAAATTGCTCACGTATGATTGTTAGCAATGTGCTCCTCATTTTTTTATTTGATAATCTAAGTTCTAGTTTGTAGAAGTGTTGACTGTTACCAGCAACACAAACTGCTTAAATCTGTGCTTATCTTTGCAATTGTTCAGTATTGTTTTGTGTCTCTCTCGTCTCTTCTTCTCTGTTGCTCTCTATACACATACCCATATACCTGTGACATGCAGCTGAATTTAATCCAAGTGTCTAAGAACTGACTGAGCAATATTCATAATTAAAACATTTAAATGAATCACCATCATGAAGATGAACAATGCCTTCCTTTTTGTGCAGTAAGAATAGCACATTTATCACTTACGCAGTAAAATTTATTGCAACTAATAATTTTCCTGAGTTACAAATGCTTGCATTTATTATGGAATTCAGTAGGTAAATATACTGATGATAATTAGTAACTTTAATTGGTTTTATAATGAATATTTTCAAATTTTTGAATAAAAAAATATTTAAAATTTATCTGTTAAAACCTTGCAAGTCAACAGGATGAGGAAAATTGGCTATCAATATAAGGTTGATGATTCAATAGCCTTGGAACAGTGAATAATTTTCCATGTATTTTTAAAGGATATTCCAATAAAATTGCAGTGCTAAAAAAACAGAAATAGAAATTCCTCTGAGTTCAAAAAGATTTGGAACAGGGGAGGAAAGATTGCTTTGAAGGAAAAAAAAAAACCACAAAAAGCTGCACAGAGCCATAAATAACCACAAATGAGATACTTAGATATTGTTTCTTTGGTGTTTACTTCAATGAATTTAGAGTGAATAATGAGTCTATTTATGTGGTAGTGACCAGGCTCCTTGTTTGGTAGAGAAGTCTGTTTGCTGAAGGAGCTTTTCGGATGGTAGGCCTTATTTAGATAAACTTTTTAAAAATACCAGGATTAAAAAACATTTTTATTTCTTGTTATGAACACAAAATATGAATATTTCCCAGAAGGTAATTACACCCTTAAAACCCCACAAACCTAAACCACAAAACCCGATCAAACAAACCCCCTTCTGACACAAGAAATGAAGTAGTACTTATAGCTATTGTTTTTCAGAAAACTCTCAGTTGTCTGTATTTTAGTTAGATTTATGTCTGGTAGTATCTTTGTGAGAAACACAGCATCAGTCAAATAGCATGGAGCAGCTTCCATATAATGCCAAGGGAAGAATAAAATCTTTACAGTTTTGAAAGCTGAGAGCGCCTTACTTTAATATGTAGGCAGTGCTTTTTGAAAAGCCACAGAGCACTATGAAAGCACACGCTTTATTCTTGAAATAGCTGTGCTAGCCAGCGAGTTTCTCAAACAGTTGAGGGAACAGTCCTCATAAAGAGGCGTGCATTTAGTGGGCCCTCTCATCATTGCCGAAGAGCAGGTAACAATAAATGACACAGTCAAACACGTCATGGAAAGTTTCATCTTAGTGATGATGCAGATGTGGTATATTTGTTAACTTTCTGAGGTTAGGTAGAGACAGCCTCATGAATGAGCAGCATACTGTATGTTTGATCATGCGTGTGCAACATGAAACAGAGCAGAAGGGACAAGCTGCATAAGCAAACCTGACGCTGCAAAGGTGTTTATACTGTGATGTTGTTTTAGAGAGTAAAACATATGCTGGCTGGGATCTGGCTGGATCCTAGTATTTTATCGAATTAGAATTCCCAGTGGCAGTTTTGTAGGAAGGGATTACAGGATTTAAAGGTAACGTCACAAAGATTAAGAGTCTCTGGTCTGAGCCTCATGCCCTACCTCTTGAGTTCCAGAGGTCTTTAGAATAAGCTTATGGATACTTTATGGACTTAAAAATGATGGATAATGAAAACAATTCCTAATATTGTCTTTATTTTTGGGAAATAGCAGAGAACTGAGGATTTGGCTCCCTTTTCCCTGTAAAAGTTTTTTGTTTTGTTTTTTGTTTGTTTGTTTGTTTTAAATCCAAACATCAGAGAAAGTCAGAGCAGTCAGGATTTAATACCTCTTTTACAACTTAAGGAAAAGAAAAGGAGAAACAGAAACATGAAAGCAAAGAGGCTCATTGAGAGGATAGTTTTTTCTTTTCCTACTGACACTGGATCATTTTCTTAGTCTCAGAGTAATGGAAACTATGACATATTACACTCAGCAGCTACTCAAAGTCAGAAATAGCTCCTATTGAGCATAGCTCCTTACATCTGGCAAAGAAAAAAACCACAACTATCCTGCATTTTTCAATTGATCTCTAAAATTTTCAAGTAATTTTTGCCTCATTGTAGAAAGAAGAGCTAACTGGTGCCTAACCTTGTTTTTTAATCATTTATTCTCACTTTGATATATTTTTTCCCTTTTTTTGCCTTTCATATTTATTAATCTAAAATTAAACAAATTCTCTAGCAGTGCAGCTGTGGCAACATCTATTCCTTTAAGCCGAAATACTGAACTCAGATGTTCATATGAAACTCATTGAATGAGTACAATCTCCTCTGACATTCACAGCCACAGGCAGTTGGCCCTAGTTCTCAATTCCTTCACCACCACAGATCACAAAAAAACATTTTGGAACCACTGTGTTCTGTGTGTCATTCTGTGAACTGACATAATAGAATGATGCCACAAATAAACTTGTTTTGTTTTTTCAGTTCAAAAAAGGTGTCTTCTGCTATTGCTATGTATGCAAGCATAGAAATAGATTTTCTGTTCTGAGGCGAAATACATATTGTTCTCCACGACATATTGTTTTTCTTCTGCTCCCTCATCTTTTACTTTGTATACATTCTTAGTAGAGCCCATTCAAATAGAGATTGCTTATTTCCTTGAGTCCTTTGCCTTCCTAATGTGGAAGGTAAGCATTTTGGAGTAGGATGCTTCTATCTCTGTAAGTACAGAATCCAGCAATTGGGTCCTGATACTCCCTGCATCTTGTGCACCTCATACATTTTGTGGTTCCCATCCCTGCAGAACATAAGCATAGTTTTTCATTGCAAACTGTCATCTATTTCAAAGGCATCCAAACAATTCTTGTGTGAGCTAGCTCGACTTTGAATTCTAGGTGAACAGTAGAGGCTAATTTTCTCAATTTCTTTCACACAGTTTATTCTATAACCTGCATTAAATTGTTCAGAACTACAGTGGATATTTTCACATTATACTGCTATGTGAAGCTGCTATGGCATACCTTTAGCAATACAAAGGAATACACCCTGAGTTAACGTAGATAAGGTAAGATATAAAAATTGGTTCAAAACATTGTGGCTTTTCCCTTCATTAAGCCACCTGGAGCTAATCTCCTAAGTGCCAAGTGTATACACTGGCTTTCAGAGCCAATAGATCAGTGGAAAAAAAGGACAAATCAATTTTAAAGACAAATTTGAGCATTTTATGTTCTTTTCTCTCTTTTTCAATGACATATTACAGTAATTTTGTTTCATTGGCAGCTCTTCTATTCTGGTAATTCCATGCTGCAAAATTATCTGGAAGGTACAATTTCCCTCAACCTTTCTCTTTCTTCGGCTTTAGGCATTTTAAGTTGTTGAGTTTCTATCTGACCTCTTATCTATACTACGTGTATATTATTGGCTGAGGCTGATGTCATTTAAAATTACATACATCTCATACTAAATTTGAAACCTTTGATTTCTTGAGATGGAATATGTGTGTTTCCTTTTTTTTTTGTTTTTCCCCTTAAAGCATAGCTGATTTTATAGCTCACCTTACTATATTCTGCATCACTCTCACCTAGACTTCTTCAGGTTCAACATCTTTATAATAATATAAGGACCAGAAGTTATAACAATCTAAGTGAGACTTACTCTATGATAGAATGTCATTACATTCTTTAGAATTATTTTCTATTATTATAGCCATATATGCAAAAATTCTGTTGACTTTCTCAGTGCTCCTCTGAACTTGTCTGGACAGCTTTAAAGATAGAACCATTATTATGCCAAAGTCATATGCAATTTTTCCTGTTTCAACTTTTCAATTAATTTTATTCTTGGGAAATGTTTATTATTTTATTTTCTGCTAGAGTGTTTTTTAATCCATTATTACATTTTATACATTTGTGGTTGTAAAAATAAGCTGCATTTAAAGTATCAGAATTACTTTCATTATAAACTACTTTCGTCTACAGTTTCTATTCACAAATTTCTGTAAATTCAACATTTGGGGTAGAAAGTCATTAAAATAAAAAATAACTTAAAACGTGTTTTGAAGACTTTCAGTTCTTCTATATCTTAGAAGGAAGAACTTCAATATGATAATGAAAAATAAGAGGTCTTATCCATAACCAAGTATGGCTTGATTTTGAAATTTCAGACTTCAGAGACAAGAACAATGTAGTTGTCTGTTAAGCAGCAGTACTTCAGTTTGAAAGAAAAATATAGATCCAACGGTTTTTTGGTTTGATTTCATTTGGTTTTTAAATATAAATTCTCCATTTTAAATTATATTTAATTAAAGTAAGATCTTCTGAAATACCAAATTGAAGTGTTAGGTATATTCATATAAAAATCAGAAATTAAATTTGTAAGGAAAAATGTGGGGTTTAATTATTATTAAAACTGATAATTGATGAAAAATTTGTTTTGGCCTTTTATATTATGTAGAGGGGTGAGATGTCAGTGTTGATCTAGTCTGATAGCCAGCGTCAGAACTAGCTAACTAAACAGCAGATTACATAAACCTCATGTGTTTTTCAAAAACTCAGTTTAAGCTGGTAAAGATATTTGGCAAATTTATGGGATTTTAAAAATATTGCCTCAATTGGTCAAGAAATTTGAGTCCCAGTAATATTGAAAGGAGTTAAAGAAGACTCAGTGCTATTGAAAATAAACTTATATTTTGATGCTTCATATGTTTCAAACTAGGTTTAAAATGCTTCACATTCCTACATATGTTAAATAAATTAACAAGGGTCAGTCATCATATTGGTTTAAAATTTGTAATATTTCACATTTAGACTATCAGGGATTTATTCTATTTTCTTTCTGTTGAATGACACTTTGGGTTCTATTTTGTTTTCATTTTCAGATGTGTCTGCAAATATGTGTCTAGAAAAATCTTAGCAATTTTACGTAAAATGAAAACAGATATTTTCAGATAAATTCTTATGCTTAGGAGATGACTAACTTCTCATGCCTGAAACGATGACTAACTTGAAAGTTATGAAGAATTTCTTAATAAAAACAGAACAACTAATGATATCTCAGCTTAGGTTATTCTGTCCAAAATACGTATTTTTTAACATTAAACTTGGACTACTGGCTCCAACATTGTAGAACTATGCAATAAGTTACTGACAGAGACAGAACAAGCTGTACTACTTGGTATATCTATTAAGTCTAATGTCTATAAGGTTACTCTAAACTGTAACCTTTCAAGCTGGGGAATCTGACAATATCGCCACAGGTTTTTTTCACCCCTGGTTTTCTTCCCAAAATAAAAGCCCACAGATATGGATCTCTGTGTCTACTTAGGGATTCTCTGATTTCTGGAAAGGGTTAGGAATCTGGTTGCACTTACAGATCTCTATTGTTTTGGTTTGATTTTTATTTTTGGCCATATATATTCTCCACCACTCTTCCCTAGGGTGCAGGTAGTTCTCCTGAGATACATAAACCTGCATGGAGGTTCAATATATCTTGCTTGGTCTCTGAGCTGCATCTCTATTTTGTAAACTGGTGCTGCAAATTACTCATGCTTCTAAGAGAGCAACACTGTAAAAGACTAAAGTACAAGATTCACAGATGCTTAACTCTAGAAATAACTATTTATGATGTCAGGTGACACTCAGCATGAGGAAGAGGACTGAAACTGACAGTAGGAGATTTTAGGCACCAGAAATGAAACAGATTTACAATAGCTAGCTCTGGATGCACATCACAAACATTTAGAGTGTCCTAATCTGGGACAGTTCGGTTTATCCTCTCTCTACCATACTATCAATACATGCAATAGAATGAGCCAGTACATAGCAAGGTTGAAACACTCCTTGATATTCCATCATATTCTGTTACTGTATAGCTGGAATTGTCAAAATGACTTGTCTCTTTCCAGTATAGATAAGAAGAAAAATGTGGTCAGAATGATAAAGTATAATTTCAAAGGCTTATTTTCCAAAGAGGACATTTACTCTTTAATACATTACATAAAATGAACAAATCTTTGAAACAGCATTATTATCATCCAATTTCTGCTCAACTCTCCTAACATACATGATAAGCTGCATTTTATGTTCGTGTTCTTGTTTTCAAACTGGATTGGTAGCTTGTTTCCTTTACTAATCCAGAAGCTATTAAGCACAATGGATAGCTAGACATTATCTGAATGCATAGTTTCCTTTGTAGAATGGTTTTAAGAAATAAGATTTCATTGTTGTTGGTAAAGGCATCCTGAGGGGTAAAGCAAACAAAACAAGGTCAGCAGTGTCTTATTCTATTTACATAACTATTAGTGCTTTTCATTTTTCAATTTTACTTGATAATATAAAAAATCTTTTTTTTTTTTTTCTTTTTACCTCCAAGGCAACATGAAATGATAAAGAGATAAAATGTTCCCAGGAAATGAGACTGTTAAATTCCTTGCTTGATAGCAACAGAAAGAACACATTCACTGAAGCACTTATTGATGTTTCATTGACTTGAAACAAAGAATTAGAACCCACAGGAAACTGTTAAATATGATCTATATCAGAGATCTGTTATTCTGAAGAAAGTAAAATGTATGCCACTTCTGTTACAGAAAAAAAAATGCTAAGAAAAATACAGGAAGAAGATTCATCCTGCTTTCTCCTTTCACAGTGGTGTGCAGAATGTGACATCTGTTAGACTATTTTGAGCTTATTTCCTATTATAAGAAAACTAGATAAATTACTTTTAGATTAATATTTTTCTCTACAGTAGTTTTGAGAAAAAAAATCTTTAAAAGTTTCTTTCTCTCTTCAGTGTACATGTTCTCTTGATCGCCAAATGCTGTATTTCCTATCCCTTCTCTTTTCATACCTTTGAATTTATGTTTACATTGAGAATTATCATAAAAATGAAAGAACTGCAAATCTTTCCACAGAACACTGGTTTAATGGTTTCTGAAATCAAACTGTACTATTATGAGAAACTAGTCTGATCTCCACACAGATGCGTGGCATTTCTGCAAGTAAACCTTTTGTTGTATATACCCCTTTTCCCAGATTCAGAATCCTAGACACCCTCCCTGCATTACCGTGCATAGATGGAAGTAGATTCCTGATTTCCTGATAAGCTTCAGGGGTGGGGAACTACCCGTACCAACCAAGAGTGAGATGTCTATACAGAGTTTTGCTCTGAAGAGACACTTAGGAGAGCTGCCACAAAGACAGCTACAGTCTGTTTAGGTCCTTCCCCAGGCATGCTTGAGGTTCCAGGATCTTCTCTAAATAAATCCAAGCAGGGACCTGAACTTTGACTACCTTCCTTTAGTACTATAATCATAAAGCTTGAAGAAAAAATGCCAGCTGTCTCCCATGCTGCCCATCTCAGGCATACCAAATGAAGAGAAAACATTTAAATACTTTTCAAGGTTTCTGCTGTGGAGGTCTTGGGCACATTGCAGTGCAAGTACAGGTTATACTAACATTTTTCCTAGTTGAATTGTGGTTAAAACATAGCAGGCCTTTTCCATAGTCCGGGTAATGACTGGGGTATGTGATAATTACTCATATAACCATGGAAGGGAGATTGCTATTATCACCAGTATTTGTAGTCTATAGCTGCAGACTATGGATATGTGTTAGTAGACTGTAATTTGCAGACTATAGCTGTGTTGTTCTGCAGGGTGACTGACTGTAATCAAGTTATGAGAACTTGAGAGGAATTAACAAAAGTATTTATATAACAGAAGCTAACTCCTTGTTGAAGATGTAACTTGGCCAGCAGACAGTTCACTCCAGCACTCATTCATTGAAATGGAAGTCTTTGATTAACTTTACTGCAAAAAGAATTGGGCTGCTGTCAAGTAAGGAGAAAAATCTCCAGTCAACAGCAGAGCCTCAGAAAAAAGACACACGGAATACCTATCCTCAAACCTCTTAGTAGCACATCTCCTTAGTGTGTGACACAAATGAAATACAGCAATAAGATCTCATTATTCACAGGGATTCCCTTGTTTTGCACAGAGCAGGGCAGAGAGTTTCAGTCAAAGCATTCAAGTTTTCATTTATTGTAACTCTGCTGCAGCAGACTGGCTGATGTTAAGATCTCTTAGGTTTAGAAAGGGGCAGGTAGGGAAAAAACCCAAAACATCATACTTCATAAGAGAACATGAGAAAAAATACTACCTTTTTTTTCTTTCCTTTTCTATAGTGACTTCAAAGAAAATAGTCAAAGGCATAGTGATTTTTAAAGACTAAAAGTATACTTTTTTCAAAAGTAAATGTAACTCTAGAAAGAGTTTTCAAAGGAAACTGGAGCTAGCAGTACTGCAGCTACAGATTTATCCTATGTTAAGATAGGCATGATTTTTATCAGACATACAACTGTTACTACCATCTGGAGGTTTTGCATGACACTACTTAAAAATTTGCAAGTAATTTAGAGGTGTCTTTTAACACAAATATCAAAATAAATTGTCAGAAGTAAGGTTCCAGACGTATTAATAGGCCCAAGTTCACTAGTGGTATAAACAATCTCAGTGGTGTCTTACTTACATCTAGTACTTGTATTCTGAGCCTTAAGGATGCATTGAAATCTATCAAATTGTATTTACTAACTTCAGGTCTTAATTCTCATATTTATTTCCCAGGTGAAAAGGCGAAATTCATTACTGGGAATAGACTTAGCAAAAGGTCTATGCCCTTTTAAGCGCTCTAAAGCTTCAGGCAAAGTAATCAGGCAGACTGAACTTAAAAACAACAACACATTTTAATGTACTTGTCAGCCCTGCACAAGTCTCTGTCCAAGAGATGGAAAGAGATAGAAAGACAGAGGAAGACAGAGAGAGGAATATCCCTGGGTATTTTCATTTTCTGATCAAATTATTTGTTTAACTTCTTGGTAGGTTGTTTAGTAGGAAAATCTGTATTTTGTGCACTGCATGATGCAAAAACATTTTCCTTAATTATATTTGATAGTTTATCCATCTTCCTATGTGTCTCCTTTAGGGAATAAAAAGATAACTGAATTCTTAAAGCAGTAAAGGCAAACTGTCTAAACTGAATATTGTGTTGTGTTATAATAGCCTCAACATTTCTAAATTGCTTCAATAAAATTCCCAAATTGCTGTAATTGAGAAGAAGATTGAAGAAGCCTTGCAGGTCAAATGGCAACTTTATTAATGTGTAAAGCTAGCAGAATGGCCAATAAAAATAAGATTTAAAATACATAAATACATTTAAAAGCAGAAAATACAGAACATGCACTGTCATTTTATACAGTCAGTGGGAATGTGGCACATACATGAACAAGCAATTCAACTAGTTTTGTTAATATTGAACAGTTCATTATTCCCTACTGAAATTGTTGGGACTGATTCTTATAACAACAACAACAACAACAACAACGATAGAAGAATAAGCATTCAAAATTTTTAGGAATCATTACTTTTAAAACTACTCTGATTTGTGATAACACAGACTTGTAGATTCACATATAACTACATAATGTAGTGAAATTTTACCGAATATAAGCTTTACATTCTCTGATCCCTGAAATTATTTCTTTAGCTAAAGTTCAAATACAGTGGTTTTTTTAACTTGCCATTTTATTACTAAAAAAAGCAAAAAAACCCCACCCCAAAACCTAAACACATCATTGATAAAATTTTTGCTAAGGAAACTGCATTGAAAACAATTGATTTACCAAGGAGATTAATATTGTCAGCAGTTACAACTGTGTTTTACCATAGTCACTAGTGACCATTACTAAACTTGCAGTGCAGGAATGAGGAAATGTTTAACTTGCATTGCTCTTGCTCATATATACAATTGTTCAGTCTGTATGAGCTGGCCCTGTTCATATAATACACCTCTTTATGTCTGATAGGGCCCTGCACATCCCCTAGTACCACCTATAAAAAGCTATGCATATGAAGGGGTACTTATTACTCTTTGCTACAGTCTTATTTCATTTTATCTACTTTATTTATTTACTTCCTTATTTCTGTACTACTTAGCTATTTATTTACTTCCTTATGAAGCCTCCAGTGTTCAGTGAATAGTGCTTCGGCATACTTGCTCTGTTTTGTTTCAGTGTTTGGGGCTGAAATGTTCTCCTGTCTATATTTAAATGCCACCACATTTTAGTAAATGAAACAAGCATTTATAAATGTACAAGACAATACTGTAAATGAATGCTATATAAGAGTATACAAATAAATGGTGGAGTAACTAACCATTAATCTTCCTATTTTGATTCTTTTCTTGAAAACAAGGTTGCTAGTTCTGGGTTACAATCAGGTGGCCTCAGATTGGATCCAGTTGCCAAATGCATTATTTGTCAATTAAAATTCCTTGTAAGTCTGATGAGGAATAGATAATTTTAGAAAGGTATAGGTTTTGGAAATTCGTCAAAATTAAAATGGAAGTACATTTAGCCATGAATCTCTGAAGTTTTTATTGAGTGTCATCTGTAACTAAAAAACGTACATAAAGTGTACTATTTTGGGAATAGTCTTGGCTTCACTTAAATAAAAGCCTTTTTTTAAAAAAAAAAAAATATATATAGAAGCAATCTTCTTTTTAAGGTGAAATGGAACAAAATGGCAAAATACAAAGAAAAAAAAGGGTTCCACTTCTTCTGTTTTAAAAGTTTTTCTTAGGATTGAATCTTTAAGAAGCCTGAGAAGGTTTTGTAATTTTCCAGGTGTCTGAATTTGCTGTGGGCTCACCACTCTCTTAAAACGACTTGAGCAGAACTTGAGCCTGCATAGTCTTTTGTTCCAGTAAGTTTTATTTTACCTCTTTTTCTTTGAAAAGTACTGTCCCTGGTAAGAGCAGAAATTACAGCAGAGGCCAATCTGAGATGGTTTTTATGCTCCTTTAACTAAGGTTAGCTCCATGAACCAAAATAACCTATGAAGATTGAAAAAAAAGTTAGGATAGGGCATTTGGGAGATTGGTGGCTTTTTGCCCAGCCTAGTGGTTTCTGACTTGTTCTTTTTCATTACATATGCTGTAGTGATGACTCAGTCACTGGGTTGGATTCACAGTAGAGAGGATAATAGAAATCAATACCGTGGAAAAGAATAAACAGTGAAAGCTCTCTATTAATGACAGCTTTCTTCCGCACAGATGAAAATTGAGCCCTTTAGTAAGATCACAAGAGCTTCCACTTGCCCAATTTTAAACTTAGCACAAAAAAGAAAAAAAAAAAAAAAAAAAACCACAACCAAGAAAAAACAAGTAATCCCTTAGAAGTTAGAATGTCCTATAAATTCTGATAGTAAAGTTTTAAAGTTGAACTTTGAAGTCGACTGCTCTGTACAAGACTCTCATGATATTATACTCTTTGTGACATACATCAGACCTGATAATGCTTCTGCAAGTGAGGGAATAGACCTTAAGCTGTTGAGACAAACTATTATGCAGTCAGTGGGTTAGTCTACACTTCTGTAAAAGACTGGTCTCAGAGCGGCCATGAATACCTGCCTGCCTCACATTTATTTGGCTCTTCACCAGAAAGCTTGCAAACTACCTGCAAGAGACATCTGGCCATGATGTCTGGGTATGGCTTTTAGCCACAAAACAAAGGATGAAATTCAGTTTGAGATTAAATGTTTCATTCAGTTATCTAAACATAGGTGCCTCGTGCCATTTTGTTGCCCTTCATTGGGCTAGGAGATATAACAAAGGATGTATGGAAGATCTGCATCTTTTGGGATCTGCAGCTAGGCTACCACCACAGTACCTAAAATGACAGTAGGTGATTGTTCTTAGGTTGCTGAAGTTAGCCAAGGACATCAGAGTTTGTTTCCAGAAAGTTGTTTATGGTAGCTAAAAGTGAAAGCACTCATTACAGTTAATGAAGAGTTAGTCAATACCTTCACTGGAGTGATTAATCTTCACTGTCAGTGATTAAGCTGACATCTATGACAGATGGGATTCTTTGCCTATACATAGACATCTGAGATACCGTAGTATATTTTGCACAGTTTCCAGAAGATGTTTCAGAAAACCACGGAAACCCTGTAGAACCTGTGTTGTATCTGCCAGCTGAAGTGGATGTCTTAGATACCCAGGGACATCTCAAATAGTACTTGATATCTATATTTAGGCATAAATACTACATCTGATGAGTATTACTTATCAGCTGAAATGCTGTCTATGCTCCTGTGACTTTCTGGAGCAAAGACTGAGGTAATACCAGATACCTTAGAGCAGGCATTT
Source organism: Aptenodytes patagonicus (assembly GCF_965638725.1). NCBI lineage: Eukaryota > Metazoa > Chordata > Aves > Sphenisciformes > Spheniscidae > Aptenodytes > Aptenodytes patagonicus. Next base: position 188,225,713 of record NC_134949.1, on the reverse strand, counting down.
AAAATTGCAGCTGGTGCCTGTGTTTAGGCACCTCAATTCCACCCTTTGCTCAAATGCAGACATTTAGATTTAGGTACCATGATCACTGATGGAAACCAAGTCTAGTTTCAGAGTGGTCTTTGGGACAATTTGCCCCTGAATAGTATAGACATATGCTGTTGGAGTTTTCTTTGATTAGTGGAACTACAGGGTTACTCCTTAGTTTTTCCTATCGTTATTTTTATAAATCTCTTCATTTGTAAAATAAATACCTCCTTTCCCTGATATCAAAATAAGTGGCAATAATATTACTTCTGTATTTCTAACTCTCATGTTGTTGATTATTTATTCTTTCTGTTGATGGAGTGCTAAGCTACCTGAAAAAAGGATAGAAATTTTGTGCAAACCACTTGAGTCAACATTTAAACAACTTACAGTCAGCTTATGATACGGGGCAATTTTCAGGATATCTTACTAACAACTTAAAGCACCTGAACTGAATCACCATAAAAGGTCTTGCTTGTCTTTTTAACACATTTCAAGAAAATCTGTCTAGTATTGATCAGTCTCACTTGAGATGAAGCATCCAAATGTCTTTGTCCCTCTGATAGTTTTGTATGCCTTACTCCACACACACATTTTCTTCACCCAGAGCTACACCAGTAATTAGGACTTTGTAATTAGGACTACCCAGTATGGCTAGGTATAGTAGTGCTATGTCTGCTGAAGCTTATGCATAAGCAGAAGACATTGCTGAAAATATGTGTTTGGAGCAACACCTGGGTTTGGGTTGCCAGCTCCTGTGATTTGTCACAAATGTCATAACATGGTGTGGGATTCAAGTCTAGATTCAGACATCTAACTTCAGGTAACTACAATATAGATATTCACACGTCAGCTAGGTGTTTAACGTAATAAAGTATCCAATGAAAATAGGAAGGGTGATTCAGTGCTTACCCATAAACATGAAATGTATTTTGAAAGGCTCTATGTTATCTCTCCCAGTCTCCAGCTGACCCTCCAGGAGGCCGTGGATATTCTCTGCCTTGTGTGTAGTCTATCAGATGCCTTCAGATAGCTTAGAAACTCTCAGGTTGTAGCATGTAAGTGGAAAGCCATTTGCGGGCTACAGCATTGGTCTCCAGTTTTGGTTTCTCCAGTTTAAGATAAGCTGCCGAGAGACAAAAACTATAACATTCATTCTTACAGGCTTTAGCTTCAGGTTATGATGGTATGGACCTAAGACTATAGGAATCACTTCTGCCGATTTCCAGATAAACACACAAACCTTCACAAAGTTTGTGGTTTATGAGAAGCCTTTTCTACTATACTACTGCCAGGCAATAAAAAGCAGAAACTAGAGCTTCATCCAGCAGAATGTAATTTCCCCCCCCCCCAATCTGTGCTGACGAGATGTTTTAGTTCTTTCTTGAATTTAGAAAGAGTTTTTCCTTTCAGGAGGCCAAAAGTTTTGTTTGTTTTTTTTTTTGTTCCAGTACTTGTCTTGTGCTTGCCTGAATGTCCAGATCCTCAATCTGCACAAGTTCTCTGGAGAAGACCAAGGCGTGCTCCTGCTTCTCTTTTTCTATAGAGAAACAAACCTTCCTTTCCACATGGTACTCACTGATCAATCACAGCACAGGATTTTTCTTTATTTGATTCTTTCCTTCTGTGACTCTATACCACTGCTAAAATGACAGCATGTTAAAAGGAGGAAAGATTGTCTATATTTCCAGGGAACAATATAGAATACAGCTTTTTTCCCTACCCAACTTACTTCAAAAGAAGTTTTCTCAGACCACTGCATATAGTGTTCAGTTCTGTGTTCAATGATTTCTCCCTCCCAACCCTTCGTACATCTCACCCCTCATGTGGCCTTCTAGCCCTTCTTGAAGATACACCCCACAGACACTGCCACCCTGTATAAACCACTTCAAGAAGAGATGAGGACATGGAGCTCTAAAGCTAACATTTCCTTTCATTTCAGCAGTTCTTAAAGCTCCTATGGTGACACTAAGTTTTAATTTTCCATCAGTTTCTGGTGCACTGTTTTCAAATTTGTTTAGATGACATTCTTATGCAAGCCCTAGTGAACACAATCAAACTTTTAATCAGAAGTGAGTTTATGGGGCAAGCTCCAATCAGCTTATGAGTTATGAGGACTTTTATCAGCCTATTTACCAGAGTTCATCAGCACAGAGAAAACTTAACTCCTGCTTTTCTCCTGGGATGTGAATTTGTTGTCTTTCATAAATGCTTATTTCCATCACTTACATTGAAGCTATTGCTGTACATGAGGGTATATCTATTGGTTTAAAGCCAAGTTTGTTTTATTTGGTGAAAGCAGGAAAAAGAGGACAAAAATGTTCATTCATTAGCAGCCATACATATCTGTACTTAATGAAGTTAACAGCCCCATTTTCCTGTATATTATACTCCCTGGTATAGTAACTTACACCCATGTAAGTCACAAGAAAATTGTTACTAACTCAGAAAGCTTGTGTTTAAAAACAGAATTAAATTTAGAATTCTGAGTCTCTTGCAAAATCAATGTGGAAAAGGGAGAGTGAATCAGAAAGCTGGTTATTATGCCTTTGTTCTCTGGAAACACTATGCCCCACAGTGTTTGAACCTGGCAAGTTCTTAAATAAGGGTTGGAAAACGTACAATGTGTTCTTTGATACTTTTCCTCTCCCTCTTTCCTATGGGAGTGCAGACATGATGCTGCAGTCAGCTGATGATGAACTTACTTCCAGCTGTTTTTGCACGTAAGTGATATCAAATGATTTTGACCAAAACCTAGTATGGCCACTGCCAGCACACTTAGGCTTTAGAAATTGGGGAAAATACTAAGATTTTATTCTTAATACTTACTGGTTCAAGCATACATAATATCTGGCTCTCTTGTTTAAATCTAGTTGTCAAGTATTTAGTTATGAAACCAAGTCATTTTGTCAAATCAGTAAGTTCATCCAACTTACTCTTTTCTTTTCTCTTTTTTTTTTTTTGTGTGTGTGTATGTATGTATGTATGTATTTTTCCCATATATGATACTGTGATAATAGTTTAGATGGAAGAAGGAATATGAAATAAAGTGTTGATTTATCTGGTTAGTGGAACCTGTTGGTGGAGAAGAGCACAACCTCATAAAGCTGATTGAATACAGTGAATTATTGATCAATGCAGTTCAATTACTGTAAAAAAGTGAAGAATAAAAGTTAACAGACTGGGATGGTTATTTATAATGACAAATTTAGAGGTGGGTGGGTATTACAAAGATGATTTTTTTTTCACTACGATAACAGATCACAATGTCATTAACTAGATTTCAGTGAAATGTGATTCTTAAGCCATAGTGCTGGGAAAAACAAAAAATATGTTCTCTGATTATGAGTTCCAATTTTATTCCATTTTCTCCATGCTGATCTCAATGAAAGAGAGAGTTTGAGGAAGGGATGAATGATGTTAAGTAAGAAGGCAAATAAGTTTATTAACAGTTTGATACCATATCTTGTGATGAAGAATTCTGCATACTGCAGTGTTTCATCCACTGCTTCTCACGGTACATCCAGAAATAGATTAGCATACATTGAAGACAGGTGAGCAAACCCAGATTCAGAGTCAGTCTGTAGTTAGATTCAATGATAAAAGTGATGAACGTCTCTGGGACCTAGAAAGAGGGAGTAGATGGAGACTGACTATTTTTTAGTCCAAATGAATGTGTAAGGATGCAGCATTTCTAGGGGATTTTAGAAAAGTGAAAAGTAGTGAAATCTGTCCTTGAAGGCATATAAAAGCACATCATCATCTGTACCTGTGAGAGGTGGGGTATGATACTACCAAGGAGAAATAATTGTGTAAAGTGCAGAACAGTACAAAAACAGATCTAAGACCAGATTAAGTCAATAAGCATTATAAGGCTGATTAGTTTTTCACTTATACCTCTGAAAAATTGCTGTGAAGTAATATGTGGCCTTTATTTCTCCTTAAATGACAGAAGATATCTGTGAGGCCAGAAGTTGGACAATTATTCATTTAATAATTGATTTCTGCAACAGGAGGGGTATTCCGGGACTTTCATACACTGGTCTAGGCCACTCTGCAACATATTCTCCCGATATACCATTTTCTGTGCAATGCTTTTTATGTTAGCACTTGCACATGGGAAATGTGTTCTTTATCATAGAAGAGTTTCCTTATAATTAGGTAGACTTCTATGTTGAATTAAGGCTAACTTTTTTTCATGAGGGTGATGCTGCCAGTGATATAATCACTCATTTCATGCCTGAATTTGTTCTTTGCCTTTCCACAGACTGTAATTGGTCTAATCCAAATGCATTACTTTTTATAAAGACTTTTTTCCCTTTTGACTTTAATTAAACTCCACTATCACATACTAGTGGAATACTTAGCACTTTATTTTTCTGCTTTAAAAGTCAACCTTACTGCCATGTGAGTTTTCCCAAACTCTCACAGCTCTTTGTCTTAAATTTTATTGCTTCCATAATTGCTCACAGGAAGTACAATATCTTTTGGCGTAAGTATATCAATTCAATCTTGGTGTGATGTCTTTGAAATGAAAAACAGTTCCCTGCATGAAAACCAGAACAACAGCAACAAAAACACTTAAATCTTTTGCACAGAGGGCTGTGTAAGAAAATCTTTTGTGTGAAAAAGGAATATCAAGGACAATGTCAAAACACAAATTGGTGCACTGAATAAAAGCCATGCCTCAACCACAGGAAATCTTTAGGACCATGGAAACCCTGTGTTTTCATTATGAAATGAGACGACCAGTGAAAGGGGATGTCTGTACAATCCTTCTGGGAATAACAACAACAAAACAAAACAGTTTCTAAAATAGAAAGATCACACAACAATACATTTGCTCATGGACAAGAGTTGCAGAGCTGCCAGGCATTTCAGAGATCACTTCCAACAGCTCCTCCAACCTCAGCAGGAAAAATATTATGTGGGTTTATAGAATAGAAAATAAAATTAGCTCCAAACTGTGCCTAATGACCAACTACACGACACAGAGCCTTCTGGGACATAGCTATGCAATATGCACTGACTGGTTCTTACAGGTGAGCCCCCTGCACAATACGACACACAGATCCACTCATGGCAAATCCACAGCGGCTGCGCAAGGAGGCCGTCTGGCAGATCTGCTCTCCCCTCTCTGCAGATCTGCGGGTCTCTCTCTTCTCTCTCCTGTGACAAGAGCAGCTAGAGTAACTGTTGCAGGCCTACTGCAAGTAACACAGCTCAGCCAAGAAACTCCAGTGGGAGAAAGAGAGAAAGTGAGACAACGTTGCTTCTAGCCTATGCTTCAATAATTAATAACAAATAATAGGATTCTGGTCTCTTGCATCATTCTGATGATGAGGCTTTCCAGTCTGAGTGGAGAAGCCAGAGGGGAAGAAAGGGATTTAGCTTTTAGAGCAAGTCTGATGAGTGCATCCTTGCTTGTACAAGGAAAATTATTTTATCTATGTGAAACAGAGAGCTGGCCTCTCCTGCTACAGAGACCCGTTGTGGGATGCGTCAGACAGCTCTGGCATGCAGTGAACTGAATAAGACTACAAAAAGAAAACGTGAAAACAGGTAATGAAGGTACAGACTCTGAGTTTGAAATAGGCAGTCCCAAGAGTAAGAGGCACTTGCAGGGTATAAGAGTTATAAGCCGTAAGTATACGGCTTGCACACCACATTTTCACCTAACTCATTCCTACCTATAAATTATTTAAGTGCATGAACCTTGCTTATAAAATTGTTGTTTAAAAATGCTTATAGGAGGGGAGACATACACAAGAAGATTTAATCTTTCACACAGAGAAACACAGCACTTGACAAATCCTACTCATCTCTACATCCAGCAGCAGCACACTGCGAGACTTTGAAACCATCTCTCATTCCCTGTGCTGGCCTGGGAAATTGAAGTAACACAGCAGGGGTAACCATTTGTTCCATGCTGATGAAGGAAAGGGATTATATGTCCATAAAACAGAAGGAATGGCGTTAGGGATTTAGGCCTGCAGTGGCAGAAATTTTCTAGAACTGATCATATGACAGGGATGGTGAACCCGTGGCATGTATTGCTATTGCAAATGGTGTGCAAGTAGGGCTTGAGATATCTGCTCTCTTTTGGCTGCTATGGAGCTTTTGCTACTCACGCTGTCCAGCAAGCAGTGGCTGGTTATAGGAAGAGTTCAAAGCATCAGCTAAAAGATAAGGATATAGCTTAGAGGCTGTAAAGAGCAGAAGGAGATAAGGTTGAAGAAAGAGCAGATAGGGGTAGAGAAATATTGGCACAAAGTGTGAAAAAGGTTCATCAACACCAACCTAGACTCTGTAGCACTTTTCACAGGAATGCATAGGATTTAAAAGTAATGTTTAATGATGACAGATATAGCCAAACCAGTATTATAATAAACTCTGAACAGTTCATTAACTTAAACAATGTCAGTTTTTCTCCACATTTCTAAGGGTTGTTTGTGAATGTTTGTCCTGGTTTTGGCTGGGACAGAGTTAATTTTCTTCCTAGTAGCTGGTATAGTGCTGTGTATTGGATTTAGGATGAGAATAATGTTGATAACACACTGATGTTTTAGTTGTTGCTAAGTAGTGCTTACACTAGTCAAGGACTTTTCAACTTCCCATGTTCTGCCAGCGAGAAGCTGTGAGAGGGCACAGCCAGGACAGCTGACCCAAACTGGCCAAAAGGATATTCCATACCATGTGATGTCATGCTCAGTATATAAGCTGGGGGGAGTTGGCTGGGGGGCAGCAATCACTGCTTGGGGCTGGGCTAGGCATTGGTTAGCGGGTGATGAGCAATTGCGTTGTGCATCACTTGTTTTGTATATTCTTTTATCATTATTACTATTACTATTATTTTCTCTTCTGTCCTATTAAACTGTCTTTATCTGAACCTATGGGTTTTACTTTTTTTTTTTCCAATTCTCTCCCCCATCCCACCAGGGGCAGGGGGAAGGGTGAGAGAGCAGCTGTGTGGTGTTTAGCTGCTGACTGGGGTTAAACCACGACAGTCCTTTTTGGTGCCCAACATGGGGCACAAAGGGTTGAGATAACAACAGATCTGACCAGAACGTGTTAAAACGAATTTGTTATAAGCATTTATTATATTAGTTTAGTAGTCGCTGGTCACGATGTTGATTTATTTGCTCTCAAAGTTCATAGAATCATAGAATCATTGAGGTTGGAAAAGACCTCTAAGATCATCGAGTCCAACCGTCAACCCAACACCACCATGTCCACTAAAACATGTCCCTAAGTGCCTCATCTACACGTCTTTTAAATACCTCCAGGGATGGGGACTCCACCACTTCCCTGGGCAGCCTGTTCCAATGTTTCACCACTCTTGCAGTAAAGAAATTTTTCCTCATGTCCAACCTAAACCTCCCCTGCCGCAACTTGAGGCCATTTCCTCTCCTTCTATCACTGGTTACTTGGGAAAAGAGACCGACACCCACCTCGCTACAACCTCCTTGCAGGTAGTTGTAGAGAGCGATGAGGTCTCCCCTCAGCCTCCTTTTCTCCAGGCTAAACAACCCCAGTTGCCTCAGCCGCTCCTCATAAGACTTGTTCTACAGACCCCTCACCAGCCTCGTTGCCCTTCTCTGGACACGCTCCAGCACCTCGACGTCCTTCTTGTAGTGAGGGGCCCAAAACTGAACACAGTAGTCGAGGTGCGGCCTCACCAGGGCCGAGTACAGGGGCACGATCACTTCCCTCCTCCTGCTGGCCACACTATTTCTGATACAGGCCAGGATGCCATTGGCCTTCTTGGCCGCCTGGGCACACTGCCGGCTCATGTTCAGCCGGCTGTCGACCAGCACCCCCAGGTCCTTTTCTGCTGGGCAGCTTTCCAGCCACTCTTCCCCAAGCCTGTAGCGCTGCATGGGGTTGTTGTGGCCAAAGTGCAGGACCCGGCACTTGGCCTTGTTGAACCTCATACAGTTGGCCTGGGCCCATCGATGCAGCCTGTCCAGGTCCCTCTGCAGAGCCTTCCTACCCTCGAGCAGATCAACACTCCTGCCCAACTTGGTGTCGTCTGCAAACTTACTGAGGGTGCACTCAATCCCCTCATCCAGATCATCGATAAAGATATTGGACAAGACCGGCCCCAGTACTGAGCCCTGGGGAACACCACTCGTGACCGGCCGCCAACTGGATTTGACTCCATTCACCACAACTCTCTGGGCCCGGCCATCCAGCCAGTTTTTGACCCAGCGCAGAGTACACCTGTCTAAGCCGTGAGCCGCCAGCTTCTCGAGGAGAATGTTGTGGGAGATGGTGTCAAAGGCCTTACTGAAGTCCAGGTAGACCACATCCACAGCCTTTCCCTCATCCACTAGGTGGGTCACCTGGTCATAGAAGGAGATTAGGTTGGTCAAGCAGGACCTGCCTCTCATGAACCCGTGCTGGCTGGGCCTGATCCCCTGGTTGTCCCGCTCATGCCTGGTGAGCGCCCTCAAGATGAACCTCTCCATAATCTTCCCTGGCACCGAGGTCAGGCTGACAGGCCTGTAGTTCCCCGGATCCTCCTTCCAGCCCTTCTTGTAGATGGGCGTCACATTGGCAAGCCTCCAGTCGTCCGGGACCTCCCCCGTCAACCAGGACCGCTGATAAATGATGGAAAGCGGCTTGGCGAGCACCTCCGCCAGCTCCCTCAGCACTCTCGGGTGGATCCCATCCGGCCCCATAGACTTGTGAGCATCCAGGTGGCGTAGCAGGTCATTAACTGCTTCCTCTTGGATTATGGGGGGTTTATCCTGCTCGCCGTCCCCGTCTTCCAGCTCGGGGGGCCGAGTACCCTGAGGATAACTGGTCTGCCTGTTAAAGACTGAGGCAAAGAAGGCATTGAGTACCTCAGCCTTCTCCTCATCCTCGGTGACAATGTTCCCCCCTGCATCCAATAAAGGATGGAGATTTTCCTTGGCTCTCTTCTTGTCATTAATATATTTGTAAAAACTTTTTTTGTTGTCTTTAACGACAGCGGCCAGATTGCGTTCTAGCTGGGCTTTTGCCTTTCTCATTTCTTCTCTGCACGACCTAACGAGATCCCTGTACTCTTCTTGAGTCGCCTGCCCCTTCTTCCACAAGCGGTAAACTCTCCTTTTTTTCCTGAGTCCCAGCAAGAGCTCCCCGTTCAGCCAGGCCGGTCGTCTTCTCCACCCATTCTTCTTACGGCGTACAGGGACAGCCTGCTCCTGCGCCTTTAAGACTTCCTTCTTGAAGATCGTCCAGCCTTCCTGGACCCCTTTGCCCTTCAGGACCGTCTCCCAAGGGACTCTCTCAACCAACGTCCTGAACAGGCCAAAGTCTGCCCTCCAGAAGTCCATGGTTGTGGTTTTGCTGGCCCCCCTCCTTACTTCACCAAGAATGGAGAATTCTATCATTTCATGGTCGCTAAGCCCAAGACGGCCTCCGACCACCACATCTCCCACCAGTCCTTCTAAATTGTTGTATTTGTTGTATTCCTTCTAAGTTGTTGTATTTGTTCTCAGAGTTATGTTATGTAACACCTTACTTGTCATATATACTGTTTATCAGTATTTTTATGCTGTTTATCACCTCTGGGAGGTGGATTTAAGGTTATTCCTTTGCTGTACCATGTAACACTGGCTTATGGTATGATAAAATTACCGATCATGAGATCAATACGGTATTTGTACTCAGCATTGCCATCACCTCTGTACTTTGGGAGCCATCTATCAGAAATTATTAATAATTACACTTTTTATTTTTTCTCCTCAGAGAGCCAATCTACGGGGGAGACACCTTCCTCCATCTTCCCCTTCTCCTTCAGGCTGATTACAATAGCTTGAGAATTTTGAACATCCTTGGGATGTTCAAACCAGCATGTTCCTATTGCTATGTCTCCTGAATGTGGTTCAGGTCTTGCCTAGGGTTAAATAACTATTTAAGAATACCATGGCTACTCCAACCCCTGCGACAGGCACTGCGGCTACTCAAACCCCGGTGACAGGCACTGTGGCTACTCAAAACCCGATGACAGGCACTGCAGCTGAACCAGAGAACCAATGTGTGCCAGTATCAGCTGCCCCCATACACAAGAAGAAATCTTGGAAATGAAAGTCAGCTCGTTTAGTAAAGGACAAAGAAGCTTCTCCTAAGAGGGAGCAGGAGGAAGAAGCATACTGCCCTGCCAGCAAGGAGGCAGACTACTCTAAAGCAGAGCCATCATGAGAATAGGAGGAAGAAGAGGAAGAATTCCCCACTTCCACCCCGAGGAAGAACTCGGGGAAGGGTTCCTCCTCTTCCTCGGAGGGAGAGGAAGAACTCATAAATGAGACAGTAACCACCCGATCTCTATCCCTGAGTGAGTTGCGAGATATGCAAAAGGATTTCAGCCATCATCCAGGTGAGCACATTGTCACCTGACTGCTCCAATGCTGGGATAATGGGGCCACTAGCCTGGAATTAGAGGGTAGGGAAGACAAGCAGTTCGTATCCCTTTCTAGGGAAGGCGGCATTGATAAAGCAATTGGAAAAGGGGTACAAGCCCTCAGCCTCTGGAGGTGATTCCTGTCAGGTGTGAAGAAAAGGTATCCCTTCAAGGAAGGTGTTATATGTGTCATGGTTTAATCTCAGTCGGCAACTAAGCACCACACAGCTGCTCGCTCACTCCCCCCCACCCGGTGGGATGGGGGAGAGAATTGGAAGAGCACAAGTGAGAAAAACGCATGGGTTGAGATAAAAACAGTTTGATAATTGAAATAAAATGATAATATTAATAATAATATGATAATAATAATAATAATACACAAAGCAAGTGATGCACAGTACGATTGCTCACCACCCGCTGACCGATGCCCAGCCAGTCCCCCAGCAGCGGCCTCCCCGGCCAGCTTTCCCCAGTTTATGTACTGAGCATGACGTCACATGGTATGGAATGTCCCTTTGGCCAGTTTGGCTGTGCCCCCTCCCAGCTTCTTGTGCACCTCCAGCCTTCTCAGTCAGTAGAGCATGGAAAACTAAAAAGTCCTTGGCTAGTGTAAGCATTACCTAGCAACAACTAAAACATCGGTGTGTTATCAACTTTGTTCTCCTCCTAAATCCAAAACACTGTACCAGCTACTAGGAAGGAAATTAACTCTATCCCTGCCGAAACCAGGACAATATGTCAGCCAGACAAGTGGACCACCATGGAGAGAGGTATCCAGTACCTGAGGGAATTAGCTGTGTTGGAGGTGATTTATGATGACCTGGACAAAGAGCAGTTATCCAGAGATCCAGATGAAGTCAAGTGCACACGACCCATGTGGCGGAAGTTGGGAGGGGGCACAGCCAGGACAGCTGACCCAAACTGGCCAAAGGTATATTCCATACCATACTGACATCATGCTCAGTATGTAAACTGGGGGGGGACTTGACCAGGGGGCAGCGATAGCTGCTTGGGGACGGGCTGGGCATCAGTCAGCGGGTGGTGGGCAATTGCATTGTGCATGACTTGTTTTGTATATTCTTTTATCATTATTATTATTATTTTCTCTTCCTTTGCTGTCCTGGGGTTAAACCACGACAATGTTCAGACATTAAATTTCCAGACATGAGAAAAATTCTGAAATAAATCATAATAATACTTTATTATTATAACAATGTAATATAATATTAATTTACAATTATCATTTATATTAAACTTGTCACCAAATATACTGAATTTATAGCTACATCTATGCATGTTATGTATATACTTTATGCCAGTACATCACATAAAGTGGTTAAAATATGAGAAACAGTCTTTCAAAATCACATTTAAAATACTGTGTCACAGCTATAAAACATGTACATGGTGAGGTAAATATATCTTCAAAGTGTTGTGAAATAATGAGAAGTGCACTGGGAAGAGAGGGTCAGTTCTTTACTGGTAAAAGTAGGAACAGTTCTAGTGAAATGAAAAATCTTCTACCTGAACTGTTAAGCCTTGAGACTTGTGGTGTTTTGGGTTTTTTTTTCCCCATGAGTCTTTCGTCTGTGAAGTTAGTGATAATGCAGAATGACAGAATAATTACTGTTAAAACATCTTTTTTTAAATGGAATGTGATTATGTAATGAATCATCCATACAGAGAATAAAGTATATTAAGGCACTTCAGTCAGTAGGAATCCAATCGAGAGTTTAAAGTACCATAAAGTTTCCACTTTTCTGTTTTTCTTTCTTCTTTTTTTTTTTCCCCTCACATTTTTTCCCCTCTTCTGGGAAAATCTTAACCCCAAGATATATATTTTATTTTTCTTTTTAGCTCTAAAGGAGCTTATGTCTCAAATAATCTCACTGAAAAGATAAAGCAGAAGCTCTGCAAAAGCCTGCATTAGAAGGAAGAAAAGTTGCATGAGTTGCTGAGAAAGACAAGGTAGAGTCATTTCCTCTGATCATCAGCTATTCTAATTTCTGTTCCACAGCTGTGACCTGGCTTCATGACTTGTGGGTTTTCCATCAGCTGCACATCATCACCTGCAATTTGCATAATGTAAAACTCCAGGAAAACACAGGGTAGGACAAGCTTAAATTAACCTTGTAAGGTCTGAGCTTCCTTCTGGCTCATTAATTTCAAAGCACATGTAGTTCTAATGCTGAATGGGTAGAGAATGCTTTCAGCTGTAACAATGAACTGTAATAAAAATATGAGAGATTGTAACTTTAGTACTAAATCTGATAAGAATGAGATTTGATTTTTGTGTTTAGTTGCCGTTTCTCATATGACAAACCTAAATACTGCTATGTAATCAGTTTCCTATACTGAGGCACTGTCACAAACAGTGAAAATCCTCTGAAGATATCTTTGAATCTTAATGCTAAGCTGAGGCGATATTATAGCTTCATTTACTGAAATCCAGTTCCTACTATCCAACTTTGATAATGTTCTTGGTATCGTGGTTTTATGAAACTACATTAACCACTTTATCAGATAGGGATTGTTCTGTGTTTTTTAAGCTTGCTGTGGTCTAGTAATTAATCTAAATAGATTTCACTGCCTCTGAAACATAACATATGTACATGACCCATGGAAAATGATCCTGGAACAGTATCCTGGTAAATTAAAAGTATAATTCATTCTTGCTTTCACCTTTAGTGAATTTAAATATTGTCAGGGCTGCTTCAGAGATGTTTTAAGTAACAATAAATTCCAGCATACTAACACTTACTGTGATAACATTAACATAGTAACATATAGTTAGACAGTTGGACTAGATGATCATGGTAGGTCCCTTCCAACTGAAAATATTCTATTCTATTCTATTCTATTCTATTCTATTCTATTCTATTCTATTCTATTCTATTCTATTCTATTCTATAATGTGTTTAGCTACATCAATCTGCCATATAAACCAGCTGCCAGTCACTCTGTCTATAACAATCTGACACTCCAGGTTCAGCTGTTCTGGGTTAAGGATATTTATTGATTTAGGTATATAAAATGTTAAATTAGTGCTCACTCATGTGTCCTACTGACAAAGCAAAGCATTTTATCAGAAGTGTAACTTCTTAAAATAACTAATCCTACTCTCTCAAACAATTTCATACTCCTGTAATTATAAGTCTTAATCCATTTTCAGAAAGCTCATTAAAAAGGAAACAATCAATCAATCAATCAAACAGAACAAAGCAAGCAAGAAAGCAAACAAACCCTAAAACATGAAATACATCCAAAAGCATATTTCAGGAAGTCAGAAAAGTCAAGCAACAATTTTCTCATTCCCTGGACTCCCAGAAATATAGACCAGTACTAATGTTCCAGCCTATTCAGTCCTAACTTCTCTTTCTGAGCAGTGTGTTTCATCCCATGGTCGTCTTTACATCAGTTTCTTGGGTGAGAGCTTCTCAATGAAATGGTTGGAAGAGATTTTTGAAACAATATGTTTTCTCCTCTTTCTCTGATCCCTTTTGGTACAAATGTTCAATAAAAAAAAAAATCCAGCCTAAGGCAAATACTTGGCATGGAAAATTTCAGTACAAGGAATAAAGGTCAGCAAAATTAAAAATAACTGAAAATAGATGTGTTGGTTAACTTTAATAATAATAATAATAATAATAATAATAATAATAATAATAATAATAATAATAAGTACTGCCATCTCCACATACTTATAATTAGAATGGCTACAAAAAAAACCACCTCCCATTCAAAAGATACTTGAGATTCAGAAATGTCCCCTGAAGTAGAATATTCACTATGAATAGTAAAATGTAGTATTTTAAACTAGGCCTGAAATGTAAAACAAAAGAGCACAAACATCTTGTCTTAATAAAATACTTACTTTAACAGTACTGAAAAGAATAGGACAAAATATCTAAAATGCCAATTAAGCAAACTTATTGACCTCATACCGTAATGAACAAAGTTTACTAGACTCAGCCTACAGACTCTGTTGTGGATACAACTATTTTAACCTTAGGAAAATGATGAAATAAACAAAATAATTTAAGCACAAAGAAAAAAAATCTTAATGCATAGAAAAAAAATCAATTTTGCCATTGAACACTCTAAAACAGTCCCTGAGTCTATTCTGTTTTCACTACACGAGTCAGTATTTTGTCACCTAAAAGCTGAGTTAGTCTACACGGGATTTGCTTATACTCAGTGGAGAAAGAAAAGGCTCTTCTAGAAAGCAGTTCATCACATCCTAAAGTACACCTCTTCAGATTAATTGAACTGCTTATTTCTATCTATTGACAATAAAGGATTTTGAGGGTGGCTATCTCAGAAGATGATACCTGCTGTGAAGGCATTTATTCAGATAAATCCCCAAAAGATGTTTTGCCTTTCCAAGCATGCTTGTCCCAATGCTTTCCTGAATGGTACAAAGGTCCAACATTGCCAATGTAAAGATCTGACCTGCTCCTGAGAAGTGAATGTCTCGGGATGTAAAGTAGGTGTTTGGCTCTGCTGTGGCATTAGCTAAAAGAGCTATTTTGTACTCTTCAAAATACATTCTATTGCTCAGGGAGTGACTCCCTGGATTTAAGGCCATGAAGTACAAAAAGGCTCATGTCCATTTCTTAGGACTAGCTTCTTGGAGGGTAGATAGGCTATGTCCACACTGCATAGTGGTTTTCCGTTCAAAGTATTTGAAGTAGCATATCTGTAGCATAGCCCACAGCCTACAGGGGTGTATTGATAGAGTAAAATTTAGAGTATCAGAAGCTCTGACATGTGGCATAAGAATATGGCATAACATTTGTGGGAGTAAATGCTTCTGGGATGTGTTGTAGGGCCCTATAGAATGGAGGGTTCCAAACCCAGTACAGCCTTGATCCTATTTTCTAAGGAAGAACTTGAGTGAAATATTTGCCCAAATTTGCCCTGTTTTCCTGGATAGCTCTAGCTAGAATGCTACAAAATAGTTATTATTACAGAATTAACATTTCTGAAATGCTCAGGTAGCTCTCAGGGCTACATCTCTACTGTTAAATAAGAGGGTCAGGAGTAAGCCTGAGTACGGACCTCAATCATATGCACTACTAAACTGTCATCTCTATTCCTGGCTCTGTCGTGGAATATTCTGACTAGCTCTGTCCAAAACAAATATGTATGTAGAGTGGGTTAACCATAAGCAGTGTGGGCTCAAACCTTTAGTTTGGCTGTTTGACGTCTGACCCAGGTATCAGCCTATGTTCTTCCCTCTTTTATTGAGTAACACAGACATAACCTTACGATGTGCAAGAAGTCTTTGAAAGATGTCACAAGTTTCTATAACTTGAGTTAGGGGTTAAATAAATTCCCTGGCCTAGATTGTGAGGAAAGAAAATTAAATATAACTTTGAAAAATATGAAATCAACCATATTGTCTTTATTGGTCTTTCCTCACTATTTATATATTTAGTAGTACGTTCAGTACTAGCCAGATCTTTAAGCAACTAGGTTTTAGTACAGGTGTTTCTAATAGCTTTACATAGATTTCTACTGGAAGTCATAAGAGTTTCCTTGTGTGACATGTCAGTATACAAACTCTTTTCAAATCCCTTGTGAGCTGCTTCTCCACTTAATTAGGTAATTCAATAGGTACTTCAGTCCGCCAGTTCTACTGTCTTCTTTACTTCTTTTGCTCTGATGACCTTCTTCTGCATATTCAATTTGTGTATTACTCAAGTGGGTTTTTGACTTATACTTACTGGTTAAAAGTCTAGGGTGAGACATTAATGCAATGCTTGATCTTTGCCTTGAGTAGAATGAGTCATAAAAGCAATTTTCAATTCAAAAGTATAATGCTGCAGCAGGGATGCTTGAGCTTAATTTAAATGTAAGGAAGTTGTTTGCAATGAAAGTTCTTTGCCTTAGGACTTCCTTTCCTGTTAACTACCAAAGGCTAGATGCACTGAAAATTTGTCTGGTTTAAGGAGAGACTTCGATAAAACAGACTGAAGTCTCTCAAGAATGTTGAACATGGTTTACAGTGCAGAATGACGCAATTCAAGGTTTTTTTTTTTCCAGCTTCCATCAATGTTTATTTTAGGAATAAGGTCTACAGTAAATGTGTTGCAAACATGCTGATTGGGAACTCCTACTGCAAGGTATTTAGAAATGAAAGCAAATGCATCGAAAGCAGTACATGTGGCTTATTTTGCTACAGAGTAAAAGGAGCCTATCACGTTTTAACAGAGGTAAGTGAACAGGATTCTGTCTTCCTAGAGCACTTTTTACAGATATCAGCTATAACTTTCAAAAGATCTTCTGTACAAAGAGGATCTGTTTTGACCCCACTAGAGTTTCACTCATAGGAATATTAGCATACTTAGAATGTAATTCTCAGAGATATTCAGTAGTGTGGTTTTAGGCACTGCACATTAAGACATGTAAGGCCTTAGAGCTTCAAGACAGAAAAAGGACAAATGGTAGGAGAGTAGAAGAAGGGAAAAGATCCTATGTTTCTACCTAAGCTTTGAGTCACCCAGTTTACCAGTCACTTCAGGTAAACACTGAAGAACCAATGTATATTTCCCCTTTTCTATCCCAGTGTCCTATTCACTGGGCATAGCACTGCTAGTGGATGACTTTTCTTCTCCTGATATCAGAAATTTACTCTCACTGTTGTTTATGGACTGTGTGGCATTTCATTTATCTAGAGTGAGCCACATTCCCGATGTCAGCATCATTTCAAAGTGTCAGGAAGAGAGTGACAGAAACGCATCACATTTCTTCTAAACCCTCACAAAAGGAAGAAAAATTACATCTTCTGTAAGATGCTGATGTCTGAAACTGTCCTCTTGATAGCAATAATGTGTGTGGTGCAGGAGTATACTTGCAGCAAACAACTTTTGCAGTTGATTAAATGCCTCAGCTCCACAAAAGCCATTTATTGCTTTGTCTACTTCAGCACCATAGACATTCTCCTTTAAATAGAACAAATGTCAGTTCTGGAAAATGTGATGCTCAAACCTTCAGTTATAAAGTAGAAAACCTTGACAGGAGATGATTTATTTTTTTTTTTCTTTTTTTTCTGGGATGGCAGATTCCAATACTTTGCCTCAATATTTCAGATTATCATCATTGCAAAACTAAGAAGATATAACTGGACAGAGAAAGTTGAGAGGAATAGAAACAATGCATTTTCACCTATTCAATTTTCCAATCCATTTGTATTTTTGCAGCCTTGGAGACAGCCTATGCTTTTGTTGTGCAGGAAAGTATTTAAATATTATTGAAAACCCATTAGTAACAGTTAGAAAGTCTTTTCAGAGCTATAAAAAGTTGGATGGATTTATATGGAGTAAATTTTCAGTGCAGTGTGTGTGGACTTAAATCCAAATTGGGTAATTTTGATAAATAATGTTGATAGTAACTACTATAGAATGTAGGCATATGCTGCACAGACTGTTGTTACCAGGGGAAAAAAAAAAAAAAAAAAGACATTTTAGTCATAAAACTGTGTATAATCTTAGGAAAATACAAGGAATGCATGCCATATTTTGTTTTGTTGATTTAGTTGGTTTCCTTTTCCTATACCAAGTTCAAATACCCTTTTCTCAAGGTTATTCTGTTTCTGAATGGTGTTATCACTAAAATGTGGAGTATAAATGGCATTTACTGTCCCAGGGTGGATGCCTAACAGTGTATATGACACGGCCATGTTTTTTGTGCTAATGTAGCTGTAGTCAAAGTTCTGGTTTGAATCTCAATTACAATGGCAGATGTTTTATAGCTACCTTAATGCACCTGCTTTCTAGAAGTGATCTGAATAAATGTACATCTGAATTAGGAATATACCAGTGGAACGCTAGACCCTCTAATTTGGGAAAAAGCTCTACATCTGAAGGAACAGTTTATGACTTTTCATTGTCCCTGCAGTCCTCAAAGACTTCCATGCAACTACTATTACATGGTGTAGAGTAGTCAATGGAACAGGCATATTTACTTTTTAGTGAAGACATATTTCAATACAGGAATATACTTAAGCAACTGGACACAGGTAAAAGTAAATCAAATATCTTTAATGACAGAAGGCACAAAACACTCCAGAAGATGAAGCTCAAAGTCTAGTAGCACTAAATATTTTATCTTGCTCACTCTGTGCTATAAATGCCTTGAGTTTAAAATTTGATACTATAATGTTTATTGACACCATGACAGAAGGGTGTGAAAAGAACACAGTCCACGGTTCCAGCTTTTATAACTATGCATTGTAGTCTACTGGGACAGTCAGAATTTTGTTTTAATTTGTATAGGAGAAAAGATTGGAGAAATAAAAAATCCTACCCCAAAACCCACAGTTATCATCTTTAGTTCCATGTTTAACAGAGTAAATGATCTGATTAGTTTCCAGCATATTTCAGGAAAGGTGTTTGGTTCAAATAACTTACACATTTCAGGGTGCCACAGTGGTGATGACTGTTTATGTGTAGCTGTTACTTGAAAAAAAATTAAAACAAAATTTCCCAAACCCTACAGGAAATACATGCAAGTACTCTTAGAAAAAAAAAAAAAAACAAAATTATACTAAGGGAAGTATCATGTTTGTCCTTTCATTATGCATCCTCTGTCTGGTGAATATTCATCTACTACATCAAAATACTCCGTTAATCTCCTTACATGTCTTAAAGCATTAAGCAGTCTATCATGATCACTGCAAGGTAGATGGTGCTATAAACAAATTATCTAGACATATGATGTTGATTAGCTTAAAACCCCTCATATATACTCAAACCCATGGTAGGCATATTAATTCAGTGAAGTCCACTGCAATCATTTATATGATCTAAAAAGGAGGATTTCATGTCATAGAAGTAAGCCAGATAAGCAAATATTTCACAATAAAAGGGCAAGTTTGAGAGAGGTTTAACCTACATTTGCGTTGTAAGGTATAGAGAAGTAGTTTATGCAACTTTTTATAGTTACAATATATTTATTTATTCAATACCATCCTTTAAAGTTGCAGTATGTGTCTACAGAATGAAAGGAGAAGCCACAACACTCTGTTGCAGCCTCTGTTATTCTTTTTTGCTTTTCAAGAAGAAAGTCATTCAGGTTAGAAGTGTGTGGTTGTTTCTTGTACATGAAGATTTTGAACACACCATGTGAAGAAGAGAAGATAACACACAAGTCTGTGTTCCAAGGTGTTGGCCTGCCAAATAAGAGAAGGAGTTGGACTGTAACAGAGGACTGAATGTTCTTCAAGATGACTTTAAGTGTCAGATGGTAGTGTCCTGGGCTTTTTTTCACCAATTCTTACATTTATACCATGTCCTGTAAATCCGAACCAGACAGAAGTAAAGAAATAGATTCATTGTGTGTTCTCACATTACTTAGGGTGATCCCACATACTCATATAGCCTGCTAAATCCTATTCCTGGCAGCCATGTGAGACTAGGTCAGGAGCAAAGGATGGGCAAGTAATGCTTACTACACATTAGACATGAATGGGACTTTCTGATAAAATGCCAAATGTTGAGAGTAAGAATTCCGGGCAGTAATATGCAAACTTCAAACAAACCATCATCAATGAAGTCATCTTAGCTGCTAGACAAAGCATAACTCTCCCCTTATTAATTAAGTAGGTAAAGTGTCACAGATTTCACTTGAAATACAGAAAAAATAGGTTCAGAATCTTTCTTTTATAGTATATACAAAATCTTTCAGTTGCATGCTACTATAAGTGTGAATTTATCATCCTTGCTGGAATAATTTCACTTTGTGTAACTAATTAAATATTTATAGGAACAGAGAGTGCAAAAATAACTCTATGTGATAGAGGTTGTGACATTTATGTGGGAGAAGAAAACCTCAGGATAAGTTCTCTAACTTAGAACGAAGCAGATTTGGATCAGGGCACCCACATGATAAGCAAGTGATCTAAACGAGTTATAGGATATACTGCTTTGGGGCTGTCTCACTGTAAATTACTCTAAAGTTGATGATTTTTTTTCAGTCCAGAAAAAAAGAACTTTAGACATTTCTTTAACTTTTACATGAAGTGGGACAACTCTTCTCATTTGAATTTTATGCAATGTGTTAAACTTCCACTAGATTATTTCACTGCAGTTAAAAAAAGAAAGAGCTATGAAGGGTTTGTGAATATTGACCTGTCATATCTCTATTAACATTTCTATTCAGTTATTAGATAACAAGGAATTGTGAAAATAGAAAGAAAGTTCAAGAATAAAACTTCAGCTAATATACAGCATGCAGAACAGTGTAGAATTCTAATGCTGAAAAAGAGTCTGAAAAAGAACATTGACAGCCTATATAATTACAGTTTGAAAGGATACTTCTTTCAGTTACCGAATCTGTTTGAATATAATGATACTTTTCAGTTCTCAGAACCGGAAGACTGAGGATGAGTCAGAAGAGCAAGCAGTAGCTTACATTACATGTCCCAAAGGAAAAAATAAATGGAAATGGAATTTAGAAAGAGAACACATAGCACCAGAAACAACAGAGTCACTATAGCACCACCAATAAGGATGGAGAAACTTCAAAAGATTCTATACTGAGGTTCATTTGTTAACTGTCAACCCCCTCTCTGATGTGTAACATTCTGCTGGAAATCTTGTGTGAATAGATTTTGTTTTGATATTTCAGAACTTCCAGTCCTTCTCTCAGCAGAGACCAAAGCTGCAGAGATGCATGAAAAGAGAGAAAAAGATGTTGGGAAATAGGCTATGTAAATAATTTTCAAACATCAAAACAATCTTTGATTCAAGTTTGACTTAAAATGAGGAGTGATTTTTCTTTTTTTTTTTTGAGTGACTGATGCTTTTTTCCATTTTCAAAGAGGAAGCTGGAACTGAAACTGAAAAATCCCGTTCTGTCTACCTTGTGCTATAGAGTAAGTTGTCCATGTTAACTAAAACAGTGTGGATATTAGCAGTAACGTATCTGCAGCAACATACAGGTTAACTTACCTTATCAAGGTTCTTCACAGTACCACAGGTGGAATGATTCCAGTACCTGAGATAACATTGATACATTCATGTATCTCTGCATCACCTCTCAGGCTTCAAAACAGTATTTCAGGATTACAACTGGTTTGACAATATTCTTTCATTTAGGATTAGATGTATATGCCAGTAGTGCCTTTTCTAGATCTGCCTGTCTACACCAGATAAAAAGGTGTTGTGAAATGGAATAAAAGTCCCATCACAGAAGAGGAGGATTTTTTCAGTAGCCAAAGGATTCTGTCCTCTGAGTACTTAAAAGGTCTGTAAGGAAAGGACCTGTGGATACAAGATGCACATCAACACAAACACAGCATTCAGCTCTAGTCTGTTGGGCTGACTAACATACTGCTATATTCTGCAGAATGTTTATCACAAGCTTTCTAAACCAAACTCTATTACAAAGTGTCAGAATTTCTAGGTGAGAGTTTTCTGAGAAAAGAGACAATAGTTAATTAATGCTACAAGTGAGCATTAATGCTGAGAGTGAGGTACTATTTTGCAAAGACTTTGTAAAAAGGTAGTGGAAAACAGGATCTGCTTGAAAGAATTTATATTCTTATTTCAAACAAAGTTGGGAAGAGGTGCAAAAAGATGGACTGATTTTCTCATTGTCATTACCAAGCTTTTTGAAGAAAACATTTTGGAGATCATGCACACTACAGCTTCTGGTGATGATACAATACCATCAGGAGAAGACTTAATCTTATGTGTGTATATAGGTGCACACTACAGACTGTCATTCAGAATAGGTTTTTCTCAGTGGGATTATGAGCAAAAGATCTCCAGGGACCCCAACAAGTCTGTCATGTCAAGGTGAGGCTGGAACTTGTTGTTTGCTCAAGCTATTTTTACAGTCATATATGTTCTTTATTCAAATGGGAACTTTTCAATCATATCTTTATGTTCTTTTTCTTCTGAGGTGTAACCTTACACATCTTTTAGTAAATGGAGGGTAGAGACCTAAGGATTTACTTCCTCAGAAGGAGAATAGATATTTAGGGCTTAAAGAGTGACTGTAATTTTTAGTACGTGTCTGATGAAAATTGTAATTGCACCTCAGACTTTGGGAATGTTCTAAATCAGAAGAGTATGAACAAAGAAATGGTATTGTTGCTAAGTTGTGGCCACGTATAGAGGACAGACACACTTAGCATTGCAGAAGAATGTTAGTTCAGTAAGAGTATGTGGAACATGACAGAATCTGATTCATTAAGCTATCTGTTTAAGGACTATTTAGTATAAAAGAAATGAAAAGGAACAAGGAAAGTGCTAAATTAAACACACAGATATAAAGACCTGAGGAGAAGGTGATAACAGAGCTGTGTTTATTGTTTCCCCAGGTAATTTAATCCTGTGTGCATGTGTGCGTATGCAGAATTCACTAGCAAACTTCAAGCCAGACTAGCAGGTGAGTATGAGAAGACCTGCATCGGGGAAGACTCCAGATCTGAGACAGCGGTGGGTATGGAGTCCAGGGTCCAGCCATGGATATTAGCCAGGCTGAAAAACCTCTGTTAATATTCAAGGGATCTGTGAATGCGGGGGTGATTGTGAAGCGGGTGGGTGATTGCATGCACCTCTTTGCTAGTAAACATCAAGCTGGATAAGCCAGTGAGTAGGAGGAGACCCGTTTACAGGGTAAAAAGGCCTGAGATCCAGGCAGGGATGTTAGGTGGACATTGAAGGGACCTGAGAATATGGGTGTACTTGTGAATCTGGCGGGGGAGGGCATCCATGTTTTCACTAGTGAACTTCAATCACAATCAGTCAGAGAGGAGGAACAGGTCTTAACCATCTGTGCTTATATTTTATGAAAGTCCTGGTTTATGTGTTATATGTGGGTGTTGTTAAAGGCCGTGTCCTGAACCTGCAAACAGGAAAGCAGCAACCGCATCCATCAGCCTGGGATGGAGACCCCTGGGACATGATGTCTTACTCTGTGCCTACTCTGATCTGTAGATAGTATTAATAAGATTTGAGTAGCTGTGTGTACTACTAAAAAAGTTGTAAAATAAAACTAATAATTACATTTTAATTAGAACTTTTGGTTTTAACACATAGAATTCAGTCACAAAGTACCATTGTTTCTAAAAGATGTTAATTTTTTAGAAAGTTTTGGGTACTTATTCCTATTTATGAGTATTTTTTCTAAACTCATTCCTGTTTGCTTGCCTTCCTTGCAAAATTCTGCATTTTTAGGGGAACCAATTTTTTTCCTGTATAATTTAATACATTCTTTAGATGTATTCAACTATTATGTTAGAAGTTTGATAAAGAAGTGTTGAGTTTAGGTTGGCAAATCATTTAATAACTTTGCTGGCTTATTTTTTTCTTCTAAGATCTTATTTAGGCAATCTGAAAATCATTCCTTTATTTGTTTTTCCTTTTTAGGAAGACCCAGTGGTTTTGTTTATTTTTATTTCTACTTTGGTAAGATCTTAAAGAATAAATTGGAATTTTGCCTATCTTTTTGACATAAGCTGTCAGGTATTCTTCAATGTACAAATAAATTAAAAAGAAAGTAAAATAAAACAAAAAAATCAGAAAAAAAAAATCTCAACTCATTTCTCAGAATAGAAGAGCAACCACAGAAATTTTAGGTTTTTCTTTATGAATTATGCATAGACTTACATCTACATTTCTTGAGTGGATAACTTACCAAAATGGTTGTATTCATTATCACTCTATCAATTCTGTGAATATTTGCTATTTATTTGTGATAAATAAAACCTCTTTTTTTTGACTAAGATAAACTAAAATGCAGTGAAAGACAGATGGATGCAAAAATCCACCTTCTCTTAACCAATCCAAGTATAGTAGCTGTAAAGTGAGAAAAAAAAGAGAAAGATTTATTAAAGGGACATACCAGTTGAAAATATATCAGGTGTAAAGGCTGGTAAAAATCTGATGATAAGCAGATACATATATACTGTTTTGATAAACTAACCATTCACTCTACCTATAAAGATAATTTTATGTAATCTGCAAACAAGAAATATGACTCATAGCAGCATGAGATTCAAGCGAGAATTAAATATTGTATTTCATATGCTTTTCACCTAGAGTTTGGAGAGCCATTTCACACACTGTTTTGTGAATTACTAGCATCTATAATCCCACTGAGTGTGTTTACAGCATAGCCTGCAGTGGAGTGAAGAGACACCTGAACCAGCACATGTGCCAGAAGCAGTAAAATCCCAACAGCACTGAGTTCAGCATGAGTTTATTCCTTCTTCTAATGTAATCACGATACAGTCAACTCTCCATTGTCGATGCTAACTGGAGCTTGGCAGAATTTCGAAAACAGAGGTAATGCTATGGTTTCCACACTGAGCTAACTTGCTCAGGATCAGCCCCATGCACAGCCTATTTGGCTCCATGAAAGATGCTATACTGTCCAAATGCGTGGACCCACTTTGGGTCTGAAGCTGTGTTCCTGGTGTACAGCATCTAAACCAATGAACCCTCCAGATATGCCAGAGTGCATGGTGCAAAGACAGCTGGGACAGCTCGTGATTACTGGCAAGGGCTCAGCACGGCATGGAAGCAGTTACAAAGCTTCTGGGCAGAAGATAGATGTCATTGCACTCATGTGGGTCTGCCATTGGTGCAGCAATCTGTGCAGCATTTGAACTGGCCTGCCTAGATGAGCTGGGATCTTTTTGCACTTCTGGTATGATTTAGCTACAGCATGGATAGCTACTTCCTAGATGATGCAAAAGGTACTAAATCTGAGTTACCTCTGACCAGCCATAGATGTTAATGATATATGCATCTGAGCTAGTCAGCCCAACTCCCTGTGTGGTCAAAGGAGAAAAATAACAGCTTTCAGGTTGTGATCTATTTCTTTATAATACTGATCAGAATTGCTCTTCAGTATGTCTAATCCTCTACACTGAATTAAAAAAAGCCTCAAGTGTCTATCTCAAATGTGGACATTTATGACTGATGTCTAGAGCTAGTTGACATCACCCTTGGCATCTACCATGGGGCCCGTGCTTTACTATTTTAGAACGTTATCAAATATTTCTTGTAGAAAGAAGAAAAAAAGTTCACTTCCCCTTCGGTATTTACAAACTGACGTAGGAGGGACATGTTTTGCATGTTTGGAGCTCACAGAAGCTGGAGAGAACTGATGTTATTTGACCCTGTGAGACATCCATTTTCATCATCGATTTAGGAGTAAGAAGACAGACCACTTTCTATGGCACTGATATAAAATGCAACAGTGGCTTCAGGACAATGATCCTGCCTACAATTAAGTTCATAACATCAAAGCAAAACCACTTATTTTGTGAGTTTCTTAGGCACTTGTGACACTGGTCTAAAATGTTAGATCATTCTGCTGTTCAGGTAATTATGGATGCAGAGAGAAACACACAAACTGTCAGTTAATCAAGTGGTTAAAAAATTAGTACCTACATCCAAAGGATGGCTTTGGATGAATAAACCTCAGTTAAAGAGACCATATGGTAGGTTTGTAAATAAGTGCACATACTGTATTCATCATGAGAGTTGCAAAGTACTCAGCCTTGAACTTGAAGAATGGGGTAAGAGGAATGCTGCATACAGTGCTCCAGACATTTTTAACTCACCTTTGTTTTGTTGAAAATAAAACCTAACAAAAATTGTTTTTTGAGGGAAGGGACAAAAGCGGGGAAGGGAAAAGGCCAATTTCAATTCATCTCTTATTTTGAAAGACAAAATATCAGGCTGTTGAAATGTACTGTTTTGACACCTTTGAACTTCCACATTAGTAATAGCAAATTCTTTTAATAGTACAAAAACATTTCTTGCCCACATCTAAATCTACTACCATTGTAAATATCATCCTTATTATTTCAGCTGGAGACAGTCCGAGAACAATGCTTGTTTAAACACATGATTTACAGCTGAAAGATTTGGGAGTTTTCAGACACCTACAAAATACTGGCTATCGCTTATTAATACCACAGCAATGGAAATTGTTTGGCAAAATATTAAATGAATGTTTAAAGAAGACAGCTCTAAATATATACACCACTAAATTACATGATAGGTAATATTGATCGTATGAATTATTATATTGTTTGGTTATATGTTTGGCAATGTCAATACATTTTTGAAATAAATGCCAGGTCAGAGTTAGGAAACTGTCTGGATAAGGGTTAGATACAATGAAAGGACTGTATGTTCTGTATTTGTTTTCGGACAACAGTACATCACTGAAACAGTGCGCTTCAACATCAGCCTTCTGTGGCTAATAAAAAGAGCGCAGATTGTACAGAATAACTGTGGTGGGGTGACCCCAGCCAGCAACTAAGCCGACCCAGTCACTGTCTCACTCCTCTCTAGCAGGATGCGGGAGAATCAGAAGATCAAAAGTGAGAAAACTCATGGGTCAAGATAAAGACAGTTTAAAAAGTGAAGCAAAGCTGCATACACAAGCAAAGTAAAATAAGGAATTCATTCTCTATTTCCTATCTACGGGCAGATGTTTAACCACCTTCTGGAAGCAGGGCCTTAGCACGCTTAATGGCTACTTGGGAAGACAAATGCCATAACTCTGAATATCCCCCATTCCTCCTCCTTTCCCTCAGCTTTTATTGCTGAGCATGACATGATATGGTATTTAATATGCCTTTGGTCAGCTGGAGCAGCTGTCCTGGCTGTGTCTCCTCCCAGCTTCTTGTGCAACCCCAGCCTACTCACTGTAGGGGTAGAGTAGGAAAAAGAAAATCTCAACACTATGCAAGTACTGCTTAACAATAGCCAAAATGCTGGTGTGTTATCAACACTGGTTTAGTTACAAATTCAAAACACAGCACTGTACAAGCTGCTATGAAGAAAATTAACTCCATCTTTTCCAGACCCAGTATAGTAACTAAGGAAACTTTGGTCAAATAATAACAACAACTTAAAAAATATTTTAGGGCTATACTTTGGCAGATTTTACATGTGTTACTCTATATAAATAATAGAACTTATTTACGTCAATACAGTTGTATAAATTGTGTATGCTTGGCATTATTTTGTCAGTTTAACAAGAGGAAAATCATAAAACTTTTATTTTTGAGCTTCTAACAGGTGATTGCAAACAAGAGGTTTAAAAGTTGTGTGTAAAAGGAGACCATGTCCATTAAAACTAATGTGTACTGGCTGTCTATAGTTCTGTGCGTGGCTGCCTAGAAAATAACCCCCAAGGGGCTTGAATGAAGTCTAAAGAAAGCAAACAACCAGAATTACAGCTGAAAGACTAAGTTCACAGTCTGTCCTTAATTCACCCTATTGACACTGCAGAAGTCT
This sequence comes from Aptenodytes patagonicus, assembly GCF_965638725.1. Classification (NCBI taxonomy): domain Eukaryota; kingdom Metazoa; phylum Chordata; class Aves; order Sphenisciformes; family Spheniscidae; genus Aptenodytes; species Aptenodytes patagonicus. The sequence goes on along the minus strand of NC_134949.1, from coordinate 188,198,023 downwards.
TTTGCATCTGTAACAGCATTCAGGAGGAAGGAGTCCCGTTCTAGAAGGCAGGTTAAAAACAAAGTTGACACAGACTCCTTTCACACCTCTCTGTTTTGGGAGTCTCTAAAAAAATCACATTTCTGTAATACTTTCCATTCAAGGACAAAAGAGCTTTTTAACTGTTTAAATGTTAAGCCTCAAAATATGAGTGAAGTATTTGTTATTGCCTTGGAAATGGACTGAAAACCCCAAAGAACTTTCACTGTCACTAAAATTAGGTATCTGTTAGCCAGATTTATTCCCTACACATCATGCTCAGTTTGAATTGACTTGGAGCACTTAATACCTCTTGAACCTTCATTTGCTGCATTTTTATTGCATCTATTCTGATGTGTGTGCTGAGATGTGCATATCCAAGTATGATACATTGTGGCCTCCACCTAGTTTCTTGGTATTTAACGTAAGTCAATCTGTCACTACCACCTAGTGAGCTAGTGACAGATGAAGGAAAAAAATCAGTTTTCCTGACCTCAGTCCTGTGCTTACAGAGAAGAACTTGGGAGTTTGAGTCACTTTTAGACTCACCTTCTTTCTTCAGGATTGTATTTTTTACTTACGTTGTTTGACTTTGTGGCCCGAATAAGGTCTTTCGTTGTGTTATGAATATTTAAACTTCAGTTATAAAAAATTTATATCTCTCAATGGCAAATTATTTTCTTGTGGGGTATGTATTTGTAGCATGTGCTCCACTGACTATGAAGCACATTTAGGCCCAGATTCTCTGGCTAACTTTAGACCATCACCTACAATCTGAATGATCTGATACAATTATCTTCCAAAGATAATTTCTTTAGCTAAGGCCTACCAGTTAGCTCAGGTAGGTGTGAATATTTTAGCTTCAGAGTTCCAGGACATGAACTTCAAAGGGGCAAACCACACAAGACCAACAGGAGACTTGGGTTCCACCTCCAAGCACTAACTTCCTAGGAATTAAGAAAATGTTCCTACTAAAGAGCATTTTCTCTCTATTCCTAAGGCTTTAGATTCTGGCATGTGGGACTAAACTACTTCCAGCTGTTAAACTAAACTACTGTGTGAAGTAATTGCTATGCTTAATAGCCCCCCACAAAATCAATATTTTATTTCCCCAGTGCTACAAAATAAAGGAAAAAAAAAAAACAACTTCAAAGTCACTAGTGCCCAATGTTAATTATATCATGCAAGAAGCATATTTTACCAACTTGCTTTATTTTCAGTTAGGTAAAAGAAGCCTTATGGTTTAGAAGCAGGACCAGCTTAACAATTTCCTTAAGAGAGTTTTTAGACAAAAATTTGTTTGTGAAAATAACCTCTCAAACAAAATATTTGTGAACCTGGCATTTAACTGTAGTGTTACACTGCGGTCTCCCTACAGAGGCATGTGATACCTAGTTATCTGCATGGAGCTCCTTTGTGGAGATCAAGGAAGAATACCCACCCAAAGGCATGCAGACCCCTGCCAAAGCTGGTACATTTACTATGTGCAGCCATGGGTCTGTCTGCTTCCCTCCATCTCTTTGTAGCAACAACAGCAGCTTATGCAATTCTTGAGCAGGCTTCAGGCTTCTTTCCATGAGAAGGCTGCCTACTGTCTAGGCTTGTATTATTAATGATGAAACCCATTTTCTATGGTGTTTTCTGAAGCAGCTACACTAGCACTTTGCCTCTTAACTATTGGGCATTATTTCAGAGTTGGCATATTGAAATGGTGTCGTTAAAAGACAGCGTGGGCTGGATCTAGTGTTCTTATTCAAAAAGGCAGCTCTGATCTGATCCTTGAATTTTCAAATGAGATCGGCTTTCTTAGATGTGGGGAAACTTTCCCAGTTTGGTCCTGATGCTAAATTTCAGCCTTGAGCAAGTTTTTATAAGAAAATACTTGCCTATGAAAAAATGAGAATCAGTGATAGGCTGATAATTATAGCGATGTTAGAATGTACTGTTGTGACATGCCTTTGTAGTGAAGTTAGTGAAGTATCCCCTACAGTAAATTGCATTTTTCATAAATACCAACATTTGGGGATAATTACTGCAAAGCATTTGGATGCCTGAAGGCTCGCTTCTTTGTGAATGGAACCAACAGTGAGAAACAGGCATGGAACAGCCACGCAAAACTTATGAGTCTTTCTTTCCCAAATGCATTCATTCTAGCTTGTTCTTAAAAACCTCTTTAAAAGCCTTTTTCACCCTTTATGAATTCAAAACATCATTAAACAATCACTGCTTTTCTTGTTGTTTGAACAACACACTCCTCTCAGCTCTACATTTAGTAATAAAGTTTAAAATTTCAGAGCTGAGACACTTTCTAAATGAGCCATCTACCTCGACTGAGAAGATTTTATGGTATGGTTTTCATCTTCCTTTTGTTTTTCCGTGGACAGATGATTCAAGTAAAAATTATCAAGTACCAGAGTGTTGACTTTGCATAGTACTGTTAATAGAGCTGAATATGTCTGTTTTCATGATTTACCTTTCAAAAGTATAATTGAACAATCTTTATAGGAACTGACAGCTTGTATACAAACCTTCCCCACACAAATATTCTGTCTTTCAGATGCGTATAATTTTAAGCCTGTGTTTTTGTACTTTCCCTCTTTCTAAAGTCTTTTTTGAGGTCTTTGTTTCTCTCTTCATTTCATCAGGTATTCTCTCTATCTAATGATGCTGTCATACATTTCATCTCCTTTTTCATCATTTTTAACCTGTTTATTCTGGCTTGGTATTCACTAAAAATATCCCTGTGAAAGACGATTCTTTCAACAGGGACCACAGACCAGCAATTTTATTTTTACTTCCCTGTTGCCTGTGTTAACTGGTGGGGGTGGGTGCTGCCTTGGACATAACCACTTGTAGGAGTGATGGATTATTCCTACAAAAATAGTTTATTTTCCTATTAATTATTTGTTACTGGACATGCTGTCTTCCAAAACTGACAATTCCAAAGAAGAAGTCAAATTCCCCCTATGGAAAGAATGGAGGTTAATTTATCCTGGGTAGGTACCAATTTCAGTATTTCTTTAGTTTCATTTTTGCAGTTACCTTACTTTGATCCCCTGTTTTTATTGATTGTTTTGTTTTAGAATAATTCCCCAATATTCAGGCTTTGAGAAATACAACTGCATGAGTTAATATTTTATGTTTTGTGATTGATGCGGGATTCAGGTTCAAGTTCAGATACCTACATACTCAGGTGTCTATATACAACATAGGCACCTATGCACTCTCTTCAGTCAGTGGAGCTCAATTAATTTGCTTTGATATATGCATCCAGTTCATCTGAGATGCCTTGTTATAGTTCACTGGGCTTCTAACCACTTCTACAGCAGTCTACAAGTTATGTAGCTCTATGCAGATGCCTCTCATACTCAAGGGTGCCTCAAACATCGCTGTGTTTATCAAGATGAAAAAAACCCAACAAGTCAATGCATTAAGTGAAGCCTAAAGAGTAAGTTGACCAGCCACTAGGAGCTTGAGTCAATTGCCTGAATATATGTATCTAATACTGTTACAAGATTCTGCAGGACATCTGATAAATCTACATGAATCTGGCAGATATGATACAGAACTTAAAAGAGATATATGCATTTCTGGGTTAGCAGTGTCTAAAATGGCAATACACAGCAAATTTCATATATAGAAGCTAGAATTTTTTTTTTTTTTTAATGTTGTCACTTAAGATATTGATGCCAAGAAATTCAGAAGTTGTAGAACAGGCAACATTCAACTAATGAAATAAATAATTTATTTATTAACATTGGTAATTTTGTATTGAAGGATTGAAAATTATTGTGAAGGTTAAGTATTTAAGAAAATCAGGTAAAGAGAGAAAACCACATCACATAAAGTTTTGAACAACAAAAAGTGACATGATATCTAATAACTGACATGCAATGTGAAATCCAGAACTATGTCTTGGGTGTCTAGGCTCCATAGAAACAGAAGGAATTAAGTGTTACAGCAAGATACAAAATTAATCAGCATGTTGAAATTACAACATGAAGGAAGTCATAAGACACTGGCCAATACAGAAAGGTTGGATACAGATGGGGATCAAAAATTTCATACTGGAGATATATCCAGGCTTAGAGAAAACATTTATGGTTGAAGGTGTACAAACCTGAACCATTAGCAGATTCATCCTTTTTTTCAGAAATCTGAAAAAGGCTCACTTTTTCAAAACAGATGAAAGATGAGCTTTATTTTAATAAAGTTGTCTGGTGATTACAACACATTCCTCTCCTTTCTACTTTACACACAGATGTGGATTCAATTTCCTCCTTTGCTTGAAAGAACTCAAATACATGACTTCAGTTTCTAGTTGCATGTTGTAGAGAAAGCAGTAAAGGAATGGGATAGGGAAAAGGGAAGTGTAGTCTATTTTCTCCATGCATTGGACAGAAAGAAATGTCAAGAATAATTTTACTGGAAGGGCAATCTTGAAGCTCATTATCTAGGTATTTCACTTTGACTAGACAGGCATTTAAAGGAAAAGAATAGTTAAAAATATATTGTGAATATAATGAATTTTAACTTCCTTAGTATTCTGAAAATTTGAAGTTTCGCATGCTTAAGGCACTCCATCTTAATAGATCTAATATTGTTAATATACTGAAATATGTTATGCATGGTATACTGTCAAAGAACTAAAGCCAGAAAACACAAACTAAAAATACTAATGTACTTACCACAGATGGAGACTGGAGCATGAGACACCTGTTGTAATTGGGCAGCAATATTGCTACCATTCTGAGTATACTATCATTATTTCCCATTGACAGGTTGTTGTTAGTTCACTGATTTATTTAATTTTTTGTTTTCTAAAGTACCACCAAAATGCTCTTTACAGACAAGGTCTAACCAGAAAAAAAATAGTGCCACAGAATGTAATATCTATGAAGAAATAATCAATGGAAACTATAATTTTTACAAGTGACTGCCCATGTTGTAGAATAAGAAAATTCAAGATAAAATTGTAAGATACTTATCTAAAATCAATTGAGTATACTTTTCATGTCTAAGTGCTGAATTTGTTGTTAAGCAACAAGAAGGTAATCAATACAGAGGTACTATTCTAAGGGGAGATTACAGAAAGCAATAATTTTTGTTTCATATTAAGTTGATGCCAATTCCAAGATTCCATCAAATCTACTGTCAGTCCTTGCTGTCACCACACACATAATAAACTATCTCCCTTCAGGATAAATATTATTCTACACTTTATTGGCTATTCAAACTGTGTGCAATCAGATTGAGCTCTTAGATTTGTCATGTTATGGTATGATGAAAAATTCATCTGAAATCAACGCAGCACTCCCACTGACTTAAAATAACTTTGGATCAAGACTTGTCACCTTAGTGATGCATCTCAGGTTATCTTATATTTGTGATGAAAAAGAAATCTGTTTGTTACCTGTGCATGTAACCACAGTGTTAATATGGAAAGGAAAAGTGTGCGGTGGCAGAGCTTCTGATCACCACATGACACAGGCTGTGCGCCAGCCATACAGTACAACCGAGGTTAAGGATGGGAAAGGGGAAGGTATCAACGGGAGATTTTACTGTCTGTGATTTAAGAAGAAAAGATGAATAAGGAGACATTTTCATTTGCTATAAACTGTTGTGTTTCATTTATGTCTGAAGTGCGGAAGTGATCCACAACAGCTTATAGTAGCTGAGTATTTATCTGGTAACACCTAATTCTGATCTTCATTTACACCAGTAACTGCATGGCTGTGAAGATAGGCCTGATTTACAAGCACATAAGTGAGATCAGAATCAGAGCCATAATCTTTACAACTACACTATCAAAGCAGAGAAATAAAACAAACACTGTTTCTCCTACAAGCTATTATTATGGTTCCCAACTCTGTAGATGCTGAGCATCTTATATATATTAATAAATTTATCCTCACAAAGTTCATTTGAGAAAAGGGAATATTTGTAGGTTCTTTGAACAGTTGTTGCTGTGGAAAAGAATCAGGTGTATTAAATGTTGAGCATCAATAATTTTATTCTCAATATTACTAAAAATTCATAGTCCAGAGAAAGAAGAAATGAAAGGCTAAATTCAATAATGGTCTCTCAATGTCAGTTCAGGGCTGTGTGAGCCAGTGCTACACAGAAAGTTATTTCTGCAGATTTTTTAGAGCAGTCATTCTTACCCTTTTTCGAGTTACCTTCAGGATAACGATCTTCTCATCATCCACATGCCCCATCTGCCTGCACTGTAGCAAGGGCTCTACCATCATTCCTTTCTCATTTAGCAGGGTGCAGTCCTTTGGCAGGAAATCAGTGGAATAAATGGAACCATGTTAGTGCATCCACTGAGACAGTTTAGCTAATCCTATTTTTTCCAACTCCCTGGACAGAAAAAATGCTATGGAGTGTATTGGCCTATATCTTGAGCTGCACTACTTGTTCCTGTGCTCTGACATAACAGACTAGATGCCACCAGTTATATTCAGCACAGTGAAGCAATGAAGAGAGCTGATGTTCTACACAAGTGGCGCAGGTTGGAACAGCCAGTCTTGTAGAAATGCTGCCTCATGTTGCAGATGTACTGCGAATCCACAGGGAGTAGGAGGGAAAAGGATGAAACAATCAAAGCTGCAAGGAAATGGAGAAGGGTAGTCTGATGGCAGATTCCAGTACACAATGGGCATCCTTTCTACGGATTCAGCTTACTATTTTCTTACCTATTGTGTTCAGGGAGGGTGGAGACACTCCTGACTGTGCCTACTGCTGGGTCTTCTTCCTCTACATTTGAAGATGTTCTACCTCCTTATATTCTTTCAAAGTTAGTAAAGACCAAAATGGTTAGTTCTCTATACGAAAAGTGAATCCTGACTCAGGTGAAAGTGTATGAACTCAGGTGTCTGAACCAGGGAACATGTGGCAGTTGGATAACTGTAGGTTTAACTTTAATACCTTAATTTAGATACCTGAAAGGCCTTGTATGGAAATTTTCACTAATTCAGTGAAATTTAGTGAACTAACATTCTGGCATAGTTTTCAAACTAAGCATAAATTAAAATTGTTGAGTGAAAGCAGTTCTCAAGGTCTGTGATCTTACCTGTAGACTAAGAGATAGAGGTGTTTAGTACAGATTTATGGATGAAAGAGAGATATCTCAAGGATTTCAGGCTTGTTACTTATTTTGAGAAAGCAAAGGTTTCGTCAACATTTCTTTAATTAGCTTGGACTTCTCATTTAATGAAAAAAGCAACCAAATCCAACTGCATCCAATTACCAATGTTTAAGTGTTTTGTATACGAATGTTTATCACTAAGTATCACTTAAAGAGTAACAGAAGTGAGAATGAAATTGTGAGTATTAAAATTATAACATAATTAATAGCATTTGTAAATCAAAATATATGGATCTAGGATTTAGGGGGGGAAAAAAAAAAAAAAAAAACCAACATCCTTATATCACTCATTTTCTGAACTGATCTTACGGCATGAGCTCATGTTTGTTTTCCAAGATAAAAGATGATCCATAGTTGTCATTTGACTCAAGAGTTCCAGACTTTCAAACACAGAGTCTAAAAAGGAGGTCTCTCTCTGTTCTCACTTCAAGAATAACTTGTATTTTTTTTTTTAAATCTAACTTAACCTAGCCAACTACTAGTGTCTGGGTTTCTGAATATTTCTCTAATTGCTTTCCTACTAAAAGTAGCTGTCAGTCAGACATGACCAGAAGAGGTTTATCCAGGGCATTGCTGGCCGTTATATCTCATTATCCACAAGAAGACACTTGGATTGGGAATTGAGTTAGGTCAAGTTGTAATCACTGGCTTTCTGACTGTCCTTTTACAAATTTTATCACTGTTTTTCTACCTTCAAAAAGAACGGCCTGAATGACCCATTTTTTAGTCACGTAGTCAGTAGTTTAAAAGTTTTAAAGGACAGCATGGTAATGAAATTCCTGACAACTTCTACAAATGTTCAAGCAATTTCTGAACTGCTTTTTAAAAAATGAACCCAAGGTTTATGAACTGTGTTTTTTATATATTCTAATGAAAAACCAAAGATGATAACATCTGTGATGAGGGTTTGTTTATAAACTGCATTTTCTTTGAAAAAGACCAGTCCCTGCTCTTTTAGCATACTTCACTAAATAATTTGTGCTTACTTTTGTATACAAGTAATTTTCTTTTTCTCTGTATATAAATTGGATGATAAAAGCTCTTTATTAAAAGTTTTCTCTTTTCTCTATTACTAATATTATCTGAGCTTCTAATTGGTATATACATTGATTTTTTTAGCTAAACTTGTTAACATTTATAACTTGCTAACAAAACATTTAGACAACAGAAAAGCAATACTTGCTTGTTTGTACATATAAAAAGGATATATAAATATAAATGGAAATTTGTAATGGGCAAAATTTTAAAAGGTTCAAGAGCTTGATTTAAATTCACATACATACAAAGAACTTCACTGAACTATCTAAATCCCTGAGGTCTGCAAAAACTGAGTCTGGAAAACTTAAGAGAACAGACTTTTCTCCTGGTGCCAGCTGGTTTTGGAAGTAGTGAAAATGGCTTTTCTTATCTTATTTTAGCACTAGTTCTCCTAGACAGATTAAAAAGTGTAGAGGAAAGCAAAATGAATTATAATAACAACAACAAACCAAATTTTACAGAGCTTGTAAAAAGATTTAGTTTGAGTCTAAGCCTTTTGTTATCTTTTAGTCCTTGATATAGCCAGCTACAGCCATGTACCTCCCTTCTAGGTATATCTATAATTATTTAAAACATATGGGAATATCCAGTAACTCTTAATCTGATGACAGTGGAAACTTTACATTTGACTTCAATGCAGACAGATTGAATTGTCAAATACTAATGCCATTTCATATACACCATTTCAGGTTTGTGACATTTCAAGAATGATCTCATTCTGTGAAGCAATCAAGATTCCAATGCACAGATATTATTGCATATAAAAGGTATAGTCCATGATGTATTCTCTGTCACATAAGAAAGTTAACTGTCCCTTTGCTGCTGCTGCACTGATTTCCTGTGTAAATAGGGAAAATCACTGAGTATCAGATTTATCTCATTTAATGTTAGGCACCTAACCTACCCTTGGTAGCTGCTTAGTCAATGGTAAGGTACAGGTACCTCCAAAGCTAATTCCCTTCTTCTTCAGATAACTAAAATAGTGAGGACAAAATCACCATTTGGAGCTGCTTGCATTTCCCCGTTGATAATTGACAAAGTTAAGCTTTGGTTGAAATGAATCCCATTTTTACTTTCTCCATGTTTCAATGCCCTTTTCTTTAAGGTCCAGACAGTGCCCTTTTCTTCAGAAGTTCCTGCTGGAAATTTTAAAGCTTTTGAATTATACAGCTTTACTAAATATTTTAAAAATATGTTTGATACATTAACACAGAAAAGTTTAAGAAGCTGTTGCACAGAATCATAGAATCATAGAATCATTGAGGTTGGAAGAGACCTTTAAGATCATCGAGTCCAACCGTCAACCCAACGCCACCATGTCCACTAAACCATGTCCCTAAGTGCCTCATCTACACGTCTTTTAAATACCTCCAGGGATGGGGACTCCACCACTTCCCTGGGCAGCCTGTTCCAATGTTTCACCACTCTTGCAGTAAAGACATTTTTCCTCACGTCCAATCTAAACCTCCCCTGGCGCAACTCGAGGCCATTTCCTCTCGTCCTATTGCTAACCACAGTATCTACATACCACAGTACTAGGAGAGAGAGAGAATAAACCCTGAGGATAACAACTAAAAGATCTGCTACAATATTTCTCTGTGTTCTGAATTCAGCAAGATTATGTATCTTATTAATGCCATCTTCTTAAAGATCCTTTGGATTCAAACAGCATCCACATCCTTTTTGGTAAGTTTGACAAGCTGTCACTATTAACTTACACCCTGCCAGATATCACTTTATTTTCTCGAATGGAAATACTTCAGATTTCTTGCCATTCTTTCCTTTCTCCTTTTTCTTCTGAATATGTTCCAATTTTGACTTCATTCAAAACTGCTTTAAACAGTTTTAACAGTCCATGTCAGTACAAGTAAATTAAATTTTTCTTAAGTCAGTTACTTTCCTCCCTCTATCCTATTTGTGATGCTGTCAGTAAATGTATCCCAGACCACAAAGATATCTTTTCTCTGAAAAAAAAAAACAAACAACCCATTCATAATCCCCCCAGTCTGACTAGTTTTTCCCAAAAAATAATAGGTAAGAGGCCATTTTGTTTATACTCTTTTGAGAGAAAACATACGGAATGCTTGTTGAAGCAGTTCACAGTAGAAGGCTGCAAACAGGCAGCTTTTGGGTACTTCCATGTCAAGATCTAATTTGTATTGGGTGCATTGAAACATTTAAATTTTTACAAGGCACTGGTCTAACTTAGTTATTTATATTACTTGCATGTCATGTAATAAAGAAAAATGGTTATATTTGCTGCATCAAATTAAAGTTTTTTTAATACTAAAACCCCCGTTTTCTCTTTTTTTTACTGAAAGAGTTACTTGACTTTATTTTGTTTAAATATTGCCAAACATGTGAACTTGCCGCTATCTACATTTTCTACTGCAGAAACTTTTACTTTATTCAATGAAATTTTTGTGAAGGTTTATGAGCAAAAAGTTGAGATTCTAGTCACAATGATGAGAATTACGGATAAGGAGAAAGTACATACCTGGTTAAAAAAAGCCAACACTTTTAACTCCCATTTAATGATTTTAAAAACTCCCCTGATCAGTTAAAATTGATCAATTACTTCAATCCTCTGAATTTGCCAAGATCTTTTAAAAGAATGTTATCTTTTTCTATAAAAAATAAATTGTGTTTATCTAGAACCTTGGAGATTAGTCTTACAACTAGGCAGAGAGAAGAAAGATTAAATGAATCTTTATATTCTATTTTGTATTTTATATTTTATATTTTATATTTTATTCCGCATTTCCTGGTCACTTTCTTCCAGGGAGATCATAGAGTATGATAATAATTGCCTATTTACCTAAAATCCATTTCTGTAGGTTTTATCAAATTTAATAAGCATAGAGCTGATCAGATGTATTTTAACCTTTTTTGCTATGTAATAAGGGAATTCATAATGGTTTTATGCTTGGCTGGTGAACAGTAATGGTGCTTTTGACTTTCTCAGCTAGTTCAGGGTTCTTCTGCCTTCAGAGTCCATCATATTTGGAGTAGTATCAAACAACTATCAAACTTGTCATCACGATGCATTAGCATTTTCAGGCTGATGTCAGGGCTCTGAATGCATTAATAAGCCTTAATGGACCTGACCAGCCTCACCTGAGGCTTCCAGCCACACCTAATGGGCCCAAAGACTCAATTTCTGTTCTTCCAGGGGCTGTCAGCCCCTTCCTGAGCTATGTTGGAAGAGTGTTGATCTGTTCAGCCACAGCCATTCCCCTGCCTGGCCGTGGAGCCCCATCATCAGAACCCCAATCCATGGACTGACTTCCTGGCCTTATTTTGCTCTGGTGACATCATGAGGGACTTGTTCTGGACCAGAGCCTAACTCTGACCTATTGACTGACTTCTGGGCTTGACCTTGGCCTTGCCTTATCCCCATGGTATGTCCTTATGACCAGACTCCTGGGTGGACCTGGCCACTATCTCCAGATCTACCTTGCTCTCTCACTGTGTACTGTAGGGTGGACCCTGGCTGATGAGGACCTGTTCTGCCAGCCCCCTTGGGCATCACCCTTAGCTCCTGGTACTCTTAAGGAGCAGCTGGCCCTTGCTGCTCCCTAACAATTGATTTTGAATGAAATATGTATTACTGCTGCACTAAGATAAATCTGAGTGTATGTAATTAATATGGAACTACTGCAACAAGGGTGCAGGTATACCTTCAGACACTAAAGCAAATCACTTTCTAGAAGTAGCATGTCTGAATTAAAAGTTTCTGCTAATCTCCATCTGAAAATAATACACTTGCGTCTCTGGTCTAAACATACCTGAAATGCAATACCGTGGTCAATCTAAAACCTATAAAAATCCCCAAACAACACTGAAAGTTTGAAGATATGAGCTAATTTTAACTTTGTTTCACACACACATTAATTAAATAAAAACCTCTTGTTATTCAGGAAAATATAAACACTTTACATATGTTGTTCACCTTTTGAAATTAAGACAAAATAAATTGACTGTTTCCATCATTAAGTACTCAGATTTGCAAATAAATGCATTTTGTAGTTGATGTCGGAAAATATTTTTCCCCTTTCTTGTTCTTTGCCTTAATATTTTTTACGTATAACTTTTAATATATGCAGACCAAAAGAGGTCTATATTTTATAGAATCTAAATATTTTTTCAGATTCATGTCAACCTATTCAGATAGTATGGTAAAATTGCATTAGAAATTGATGAATTGATATTGGTTTCTTTTTACCAATGCTACTGAACCTGTTCTGAGCCACTGGTGGGCTGTGAGATGTCAAAAAAGGAATCAATATTTTACCAGCTCCCAAATACAGTCAGCACCTAAGAGACACAGCCAACATGAAAATGTTTATCATTACAGGTAAACTCTGCTAATTCAAAATATTGCATTTATTTAAATGCTAATGCATATTTCTGTAATCATCCCTCACAACTCTTTCTTTCCATTCTCAAGCAATAACAACATATAGGAAATTCTGAGCACTTTTTCTTGGGAAGAAAAAAAAAAAAAAGATAGCTTTTCAGCTGAAAACAATGCTCTTCTTTCCCAATATTCCACGCTTTCTTTCTGTAAAATGAGAAGTCAGCTCATTGAGGTTAATATTTTCTTATCCTCATTCATGTGTTGTCATATCTAAAGCAACAAGCCATATTTATTTCTGGCAGATGATTCTAAACTAAAAGTGCAGGAATAGAATAGTTCTGGAAAAAAAATCATACAGATGAAAAAAACATAAAATCACAGTTGTGGCTTAGACAGGCATAGTTGGAAAGTGTCTGAAGTAGGATGTTAGAAAAAATGATTATGGCTCTGCCAACCTGCTAAGGAAAGGTGTTCTGTGAATAAATATTACAGTAGATGGGATAAAAGAGGTAGCTAGGATCACTGGCAGCATGCAAAGGATAACAGATAAGTGGAGAGGGGAAGAATTACTTCTGTCCTTCACAGTAAAGTTAGAACTCCATTATTGACCAGGTCAGTGTTAGATTGACATTGAGAAGTTACAAATGCAGTAAAAAATGAAAAAATCTTTAAAATAAAAGATATTTATTAGATCAGAATAGAAGGAAATATACTGCTTATAGGCAGTAGACCTGTAGCATAGCTGGATGCCCGTCTAGCATGATTAGTTACATTCATTAAACCATCAAAGAAACCCTACTACTTATTCAAGTTAACATCAAGAAAGAACAAGCAGTGGGTCCAGGCACTTTCCTTGATAACCTTAGAGTGTTAAGGAGAAAATTTTTCAAAAAAATTAATATAAATTCATCATTGTTCAAGATCCATTTTGACTGAAAGAGGTATAGGGTAAGAATTGCCAGTATATTGGTGAAAAAGCAATGCAGAAAACCCAACCTATGTCACCAAAACACTCGTGCTAACAGTCTGAATCTGAATGAGTTGCTAGCAGTCCCTGTGAAGCTATTTGTGTTTTAAAACTCAATTGAAATCAGCAACACAAAGATTTTAAGGATTTTTAAAACGTCACATCATCAGTTGTACTTGGCTATTCAGATAATTTCATATCCAAGTGCTAATCAAAATGGGATATACTGAATGCTGATTAGATTCAGTCATCAGTTTTTCAATAAAATATAATTTTTCCCCTATAAAATATTGATTTGTCAACAATAAACATTTCCTTGGTAATGTTAAAAGCTTATGTCTTAGCAAACAAACAAAGAAACAAACATACAAACAAAAAACTCCCAACAAAATAATTCCTTCACCCTTATATGTTGTTATATTACAGCGATTATACATACACTGGGATGGAGCCAACTTCTGGGACTCTTCCTCTTGTAATCCTGCAGCGGTAGGATGAGAAAAAAAGAAGCTGGAACATGGGAAAATCTGATTAAATATTAAGAAAAAAAAAATCATAAGGATTCTCAAATACTGGAACAGGTTGCTCAGAGAGGTTGTAGGAAGTCTGTCCTTAAAGGTGTTCAAGACTCAGCTACCACAGGCCTGAGAATCTTGATCTAATTAGATGTGTTTTGAGCAGGGAGCGGGCTAAATAGCCTCCAAAAGTTTTTTCTAACCTAAATTATTCTATGATTTTATGATTCTGAGAGTGATGTAATTTCTGGTCAAAACTAGGGAGGCTTACCAATTAGAGTAGAGCTATCAGTCCTGTGTTTAGGACTACCGCCTGGAATACCTGTACAAAAGTCTCTTCTCTGCCTGATTTTTTTTTTTTTTTTAAAGTTTTGATCTACAATTCTTTATGTCTTAATGCTGTCTAGTACTGGAGTCTAATTTTCAAAAGATATCATTTTTTATTTCATGAAGAATAGGAATTTTTTTTCTAAACCTAAACATGAGTGGCATGAAATAACCATTTCTTGCTTCAATCTGTTTCTTTACTTTTTAGGAAATGTTGATAAGAGTGAAAACCAAAATATTTCCCAAGAACTGAGGAATCAGGAAGCTATTTTTGCAAAGCTACTTGCAATAAATCTGTTTCATATAGTGTTTTTCTATATCTATATATATATAGATATATATATAGTTATAAATAATCAAAATCTACAGTTTCTTCCTCTTATTTGGTTGGCTTACATTTATTGTCCTACTGTTTGTTCTACATTTTTTAACTTTATAAAATTTATGCTTTATTGTTCTTTCTTCAAGTACATTTTTTTTTTACCCTGGCTTCAACCCTCTTTTTCCTTCCTCCTCCTCTGATGCACAATCTGCAATTCTACCTTTTTCAACCCTTTAATCTTTTAGCCAGCTTTCAATTTAACCTGTTTTTTACCTTCCTAGTAAATCTAATGATTCTGTGAAACTATGGATATTTCTGAACATCACAGGCTATCTCTCCATGGCCAGATGTTTGTCAGAATATGTTCACTGAGAGGAATTTTTCTTTTATATTTAGAGCAAATATTATGCACTCTCTGAAGCAAAATAAGGTTTGGTAGGAAATATAACTCAGCTAGTTTTCTTGATTTTCAGGTACCCAGTATATATTTTTTACATGAAACTTTATTTATTTTGACATTGTCAATGGATGCAAAAAAGACATCAGTTATTAGTTACCCTTGAGTTAACTTTAGAAAACAGATGAGTTTAAAAAGAAAAAAAAGATCAACTGTGCAAAAGAATACAAAGTTCACTTATTGATTATAACTTTGCAAATAAAGTTAAAAAGAAATCAGAAAATACAGTCTCAATCCAGTAAAATCAGAAAATGCCACTGAGACTTGTGCTGGTTTCAGCAGAGATAGAGATACTTTCCTTCCTAGTAGCTGGTACAGTGCTGTGTTTTGGACTTAGGATGAGAATAATGTTGATAACACACCGATGTTTTAGTTGTTGCTAGGTAGTGCTTACACTAGTCAAGGACTTTTCAGCTTCCCATGCTTTACCAACTGAGAAGGCTGGAGGTGCACAAGAAGCTGGGAGGGGGCACAGCCAGGACAGCTGACCCAAACTGGCCAAAGGGACATTCCATACCATGTGACGTCATGCTCAGTACATAAACTGGGGGAAAGCTGGCTGGGGGGACGCTGCTCAGGGACTGTCTGGGCATCGGTCAGTGTGTGGTGAGCAATTGCATTGTGCAGCACTTGCTTTGTATATTCTTCTTATTATTATCACTATTATTATTATTATTTTATTTTATTTCAACTATTAAACTGTTTTTATCTCAACCCACAAGTTTTCTCACTTTTACTCTTCTGATTCTCTCCCCCATCCCACCAGGGCCGGAGGGGGGGAGCGAGCGAGCAGCTGTGTAGTGCTCAGTTGCCGACTGAGGTTAAACCACGACAGACTTAAAACTAATCTCTTTACTGCTTGTCATTTTAGAATGCCCTGAGATAACCTATCTTCAAAAGCTACTCAGCTGCATCTTGTCCTGACTGTACTGTTTTCCAAAGAGAACACTTCTCTCTGTCACTCCTATTCTAGTTATATTGAAATCCTAGCTGTATGATCAGAATGCAATAATCTTCAGCATATCTCCTAGGACCTTCAGTTTTTGTTTCTCCTCATTAATCAGTTTAAGATGTGTTTGTAGTTTTGATTATTCATAGTCTTTTCTGAGAATACGAGAGAAGGACTGCTGAAACTTGTCTGAAGCTGAAAAACATATATACCAATATATTATTATAATTATTTCTTCTGCTGGGTTCACCTTCCTGATTATGAAATCAGTTGTACTGTATGTTTTGTGATGTCTCTGACTGCTTTTACCACAGACAGCAAGATTTGTCATAGGATATTTTTCACTTCTTCAAAAAAGTTCATAACCTGTTTTTTTTAATAAGGAAGTATAATTTATCTAGCATGTTATATTTTCACAAACTGGATTACTATGTTGCATTTCCACATATGTAGTCTATTAATAACACAGATGACCAGATTTTCTTCTGAAGTGACTACCCAGTCATACTGAGGTCACTACTTGTGATCAGTTTGGCAGTTCAATCTGTGTGCAGTTTACAGATTCCTCTGATTCTCACGTCTTCAATTCTACTAAAAGGATCGCTTTAAAGATAACGGCTCTATAGGCAAATGATACAAACAGACACCTGAAGGCTCTATCAGCTATGTGTTAGGGGGCAGAAAATCAGTGTCAGTTAGCATAGAAGTTATTGGGGGACATTTATTTTTCCTAGCATAATAATTTAAAATTTGTCTTTAATATGTAATATCTTGAGTCTCGGTTCATCTTTACTCAATGAAAAGAAAATTCCTAAAGGACAATACATTTTATCCTAAAATACATGCCCAAGGAAGGTTGGATGAATTTCTATTTTGATATGCTTGTTCCTCTTTCAACTATTAAAATAAAATTTATATGTCTAATTTTTCAGATATCTAAATTTAAGTGATTCCCACTTACCCATATGAATCTATGCTTGCTCTTTATTATACAAAGTAAAAGAACATAGAAATAAGTCAATATGTCTGGCTGTAGAGAGAGAAAAAAGTCTCCTCTAGAGAAGGATGGGGGCAAATAATCTCTTGGATTAGCTCCTTCTTCCTTTTTCAGTGAAGATCTCCACAGATAAGGGTCTACAGATGCTACACTGCTATTCAAATCACTGGGAGATCCTAACTATGGCACCAGTGGAGGTTTACTAATGAAATCAGCACAATCTAAAGGAAATTGTTATGGCACTATTTGCTTTTGCAGCCTAAGACCCTCCTCAGCCACTACAAGAAAATATGCAGTATTTTGAGATCTGTTCAATTTCAGCTGTAGGCATAACCCGTGGCATATACCACGGGTTATGCCTGTGATACACCATCATAACCTGTAGATACAGGTTGCCATAGAGAGTCTTGTCTAATGAACTGAAGTATATTTCAGAAATATATTTGTGAAAAACAAAGAAATGCCCCCCCACACACACACTCTTGGACAAAAGACTGAAAACAGGAATTACTTATCCTTACAAAGCAAGATTGGACAAGTTGTCACACACTTTGATCCATAGCCTATTTGAGACTTAAAGATTTGTGAAATGAAATGCATTGCCTACTGTTACACAGAGAGGTAGATGTTAGATATTCTGCCAAATATATCCCCACAAATGTGTTTTTCAGTCCAGAATGTCTTCTCCAAGTTGCCACTCAATCTGTTTACCCAAGCATCACACCACAGTTGGCATAGCCTCCTCTCTCCTTTTGGCCAAGTAAGCAACTTTTCATTCCAATCTCTCTTTAAAGCACACTTTTATCAGCTGGCATTCCAACATTAATCTACAGTTCCATGTTTACATGCCCAACCATCAGCTGGCATGTGAACAAAATATCAACTACAAAACAAACACTTCTAAAAATTTTATTTTTTTAAGTTGATATTTTTTGAAGTAACAAAAATACTCCAAGGATTCCAAGATAAGCTTCAAACAAGCAACTGAAATACTTTCCTCCCTTCAGACAATCCGCAAGTTTCCTTTCTCCTTTCTGTTACCATGGGTAAATTCAGTCCCTTTCATGAAAAGGTATCTTCAGGCCCTTAGCTGAAGTACTTAAGAACCTAGTCAGCCTAAGATCCTTCTAAAAATGAATTGGGGAAAAAAGAGAAGTCTCTAATCTCTCTCTCTGTTTCCACCAGGAAAGCTGTATGGGCTTTTGCTATAGTTACATAGAATTAATCTCAATGTGTTTTAAATAGATTTTGAATTCCTGGGATACAATCCTGGCACATTTGAAATCAATTAAAAACACCCACTAATTCCACTGCAACACAATTTTCAGTCCTTGAGTTTCTTACAGAGAAAATATTTGCTAAGATCCCTATCTACCAGTGATGTTTTTAAAAATAATACTCACCACATTCCCCCCCGAAAAGTCAAAAACCAACCAAACAGAAAAAAAATCCCCAAAACAACCCCAAAACCCCAAGACTGTAATTCTTCAGGACTTCGAATACTCTGTTGTGTTCCTTGCTTGAGCAAATTTTGTAATTACTTTGAAGTAACTGCTGAACTATTATAGTTTACACTAAACGAACAAACAAAAAAATCCACAGCTTTGACTACATCTCAACATTTGCAGTGCTTGAAGGTGAAGCATGAAAATGAAACAATGTGCAAAAGATCTTAAAAATATTTGTCAAGTTTCTGCACTTTATTGTTTTTCAGTGCTATCGGTGTACATAAGACGTCTCCACCTTAAAAAATTAAGGTAGCCTGCAATTCAAGCTCTAAGGTAGATTAATCACAACCTGACTCTTTCAGACCGTTTAATATATGAGTATTACAAAATGTCTTTAGAATTGGCTACATCATAGGTTCCTGACTGTGATCTTTTCATTGTAACCCCTGAGTAAGCCTAAAACTGTACAATCAAAATTATAAAGCCGGGACAAATCATTGACTGAGACTACAAAACTCTGGGTCAGCTGCACTCATGAATTTTATTAAAGCTAGCTGGAAACTACCAATTCCATACATATTTCAAATTTTGGATGTCCTAGCCTGTACAGCTGTGTGATTTAGAATGCACAAGCATTCGTTTCATGATGGTCTCCATTTGTAACAATGTGACTGGTCTTTTACTAGTGCTCTGATATCCCTTGTGTTTGCCTGCTGGTCACAGTTGGCCGGTCACAGTTTCCTACTCTCAGGAGTGTTGCTTGGCAGTGACTATTCAAATCAAGCTAATATCATCGAGGCACTGGGGGCTATATCACACAGCTAGGAGACAATCCATACAGTGCTACTAGCTTACTTTGTGGTTTCAGGCAGGTTCTTTCATTTTTCCATCTGTAAAATGAGAATAGCAGGTGTTCATCTCCTTTGCTGAGATGCCAGGAAAAAAAAAAGATGATCTAGAACAGGTGAAGAATTAATGGTAAGACAATGCTTTATAGAAAGACGAGATAAAGAATGGAAAAAAAAAATATTTACATATAAACCACGAGAGAGAAGAGAAAAGGTGAACTTGAAAATGGAGAAGAATGGTGAAGTTAAGATAATCAGTTCCATCAATATGAGTATGTGGTTAGACATTAGGGATGAAACTCATGAGACACAAGATATAGTGGTCAGCATCTCACTGCTTAAATTTTAGTCCCTGGTTTGGGAAGGAAGTCAATAAATTTAAGATACGCCATGAAAGAAGATAGATCGATGCTGGAGAAAAACATTCAGAAAAGATGGCATTCTGTTCATAACTCTGTCCAAGTCAGTGAAGAGGACATGGTAAACCAATCAATGTGTTTGAAAATCCACCTAATTTCCAAAGCTGAAGGGTTCCTTTGCAGCCCTGAATAAGGTAATAATTTGAGACTTAAATCTATGATCCCTTTCCGTTTAAGTAGCAAAATCATCTGTAGTGATGAGAATGAAAAGTTGTATAAGAAAATGGGTGCGGTGGAGGTGTTAATGATGTCCACCTGCTTGGAAAAAGACTAAAAATTAGAAAAACAGTCAGGATGAGGACAACCTGGGTTCAATGTCCTTCACGACTCTCAGCTGATAAACCTCGCCTTCTAGAGTTTTCTGAAATTTTGTAAAGATCTTTAAAAACTAAGCAATAGTGCTTTGTATCCTAACTTTATCATGATGGAGGCAAGAATGCAAGTCCCATGTCCAGAGACAAAATATTGGTCAGTGTAACAATGAAGGAGGATTTTTGTAGCCTAGTGATTTCAGTCTTCACTTGCAAGTAGTAAGTCATGGTTCTTCTCTCAGTGCCTTTATTCCCTATAGCATTTTAATGTCTGAAAAACATATTTCTACTGTATAGATAGAGGTCTCCCCTCAACCAGAGGAATACTTCACTGTGGATTAGAGAGGCCTATACACCCTGTTTTGCTTTCTCTTCTTGTGAATCCTCTGTTCTTGGCTGCACAGTGGAGTGGTTATAAGGGTGGTAAAGAAAATATTTCCTTCCTTCTCTCTGCTTTAACCTCTGATGGGACATTTTGTTGTGAAATAGAAGAACAGAAACTCTTATGTTCAAGGAAGCATAAACCCTACATCTCTATTTATTGGACAAAGTGGGGTAGCATCAGTAACACATAAAATTCTGCCCTTCCTTGGATGTAGACTCAGGTTGCTTTGGAGTGGGGACTACAGGAAGGAAAGATAGTGTACATCTGGATCTCATCCCTGTGCGTTTCAGGATGTGTTTGTCTTTCCTTAACACACTGTGCAAACTATGGTCATTTCAGGGTCATTTTGTAAACTACTTAGGTGTATTTTTCCTGTATTGGATTCAAGGTGGTTCATGTTGTAATTCTGCTTTATGAAAGTTGGTATTAAAGATATTAAATTTCTTTCAGCTCTTTTTGATATTACGCTGAAGATTCAGAATATTTTAATTCAACAAAAATTTGCTTTCCAAACAGGCAGAAGTTGTTATTTTACTTGCAGAGGTTGGTATGTACAAAGAATCACTAAGTATGTTCATATTCTGCAAGTACAATGAGGTAATAAATGTTTCATGGAGGAAAAAAGGTCAGCTTGACCAAACCACTTTTTGTTTTGTTATATTTTAATGGATGTAAATGTGGAGAATGCTTTTAAGGAAAGTGTTTTGTAATGTTGTGTTTTTATGTCACAAGTTTATAGCTTGATTCTTTTCCACCAGTTTTGTGCCTGGATAATACAATGGAGTCACAGTGATGTTTTCCGGTGATGGAAATGGAGAATTAGGCCATGAAAACATATTTATTCTTTATTGAAAATATTTTAAAGGCTCAACTACATGTTTAAGAGCTTTCCTGTGTTGATACATTTGATAATTGCAGCTGTTCCTAAAGGATATAGTAGGAAAGATGGCTTAAACATAGACAAATCCTATCAGTATTTGTGGCAAAATATAAATATTTAAACTGTGTGCAATGTTCCTGTGAATGCATCTGTATCCATCTGAAAAAAATCTATGTCTGCATTTCTCTGTGTCAAACATAATAGTGTGTATGGATTATTTTAAAACAGAAATAAGAGATCACAAAGACCTTTTTTTGGAGTAAAAAAAGCTAGTTGTCTTCTGCAGGTTTTTGAATAATCCTGTCTTGGAACCTTTCTCAATAGGTAGAGGGGCTGAAACTGCCCAGCTCTTGCATGCTCTATCCTCTAGCTCTGTTGTGATAGGCCAGCACCCACTAAAAAAAAAGGACCTGCACGTTCCCTCATACCAAATCCTAGAGTATGTAATTTGTGCTGTAAGTTTTATGATATAAACCCACTATCATCCTGGGCTGTTATACAGTCTTTGCATTACTCCAGGCACTCTGACTGGAGAAGGAAGGAGGAAAATAACACCTCTTCAAATAATGATGTTTTAGAGCCTTAAGGGCATCACATGATGTTAGAGAAGACCAGGGAAAAATATATCACATGGTAAAATAGTCAGGCTGTTTTAGAAGGCAGCATCCCTAGAAAGGGTGGGTGAAAGCCACAGTACTCCTTCTGTCTGGGGATGACTCTGGTTCAGGTACATTTAGCAATTTCTTCTTGAAACAAAATCAATTCCTATTTGCAATTTTTTAGTCTTGAGGATACAGCCTACATTTTAAAAATGTAAAGCTGTTGAAAGTGTGGTGACTAATATGAGTTAAAGCATAATTTTAACAGTGACTTCTTGTTGACGTTAATGTTAATTGTCTTCACAAAGAAGAGGCAAAGACTATGTTCTGTACAGCCTTTGCTGCTGTTAAACTATTTTTTATGGAAATCACTCAAACACAATCAAATTAGGTGGTGATAAAAATCTCAGGTAGCTGGTGTACTAGACAAATGGGTGTATATATATGCTTTAAAGGTAAGCAATATTAAATGAGTTTTGCAATCAAATAGTTTTTTCTGTTATCCTACCTTTGTTTACTTTTACTCTTTCACTGAGTTTAAAATATTTTTCTGAGTGCTTTAAATTCTGTATTCTCTCTCTTGGGCACATTAGAAATATGGTGGGTTTGCTGTAGTGCCTTGTCCTGGTTTCGGCAGGGATAGAGTTAATTTCCTTCCTAGTAGCTGGTACAGTGCTGTGTTTTGGATTTAGGAGGAGAACAATGTTGATAACACACCCATGTTTTAGTTGTTGCTAGGTAATGCTTACACTAGTCAAGCACTTTTCAGCTTCCCGTGCTCTACCAACTGAGAAGGCTGGAGGTGCACAAGAAGCTGGGAGGGGGCACAGCCAGGACAGCTGACCCAGGCTGGCCAAAGGGATATTCCATACCATATGATGCCATGCTCAGTACGTAAACTGGGGAAAGCTGGCCAGGAAGTCCACTGCTCGGGGACTGGCTGGGCATCTGTTGGCAGGTGGTGAGCAACTGCACTGTGCATCACTCGCTTTGTGTATTATTATAATTATAATTATAATAATAATAATAATAATTATTATTATTATTATATTTCAATTATTAAACTGTTTTTATTTTAACCCACGAGTTTTTCTCACTTGTGCTCTTCCAATTCTCTCCCCCATCCCACCAGGTGGGGGGACTGAGTGAGCGGCTGTGTGGTGCTCAGTTGCTGACTGAGGTTAAACCACGACATGCCTGCATTACGATTCAGAGGTACCTGCCTGATGATTTGCCTTGCAGAGCAATAAGATTTCAAATTAGAGTTTGTCAGAAATTAAATCAAGCCAGTTGTATGATGTAAATGCAGTGAAACATGACAATAAATTGATATAGTCCATTTGACATATTCCAGTTCATAAGCCTCATACAAACACATGGATTGTGATTTTTCTTAGATGATATTAACTTAACTATGGGAATTATATTTAACATATCTGCTTATAATCCAGTAGACTTTATTTAGAGGTGTCTTCTCGTCCAACATGTCAAGCCTGATTTTTATACGTTACTAGGTATTTTAATTTAAGAAATTTGATAATTGAACTTCAGATAGCCCTCAGAGCCAGTAAATATATTATTTTGCTTTGTACACTGTTGTAGTTAAAATTTAAAAATTAAATTTTGCAGTAGTTTTTATAAACTACCTCCCTGCATGTCACCGTATTGTTAAGTGCCAAAGTCTACGCTATATAGTTATAGTTTCTATGATAGACAAGACAAGCTATCTGACAATCTGTAATTTGACTCCTACTTTTGGAAAGTTGTATTAAACCCTAGTTTTCTTTTAAAATACAGTGTTTTAAACCAAATAGTTCTCATGAAAGATGTGAAGTTGTTTAAAAGTGCAGTCAATGCAGATGTTCCACTCTATCAAATTAACAATTGTTATTGAGTCATTGAAAGTCAGGCATTTGTGTCACTTTCAGATCAATGATAACACGACTTCCCTAAATTTTCAGCACAGGTAGAATAACTAGAATATTAATTATATCCTTGCCTTTTCTCACAAGAAAAAAAAAAAAAAAAAGCTTATTTTCTCATATAGTAGCCCTGCTAGGGACTCTGAAGCTGATGCTGACAAAAATTTGTCTGAAGTGATCTCTGTTCCACTAAGCACTGATGTTTACAGTAATTTGAGTAATATTTTTGATAGTCAGCTCTCAGTTTACTTTGTTCAAAGTCGGCAGCAGGAAAATCGATATCTTCTCATTACAGAAGCATCAAGTAGCATGATAAAGTCTCATATCAGTTTGATTATTATAAAATTACGGTAAGTTTTATTGTCAGTTCGGTCAAAAATACATAGACCTTTGAATCACGATGCTTAAGGTCTTACCAAGATAGCCACACTTAAACTAAAGAAGGCTACAGAATTATTGGGCTATTTTTATAACTGTCATAAAAATATTGTTACAAAATAAAAAAATAAAATAAAAAAAAAATCATAAATTATTTTCCAGGTTTTCTGGATTCCCTTGCTGCAGCTGATAATTAAATGTTGCTACTTCTTTAAACTGAGTCAGGAACATTCCTGTCATAGTCCTAAATCAATGGAATTGATGAAAAAGAAGCACAGAAGTCTGAATTAAGATCTTGACTATGTGAAACGTTCACTTTTTGGTTTAGTCCTTATGTCACATTACCTATCATGCTATCAAAGTCTATAATATCATACTCTGCTCCTAGGAAACACTGAAACACATTATAATGCAAAGCCATGGGTAGTTTTTAGTTGCTGTAGTAAGGGTTTAAGTGAAGGTTCATGGTTATTATTTTCAAAATAAGTTGTAAAATCAGACATTTAAATTTGTACTGCAAAACAAAAGCAGGCACTTTGTAGTGTTTTTATTAAATTGGGACTTGTTCTCTCAAAGCTCTTCTACAGAAAAACAGTGCAAACTTGAACATGTAATTGAGGTGTATGCTTTTATGCTTTTCTCCTGGATCCTTGAATCTTGTATTTCTTTCTGTACAGGGGACCAACTTCAATGGAAGCAGTGGAAAGTACTCCATAGTTAGATTAGTTGGTAGCCTTACAGTAGGTGTAGCTGGTGAGATAGACAATGTTGAAGTGTGGGATCTGGAGCTGCTTCCTCACTTCATAAATGAACACTTAATTTTCATGCAATTCTTTCGAGTGCCATTATCTCCAGTAGTTACAAAGGATGTGTATGTCTACTTCTCTTGCATCAGGTCCACTGGAGAATGTAGGTATCGCTTCTTTAGCTTCTGGAACTAGATGCTAAGCTGCTCTGATTAGACGGGTTCTGGGCATGCATAGAAGACCCATGGATATCTTGTAAACTCCCACACTGAACTAGGAAGCTTCTGCTACTCACATGCTGAACTGATGTTTTACATTTTAGGTTGGGAATTTGTTACAATCCAAATAACTCCTAGTTTATGAAATTTTGTATCTTCTGTTCACTGTCAGTATGATTTAATATGAAATCTTTTCTGATTCTGCCAGTCCTAAATTTTAAAAATAGATTAGATAGATTAAAAATAGTTTTTATTTAAAAAGAAACATCAGCTAAAATCCAGCTTATTTATCCAGGAATACATGACAGCATAAGTGAAATTTTGGCTTTTTACTATGCAGGACTATTTAATTACTTCCCATGTGACATTGCCATAGATAGCATAGTTATTGAAACATGACCACATACAAATTTAAGCAAGAGTCTATGTAAAAAATGAGCTGATGTGAGGTATATGAGCCATGCATAATAATACTAATGTACAAATTTCTTTAACTGATAAGTGTGAAAAAATGAGTTATATACATCCATTTCAGGTAACAAAATATGTTAATTGACGAAAGAAAATAGATATTTCTTCTTTGCCCACATTCCAGTTCTTTACCATGAACAGATATCCAACAGGCAGAAGCTCTGGTTTATTTTCAGTGCTAAACTACAAGTGTTGTTTTAGGCTAATTGCAGAACTCCTTGTCAGAATACATAAGTTTTCCCATCTGAATAGATTTCAGGTCTAACTAAAAACCTGTTTCCACTAGGCAACCAGAATAAAATGTAAAAAAAAAAAAAAAGCTTATGATTAATGAACCGAGTTCAAGGTTTCTGAATTGAGTTGAAGCAAGTCTGTCACGATCAAAATGCTTGTTATTATATGCCTGAGGTGAAACTGTACCTTGAACTTGTGATTATATGTTAAGGGCTAAATTGTCTCTCCCAAACCTTTATGTTCTTTAGTAGAGCCTGGAGTGAAGCCTTGCAATCGGCTAAAAGGAGATTCCCTGGGGGCAGCATCCCTTCCAGAAAACAGCTGGAGACCTAGTACTTGTTAAATCTTCTGTCTCCAAACCTTGACACAGGGGTGAAGATGCAGCACGTAGTTTGACAGAGAAACTGATTGGCATGATGGACCATATGGCAGCTCAAAGAAACAGCTCTGTTTAACAGAAATCCTCTGTCCCCTCTGTCCAAAATACATGAGAGCAGACACGTTTGGCCTTAACTCCTCACTCTCCATGCAATGGCTTTTGTGCTGCACTGCTGCGTCTCCACAGGATCTCTGCAGGGGGAAGGACAGGTGAGATGTTATTCTTCCCCAACTACACTGGAGAAAAACATGCCAGTATGGAGGGGTGCTGCCCTCCCTGTACCAGCCTGTGTCTGGAGCTTTGCATGTTGAATTAGGAGTACATTTCAATACATGATTGTTGCTCATCTTTCTTCAAATGCTTGGTCTGGGACATGAGGAACCAAAGTTTAACCTTTCTACCTTTAAATAAAGGCTAGATAGTCTATAAGTGGAGATGGAGAAAGGCATAGTAAGTAGCGGTAGTGGTCACATACAGTATTGCCAGAGTCAGGATCTCACTCTTGGAGGAAGGCAAGCCTCTTCTGACCAAGCATGTAGAAGTTCTCTGTGCAAAGCCAATGTCATGGACTAATTTTTTTGTAATACATATTTGAAAAGACATTGTTCCTGAATTGAAAATCTCTTGTTAGCTATCATTGTATTACACAGGCAATATATTTTTGTTGACTAAATCTTGGAGAGAATAATTTTCTCTTCCTTGAGGGAAGGAAGGAAAAAAGAGCAATATTTTAAAGCCAAGTCACACTAATTTATTTGTCACATTTTATTAATGTTTTCTTCTCCTCATACAGGCTAATCTGAGCTTGACTGTGAAATGTAGCTTTGAGTTGGCAGGCCTGAAGCCTGGTGGAACTACTGAATAACAAATCCAGCCCTTTATACCACAAATAATGCCAGAAAGCTGATTTAGTGTTTCTGCAGTAGACTGGCATTAGAAAATATCTAACTAAGATAGGTTCCTGGATCCATTATTTCTTGACAAGACCATCACTGGAATCAGAGGTCACTGAAATTTTGTTCTTCTGTTTCTTGTGTTACACCGACACATTACCTGTATGCTATCACTTTCATAATGTTGTAACACAATAGATGGAAAAAAAAAAGTAAGTCATTGTAATGGTGATGTTATTGGTTCTGAAGTTGAGATGAGGCATAGTATTACTCCATTCAGGATACAGAGGTGAACTTCTAAGGGTTTTGACAGATGATTCTTGATTTTTAAAAGGCCTGTCCCCCACACTTCAGAAATTAAGTGTGAACAAGCTTGTTTGAGCACAGCTCTACATAAACATGTTTAGATCTCAAGAGGGATCTGAGGGATCTGTAGTACTGTGCTCAAACCTGAAGAGAAGTCCAAACATTTTCTCAGAAAACCTTTACATGTGATCACAAAGAAATAAATTATCCTGATGCTTAAGGAAACTGCACACAAAGCAACAAACTTTTTTTTTCCCTCCTGGGAACACAAGATAATCCCCATTCTATTCAAAAAGTGTAGCAGATGGTAACATTAACTTAAGCAAAATTAATACAAGAACAGACTCACATTGATAATTATAAGATAAGATTTGGATGGCTAAATCAACATAGTATTTATCTTTCTATGAAGTGATAGCAAATATTTGAAATTTTAATTACATACATAAGTAACACTTTTGTTTGTAACTTTTTTCAAATAACAGACTTGTACATTTTAGTTACTGTGCATAACCTTTCTTTTTGCGTTACTGGTAGAAGAAAAACATTGGGGTTTGCATCCTATTTAATTTTCCAGAGGATTTAATTAACCCATACTACACTGACCTACTGGGCTGAAATCAACCGAGGAGTTCAGGTAGCCAAGGAGCAATGCAAAACCTTCTATGCATGAAGACAATAAGCTGTCAAGTAGTCTGAAAGGAGGAATGTCTTGTACATGGTGAAATCTATGTCCATCACATGATTGTCATGATACAGTTCAAAATCTGTCTGCACTGGGAATAATGCATTTCATTATGACTCTTCAAGGAATACAAACAAATGTCAGAGGAAGGAAATCTGATGTGGAATTTATCTAGGCAAGCATTAACTCTGTTATTGTGGGATTCAACCAACGATGGGTATGCACATCTGTGGCACAGATGTCTCTTCCAACATACACATACAGCAAGAGAGCTGGAGACTCTCAGTGAAGAGCAAGGAAATGTCTTAAGCTATGATGATGTCTGTGCTGTGATGTCAGCTTGGATTTGAATAGAAAATTGAGTTCAAACCTCTTCGTTGTTCATGAGTTTATTTGTACTGTGGTTCGATGCTGAACAAACCATCCGGTTGCCAGGCGGGGAAACTCAGATCTGAGGGAAACTCAGATCTGAGGCAAGGGGAGGAGCTGGGTTTTGTTTGAATTTCATTCTTCTAAACAGAATGGATGAGACTCCAGGTCTTATTTTCAGATCCTGAGATTACATTTCTAGACTTTTAGATTTACTGAGCTTAACAAGATTCAGATAAGATCCTGAATACGAGTTAACATTCTGGATCCTGGTTAACGGGGGAGGTCCCGGACGACTGGAGGCTTGCCAATGTGATGCCCATCTACAAGAAGGGCCGGAAGGAGGATCCGGGGAACTACAGGCCTGTCAGCCTGACCTCGGTGCCGGGGAAGATTATGGAGCGGTTCATCTTGAGGGCGCTCACCAGGCATGAGTGGGACAACAAGGGCATCAGGCCCAGCCAGCACAGATTCATAAGAGGCAGGTCCTGCTTGATGAACCTGATCTCCTTCTATGACCAGGTGACCCACCTAGTGGATGAGGGAAAGGCTGTGGATGTGGTCTACCTGGACTTCAGCAAGGCCTTTGACACCGTCTCCCACAGCATTCTCTTAGAGAAGCTGGCGGCTCACGGCTTAGACAGGTGTACTCTGCGCTGGGTCAGAAACTGGCTGGACAGCTGGGCCCAGAGAGTTGTGGTGAATGGCGTTCAATCCAGTTGATGGCTGGTCACGAGCGGTGTTCCCCAGGGCTCAGTACTGGGGCCGGTCTTGTTTAATATCTTTATCAACGATCTGGATGAGGGGATGGAGTGCACCCTCAGTAAGTTTGCAGGCGACACCAAGTTGGGCGGGAGTGTTGATCTGCTGGAGGGTAGGAAGGCTCTGCAGAGGGACCTGGACAGGCTGGATCGATGGGCCCAGACCAATTGTATGAGATTCCACAAGGCCAAGTGCCGGGTCCTGCACTTTGGCCACAACAACCCCATGCAGCGCTACAGGCTTGGGGAAGAGTGGCTGGAAAGCTGCCTGTCGGAAAAGGACCTGGGGGTGTTGGTCGACAGCCGGCTGAACATGAGCCAGCAGTGTGCCCAGGCGGCCAAGAAGGCCAATGGCATCCTGGCCTGTATCAGAACTAGTGTGGCCAGCAGGAGTAGGGAAGTGATCGTGCCCCTGTACTTGGCCCTGGTGAGGCCGCACCTTGACTACTGTGTTCAGTTTTGAGCCCCTCACTACAAGAAGGACGTTGATGTGCTGGAGCGTGTCCAGAGAAGGGCAACGAGGCTGGTGAAGGGTCTGGAGAAGAAGTCTTATGAGGAGCGGCTGAGGGAACTGGGGTTGTTTATCCTGGAGAAGAGGAGGCTGAGGGGAGACCTCATCGCGCTCTGCAACTCCCTGAAAGGAGGTTGTAGCGAGGTGGGTGTCGGTCTCTTCTCCCAAGTAACAAGCGATAGGACGAGAGGAAATGGCCTCAAGTTGCGGCAGGGGAGGTTTAGATTGGATGTAAGGAAAAATGTCTTTACTGCAAGAGTGGTGAAACATTGGAAGAGGCTGCCCAGGGAAGTGGTTGAGTCACCATCCCTGGAGGTATTTAAAAGACGTGTAGATGAGGTGCTTAGGGACGTGGTTTAGTGGGCATGGTGGTGTTGTGTTGACGGTTGAACTCGATGATCTTAGAGGTCTCTTCCAACCTTAATGATTCTATGATTCTATGAATACAGTCCTCAAGCTCATTTCATGTGATACATGACACTGTGACCCTTCGTTTGCTGAGTTACTTTTGTCTATGCATTTGTCCTAAAATCTTTCTGGGGACCAAGATTAGGCTAACTGGCCTACAGTTACCTGGATCCTCCTCCTTACCATTTTTTTTTTTAAAGTTGTGTGTGTTTTTTTCCTTTTTTCAGTCATCAGGAACATTTCTCAATAACCATGGCCTTTTGAATATAGAGAACAGCCTTGTAATGATATTGACTAGCTCCCTCAGATGCTCCCCATGTCATCACACTGACTTGTGTATGTCCAGCTTGTTTCAGTGATTTCTAACTCAGTCTCCCTTTACTGAGTAATGGTTTCATTCCCACAGGCTGCTGCCAGGCTCAAAGGCCTGGTAAGCCTGAGAGCAGACCTCGTCAGTAAAACTGAGACAAAAGTGACTCTGTCTTTTCTGCATCATTCATCACCAGATCCCTTGCCCATTGAAAAGTGAGATTACATTTTTCTCTGTCTTCCTTTTGTTGCCTGTGTACTTACAGAAATCCTGATTGTTGCCTTTCACCCTCTTTTCTGGTTTCAACTCAAGTTTCAACTTCTGGCTTTCATTTCAAACTGTATGCTTGAACAACATCTCTGTATTTCCCCCAGGTAGCTGCTCTCCACTTCCACCTTCTGTGTACTTAATTTTTTGCATTTGAGCTCAGTCATGTGTTCCCTGTTCATCTATGCTGGCCATCTCACATGATTACTAGACTGTCTGCACATTGGAAAGGACTGTTGTCCTTGAAGATCAGCTAGCTCTCCTGGGCTATATAGGGCAGTCTTCCACGTGACCCCACCAGTCAGATTCCTGAAGAAGCTAAAATCTGATATTTTTTTAAGTCTGGATCTGTAGTTTTGATATTCTTCTCACTTTTACTTTTTTAAAGAAGGCTTCATGAGGCTTTAGGAGGCTTGTTAATCCAGTGGTCTGTAGCAGATACCCACCATGACATCACCCATGTTTGTCTGTCCTTGACCAGCTTGCTTTTTGCTCCAAGGTAAAGTTCCATGCATGTTAACTGCTCCATTGCACAAAGTTCCACCCCTCCTGCTTGCCTTCCTGTCCCATCCTTGGTAAAGGGCCTGTATCCATCTGTTATAACACTCTGTTCATGAGTCATACCCCATTATATATCTGTGATCCTAATGACACCACAGCTCTGGAACTGTTCATAGACTGTTTTTAATTTCTACAGTTTGTTTCCCATGCTGTGTGCAGACATGAGGTAAGTCCCTAGTCATGTAGGTTCCATAGGGGTAATGAGAGTGCCTTCATCATCGTGGATTCCTCTGGGTGGCTCTTCATTTCCCCTCAGACTTCCACTTCTCTTCAAGTATTGTCAGTATTCCCCACCAGCCTTGTTTAAAGCCCTCCTCACTGAATTAGCAAACCACTTTGCAAAGATGTCCTTCCCTCGCTTTGTCAGATGGTGTCTGTCTCTCCTCAGGCAGTCCTCTTTCCTTAAAGAGGGTCCTGTGGTCAGAAACAATAAAGCTAAATGCCAAGGATATTTTAGATAAGAGGTCATTCATTTGCTCTAATGATTTTTTTCTCTTGGTAATTTAATGGACTCTGGGTGTACACGAGGTAGGTTCTAATACTTAGGAAGCAAGTAAAACTACTGATTAGTTGTAATCAGCTGTAAAAATGTTACAGAAATCAGTGAAAATGTTGTAAGTAATTTCACTGTGACCATGATTTCACCCTGAAATGCTGAATTGTTGAATTTTGTTAATATTTCTTAGCTACCACTGCTTAAAAAAAAAAAAAAAAAAAAAGCCATTCTAGGTGGAAATACAGTTATGCTGAAGCAACAACTTCTTCTGCCTCAGTAGATTATTCCCTCCCCCCCCGAATGTGAATATTCATATGTTTTGATTCAGTAACTCATCACAAACAGTGCATACCACATTTCTGAAGCCTATGTGTTTGGAATCTCAACTGATTCCCCCCCCCCCCAAGGTAAGTGCTTTACTGGTTTTCTAACTTGGAAAGAGGTAAACAATAGAAACACTGCCTGATACAGTCTTTTTTAAAATCACATAATTTAATAAATGCATCACAGGCAATGTCTATACTGCATTTAGGAAGCACGATGGGCATATCTGAAATAATCTAACTAGCTAGGGTAGCAATAGAGTGAAGATGGGGCAACACCAACTTCCAAGCAGACCATAAAGCTGTGCCTTGGACTGTAGGTATTCGTTAGCTATGAAACCTATGCTGACATCCATTCCACTGCATCTTCATTGTTCTGCACTGCTTTCCAAACTTGCTTTATTCAAGCTAATTCAGGTTAACAGATGAACTATTTTTGTTTCTCCCAAATGGCTTCTCAAGGTAGCCCTACTTTGATGTTACAAGAAGAGAATGAAAGACTTTGTGCATTTATGAAATTGGAAGTTAGGGTTCTGAATTCAGCATAGGCTGGTAGTCTCTGTCTTGGAGAAGCAAGATGCCAGCTTGGTCTCTCTGCAAGAGAGCTTCTCTGTGTAAGAAAACTCAACTGCAACCATGAACAAGAAAACCCCATCTCTTGCTAGGGGAACTGAGTATCAAGAACTGTTGCCTCCTAAGGAGTTTAAAATTTGGTGAATGCTAAGGGATTATAGCTCCTGACTGAAAGTGTGTGGTTCTATAAAAGCAGCAGCTCCCAAGCTATGCTGCTACCTCATGTCTTCTCTGTAGTGCCCAGTGACAGCACAAGAGGCAAATGGTGCAAGTTGAAACACAAGGAATTCTATCTGAACATCAGAAAACATGTTTTTACTGTGAGGGTGGTTAAATACTGGAACAGGTTGCCCGGAGAGGTTGCAAAGTTCCTGTCTTTGGTGATATTCAAAGCCCAGCTGTACATGGCCTTGAGCAACCTGCTGTAGCCAGCTCTGTTTTGAGCAGGTGGGTTGGACTAGACAATGTCCAGAGGTCCTTCCCAACTTCAATTATTCTGTCACAGTCATTAGTATCAGCTGATAACTTTTACTTGTACAAGATGGTGAATCTTCCTGAGTTCTTGCAAGCATTCCAGCCATTTGACTTACGAGGTGTTGTTATGATAATTTTGGAAAACATAGATAAGTGAAATGTAGTGACACATCCCACTCCACTTAGAGCGCTGACTGTGAAGATCTGTCCTGTCTTTCCCTAAATACATTGATGAAACCAGTAGTCAGAATTTAAACACACTTATCAGCTGGTTGCAGTTGGGTTTTATTTCTTTAATTTTTTATTATTTTTTTTTATTTATTTATTTCCTTTATCCAAGCCCTGGATTGAGGTCAAAAATAGAAGTGATTATTAAGGATAATCTAACTTAGAGTGAGTCATTAATGATTTTATGATATTGTTGCCATTCTTGGTATTTTAGAGATGAACATCAATGTCGGTGTGCAAAATACCTCTGTTCTTAAGACAGAGTCAGTTTTTAAAGTAAGCATTTCTGTTGTGACATTTCCATCCTGAAAACCCGATGGGCCATGTAAAAAAACAACAGCATTATGCTTGTATTTTTCTTGACCCATATTTTCTTAAACACCTGCTTTATCTGATGATTTCTGTTACTCTTTTCCAGCATTTCTGAGTAAAGCATTCCTATGTAAGAAGAAAGAATAATCTTCCCTTGAAGTATTCTCCTGCTTCCTTTTTTACATCAGCCATGTTTGCATTTTAAACACACACTTCATGAAAGGTAATGATTGAAAAAATGGATTCTATTTTTATATTCTTGCTCTTTTCAGTTGTTTTGTATTGACTACAATACCAATATTGTTCTCCTGCCTGAAGTCAGTTCTTTTGGAGTCTTTGCATTATACAAAACTAGCAAATTTGTCATGTCCATTTATACTTACCTTCAGCTATCTTAGAACATTAGCTTTATCTTCTTCTTCTTCATCATCATTATAATTATATTTCAATTCAATGTACAGTCGTGAATTATTACTATCATTCTTCACCTCCTCCTTCCCTTTTCTGATGTAAGGTACTGTAGAAATAAAGATGATACCACTATAAAAACGTAAATTGAATAGACAAGACAAACAGTATGTTAGAGAAAGGGATATAATATACAACAGAGCACGTATATTGATAGTTTGTTAGAGTTGTGGTAGCACCATCATTTTCCCTCTCAATCCCTAATGAGTGTGTGTGGAAGCCGTTGCTGTTTCTATTCCCTATAACAGAATGAAAAAGCCAACATCAATTATTCGGGGGGGGGAACTACTGTGTGATGGTGGTGCTTTTGAGAAGGGAATAAAGGAGAAGTAAGGACGTAAGCATGGTAACATCTGTAAAGTAGCTGAAGTGAAGATTATAAAAAAGGCCATGGAAGAGAGCTGAAGATCAGTGACAAAAGAAGGGGAAAAAAATGGTCCGAATTGTACTTCAGAAAGCAGTCTGACACCATCAATTTCTGATATTCCTGGCTGAAGCCACTTCTTGTTTTTGTTTCTGTAAGCCTGAGTTTTTTTGGCATTGATCCAGTACAAATAAAGCCAACAAGAAGTCTGTTGAATCCTCAGTCTGTTTGTTTGGTTTTTTGTTTTTTTTTTTCTCTTCTCTTTGGGTGTTTTTTGTCTCCTTTTCTGTCATTGTTGAAATATGTTTCCTTCTAGCTTGCCAGTGCAGTTAGGTTATCACTGTATATTGTCTTCTGACTTAGCAGGAAAGTAAATCTTGGCAAGTTAACATGGGAGTATTAAAACACTCTTAGTCATTAGTTAGATGAGTCATTAGGTCATCTCACCAAAATCCACTGGCTGTGTTACAACGTTGAATAACTGCGTAGCCTTATATAAATAGCAGCAAATGCTTATAAAATTGTTATCAATTCATTTAGGCAATGAATTAGAAGTGTCCTCATATCCCTCAGATTGTCTTTCCAATAGTATTTAAAACCGAAGAATACCCACAGAAATTTCACTCAGCTGCCTTTACAATGAAACTTGTCAGTTATGGCAAGAGTTATTGTCCTGGTTTCTGCTGGGATAGAGTTAATTTTCTTCCTAGTAGCTGGTACAGTGCTGTGTTTTGGATTTAGGATGAGAATAATGTTGACAACACACCGATGTTTTAGTTGTTGCTAAGTAGCGCTTACACTAGCCAAGGACTTTTCAGCTTCCCATGCTCTACCGACTGAGAAGGCTGGAGGTGCACAAGAAGCTGGGAGGGGGCACAGCCAAACTGGCCAAAGGGACATTCCATACCATGTGATGACATGCTCAGTACGTAAACAGGGGAAAGCTGGCCGGGGCGGGGCTGCTGCTCGGGGACTGGCTGGGCATCAGTTGGCAGGTGGTGAGCAATTGCACTGTGCATCACTTGCTTTGTATATTATTATTATTGTTATTATTATTGTTATTATTATTGTTATTTTATTTTATTTCAACTATTAAACTGTTTTTGTCTCAACCCACGAGTTTTCTCACTTTTACTCTTCCAATTGTCTCCCCCATCCCACCGGGGTTGAGGCGGGGAGGAGTGAGCGAACAACTGTGTGGTACTCAGTTGCCAGCTGAGGTTAAACTACAACATTTATAGATGCTAGTGATGTGATACTGGAACAGGGTCTCTTATGAAGCTGATCCCTTCAAGTTTACATCCTCTGAAGAACTGCAGTGCTATTAGTTAGATATACATCTGGAAGAATTTATTTTACATTGGTAGATTACTGGCTTCTGAAACAAGTCACAAAGTCCACCAGGTCAGTTCAAGCTCATAATATGTATCTAAAAAAAAAAAAAAAAAGTTCTCCAAGAAGTAAGCAGCCAACTTTAAATATTTATTTTAGTTAACACTCTGTTTAACAAATAACAACACGTCCTTTATATACCTTATTAATTACTACACTGAAGTAATTGTTGTGGAAAGAACCCAAAGCTATCAGTACAAGATGTTTCCTTGTCATACAGTTCCCCAAGAACCAAACTAACCAAAATCAAATAAATGGCATTATGAAATCAGTATTTA
Source organism: Aptenodytes patagonicus (assembly GCF_965638725.1). Classification (NCBI taxonomy): domain Eukaryota; kingdom Metazoa; phylum Chordata; class Aves; order Sphenisciformes; family Spheniscidae; genus Aptenodytes; species Aptenodytes patagonicus. The sequence goes on along the minus strand of NC_134949.1, from coordinate 188,161,706 downwards.
TTCATGGGGAGAAGACAGCCAAGGTGCATTAGACACTTAAATTGCACAGACTGAAGCAGTTCCCTTTAAGGACCTTAAATTCTCTGGGAAAACCAAGGCCGAAAGCAGAGCGTATGCCTGCAGAAGGGGTATCTTTTCTGCACAACACTTGTTTAAACTTAAGTGGACAAAACCTGGTGGTCTTCAAAATGCTCCCCCCCCCCTTATATAGGGAATATAGTAGTTTAGTGCTTTTTCCCTGTGTGCCTGATACTGAAGTTTTAGTTAGTTACCTATCAGTACCCTTATTTAAAAGAAGAAATAATTGCTTGTAATTCCCATAGTATAACTTAATTATTGGTAAAAATGCCTCTTAAATATTGAGTCTTCTTTTTTTGTGCTGCATGATTTATGTTACTATATAAGTTAAGCCATCTCTTCAGGTGAAATAGTTAAGCCAATAAAATGATGTGAGAGAATCCTAGAGTAATTCATATTGGAAACAACCTCTGGAGTTATTCTGGTTCAACTCCCATCTCAAAGCAGGACTAACTTTAAAATTACACTAAGTTTCTCAGAGCCTTGTCTAGTCAAACTTTAAATATCCCCAAAGACAGAGGTTCTTAGACTCCCTGGGCAACCTGTTTCAATGTTTGACCACCCTTATTGTGAAACCTTCTGCTTTGTATTCAGTTGAGATTTCTTTGGCTGGAACTCATGCCTGTTTGCCTCTTGTCCTTTTGCTGTGCACCTCTGAGCAGTGACTGACTCTTCTCAATAACTACCCATTAGGTAGCTGAAGACAGCTGCAGTTGATTTATGTGTCATCTAAGAATCAGACTCAGTATTCTTGCTGCTGTATATGGAAGATTTTTAAAAATCTCTATAATTAACAATCAAGCATGGGCATACTTGGTCATTCCTGAGGTAACAAGACAAGAAAACTTTATTTATAACTCTCATGGACCAAGGGAAAAACTTCTGTTGCTATTATGAATTTATGTTGTAAAGACATGAATGGATTTTTGTTTAGTCCAGAACTGTTACGTATTCTGCCTTTTCTTTCTTTTCTCTAATTCTTATCTTCTTTCCCTGAGTAGTTTTTTGAAACTTGAGGAATATGAGCAATTAAGTACTAAAGTGAAATTTGAGTCAGAAGCACAAACAGCTACACTAATAGAAACAAAGTGAAATTTTTGAAACATTTACTGAACTGCAGGAAAATATAGTATAACCAGAACTGATGCCTCTAAATTGCAGTGTTTAGAATTTGATGAAATACAACATTCTTTGTTTTTCTAATTATCTACCTATTGACCTATGGATGACATAGCTATTTACTTCCATTGGAATTTGGCACGGACACTGGAAGTGAACAAGGCAGTGATGTAGAGACAGTCTACTGTACTCTGAGAAGAAAGTCAGAAATGCCTGCAATTGCAAGAAGTGTCGATTTAGCTTAGGTGACTGCATTTTCCCATAGTTCTGGATTAATAAAGGATGCAACCTAAATAAAGGTTGTGAGCCACAGCAACCAATTAGAATTCAGCACTAAACTACTGCTAAATTGTCAGTATAGTACTGCACTGTGCTACTCTGAATAAAACACTATGGTTGTTCTGCAAATAAGGCATTTATCAGCTCATATCTATTGTTTATGAACAGTGTTTTCTGACAGTCTTGGAAAAGCCTCCAAGATTTTTATAATGTCCTGGTTGTATATTCCTTCCTGTAATAGATAAACTGGCAAGGGTATAAGCATCAGTAAAGGCATGTTGCTAAATGAATATCAGTAGACACGGTCCTCTGCATATTATCACTGTACTTTGTGAATATAATTCATCCTTATAGTAAAATATTATCTCACAGCAAGCAATAGTGGGGCTGGAACACCACACACTAATCACACTGTGGTGATTGCTCATACCAACCCGAGCCTGCTTGTTCCACAGCAAAGACAACAAATCGTATGTTATGTCTTTGGCAATTCTTGTTTATGATTGTAATTATATGTACTAGGGACTAACAGTATTAATATAAATAAAAGCAATAAGTTTAAACAAACCCATGCAATGGGAAGTTTAATTGCTCAGCTGAATGAAAAAAAAAATATTAACCTGTTAATAGTACCGTGAGCTAAGAACAATATAATTGCTCTTGGTATTTTTTCCCCAGTAGTTTTCCTAAGAAACATCAATTAGCAAAATGTTTAAATAATGTTACACAGATGGCAACTTGTTACACACTATTTTCGCTGAAGATTTATGGACTTATCTGTGTGAATTAGAGGTAATCATCATAACTTCAAGCTCCTCCACTATGCAGAGTTCTCTACTAATGATATTGAGGACTATAGCTTAACTAGTGATATTTGAGTATTATAGATTTTAATTTTAAATTAGCCATATGTGCTGGTTTTGGCTGGGGTAGAGTTAATTTTCTTCATAGTAGCTAATATGGGGCTATATTTTGGATTTGTGCTGGAAACAGTGTTGATAACACAGGGATGTTTTAGTTACTGCTGAGCAGTGCTTACACAGAGTCAAGGCCTTTTCTGCCTCTCACACCACCCCACCAGCGAGTAGGCTGGGGGTGCACAAGAAGCTGGGAGGGGACACAGCTGGGACAGCTGACCCCAACTGACCAAAGGGATATTCCATACCACATGACATCATGCCCAGCATATAAAGCTGGAGGAAGAAGGAAGAAGCGGGGGACGTTTGGAGTGGTGGCATTTGTCTTCCCAAGAAACCGTTACATGTGATGGAGCCCTGCTTTCCTGGAGATGGCTGAACACCTGCCTGCCGATGGGAAGTAGTGAATGAATTCCTTGTTTTGCTTTGCTTGTGTGTGCGGCTTTTGCTTTCCCTATTAAACTGTCTTTATCTCAACCCAGAAGTTTTCTCAGTTTTACTCTTCCGATTCTCTCCCCCATCCCACCAGGAGTGATCGAGTGGCTGGGTGATGCTTAGTTGCCAGCTGGGGTGAAGCCATGACACCATAATGTGAGTCACACTCACGTTATCCTGTGGTGGGCTAACCTTGGCTGGCTGCCAGACACCAATATGCCACTCTATCACTCCCCCTCCTCAGCATGACAGAATATAAGATGAAAAAATTAGTGGATCAAGATAAGGACAGGGCGATCACTCACCCGTTACCGTCACAGACAAAACAGACTTGTCTTGGAGAAGATTAATTTATTGCCAACTAAAAAAATAAAGTAAGATAGAAACAAAGACAAAACTAAAAACACCTCCCACCCCGTTTCTGCCCAAGCTTAGCTTCACTTTTTCGCTCCCAACTCCTCTGCCTTCTCCCCTCCCTGCGGCAATGCAGAGGGATGCGGAATGGGGGTTGAGGTCGGTTCATAATACTTCATCTCTGCTGCTTCTTCCTCCTCACACTCTTCCCCTGCTTCCCCTGGGTCCCCCTCCCATGGGCTGCAGTCCTTCATGAACTGCTCCACCATGGGTCCTTTCCGCAGAGTGCAGTCCTTCAGGAACAGACTCCTTCAGTGTGGGTCCCCTACAGGCCACAGGCTCTGCCAGAAAACCTGCTTCAGGGTGGGCTCCTCTCCATGGGCCACAGTTCCTGCCAGGATCCTGCTCCAGCATGGGCTCTCCATGGGGTGCAGCTTCCTTCAGGGCATGTACACCTGCTCCACCATGGGGTTCTCCATGAGCTGCAAGGTTGATATCTACTTCACTGTGGTCCTCCACGGGCTGCAGGGGGGACAACCTGCATCACCATGGTCTTCTTTCCATGAGCTGCAGGGGAATCTCTGCTCCGGTGCCTGAAGTACCTCTTTCCCCTCCTTATTCTCTGACCATGGTGTCCACAGGATTCTTTCTCTCACATTTTCTCTGATTTCTCTCTCTCAGCTGCTGCACAGAGATTTTTACCCTTTCTTAAAGAAGTTTTTACAGAGGTGCCACCAATGTCGCTGATTGACTCAGCTTTGGCCAGCAGTGGATCCATCTTGGAGCTGGCTGGAACTGTCTCTGTCCAATTGCAGGGGCATCCCCTGGCCTCTTCTCACAGAAACCACCCCTGCAGCCTCGTCCCCTATCAAAATCTTGCCACATAAATCCAATACATATCCTTAAGATTTTTTTTGAAGGATTGAAATAGTAGTAGGTTAAAATGATGTGCAATGATTGAAACAGTAAGTTACAATGATGTGCAATGTGACCACATAAATCCAGTGTCAAATATGTGGAGTAATAGCAAGCATGAGAACGTGCATAAAGCACAGAGCAGATGACTTTTTTTTTTTCTCTAGTGAAATACAGTGGGGATAAAATGGAGGAAAGTCATTGACACTGACATGTCTATGGAGCACAGAGATCCTTGAGCTAAACTTCACTGAGCTCAAAAATCCATGTAGAAAAGCAAAGGGCCATGTGGCTGCACCAGCTGGTGTCCACAAATGTCTTTTATCCACATTTACATGGCAATGTAAATGCCACATTGAAACAACCAAGATTTGCCAGCTCTCCTGGCTTATGCTGAGCCAATTTCGTGACAGCATCACAGGATGGCTAACAGGGTGAACACATCCAGCAGTGACTGAGTTGATGGTGCAGCTGGGCAAGTGTGACACATTTCATCCAGGCATACCCTGCCTTTGGAGGGAAAAGCACACTGCTCATAGAATCATAGAATCATAGAATCATTTAGGTTGGAATAGACCATTAAGATCATCGAGTCCAACCGCAAACCTAACACTGCCAAGTCCACCACTAAACCATGTGCCTAAGTGCTACATCTACACATCTTTTAAATACCTCCAGGGATGGGGACTCCACCACCTCCCTGGGCAGCCTGTTCCAATGGTTGACAACCCTTTCGGTGAAGAATTTTTTCCTAATATCCAATCTAAACCTCCCCTGGCGCAACTTGAGGCTGTTTCTTCTCATCCTATCACTTGTTACTTGGGATACTGCCTTTTGAAGCTGCAGTGTGCTGAACTTACCTGACAGGGTGACTTTTTTAAGTTGTGCTGCCTACTTCCAAAAACTACTTGAATTGTGCAGTATCTCCAGATACATTTTGAAATTACGAGATTTTAATGAATTAGATGAGAAAAAGTCAGCACTGTACACTTGATTAATTAATTTGTTGAATATAAAATTCGTTCAATTTTGTGATCTTTCCATAGCTTCAGTTCTCAAAACGGGTTTTCACATTCAGTAATACACTAACCTACATTACACTGCTTATGTTTCTTTGATGATTTTTTTTCAGATTAACAGCATGCTCTGGCAGATATGTACACACTCCGTCTACTATCTTTCTTGTTTGCATCAGGATTTCAGATTTATCTCCATGTATCTCAAACTATCATTTTAATATGAGCATCCTGGAGCACAGCTCTGTGACAAGAAGTAAACTGAAAAGCAAATTCTGTAACTAAATTCTGTAACCACAGACTCACAAAATCTCCCTACAGAGCTCTGTGTAGAATATATCAGAGATTTTATCTTTTTTTTGTAAGGTTATGTCTGAGGAAAGGTTCCTCAGGTCTTTGACTATTCTTCCCATAGCATTAAAACCAGTGCTATTTCTGCCTTTCAATGCAGATGCTCTTGGGAATATATGAGGCAAAGATCTCAAAAAGATCATCTGCAGCAACATGTAACTTTGTTCCGGACACTGGACGCTCAGAAGGAAGATGTTAAAAATAGATTAATTAGTCACACACATGTCTTTTCATTTTTTCATCATGATATGGAATATTTCTACGTCCTGTAATAATCACCTTTGGGGAAGATGAAAACCTACTTTAATGCAGCAGATGGGAGAATATCAGGGATGGTTTTATAATACCTACTGCCTTTGTAAACATTATTATTTGATGTCATTTAAGTCACATCACATTCACAGAAAGTCCAAACCCAGCCTTTTCTTCCCTTTTCTTTACATTAAATTACACTGTTTACAGATAAAACTATTTGCTCCACAGGCTGTGAAAAGATTGTGTTGTGGTTTAACCTCGGCTGGCGACTAAGCACCACACAGCCGCTCGCTCCCTCCTCCCCCTGGTGGGATGGGGGAGAGAATCGGAAGAGTAAAAGTGAGAAAACTCGTGGGTTGAGATAAAAACAGTTTAATAATTGAAATAAAATAAAGCACAATAATAATAGTAATAATAACAATAACAACAATAATAATATACAAAGCAAGTGCTGCACAATGCAATTGCTCACCACCTGCTGACCGATGCCCAGCCAGTCCTTGAGCAGCGGCCCCCCCGGCCAGCTTTCCCCCAGTTTATGTACTGAGCATGACATCACATGGTATGGAATGTCCCTTTGTCCAGTTTGGGTCAGCTGTCCTGGCTGTGCCCCCTCCCAGCTTCTTGTGCACCTCCAGCCTTCTCAGTCAGTAGAACATGGGAAACTGAAATGTCCTTGGCTAGTGTAAGCATTACCTAGCAACAACTAAAACATCGGTGCGTTATCAACTTTGTTCTTGTCCTAAATCCAAAACACAGCACTGTACCAGCTACTAGGAAGGAAATTAACTCTATCCCAGCCGAAACCAGGACAGATTGATAGAAAAAAACCCACCACAGTATTTGCCAGCTGCCTGCCTATCTTTATATGTAGCTGAGCAAACGTGAGTTATAGTCTATAAAAATACTTGTAGCTTCTTGTAGAAAAAGGCTGGTAGGAAGAATGTGCCACGATTCACTCTGGCAAACAAATAATCATGGAAGAGACAGTGCTCCCAATTCCTCATGGAGAGATAAGTGATGCAATTCAGTTTAACTTAATCTCCAGGCACTGAAAACATTTAAAAAAAACTACAACATTATACAAAGTATTTTGTTTAATTTAGCATTTGAAGACTCATTCACTTTAACCCGTGGTTAGGTCACATCCTCAGCTGTGGTGGTGACATGCCATAAGACATGATCCCCAGCAGCCACTGGAGTGACTGTTCCTGCGATGTCGGAGGCCTTGACCCAATTGGAGCTCCAGAAGGAGGATGCAGCCATGCAAGTCTCAGGTGGCAGGAAGCTGTGGAATCTCTCTCTGAGGCCAGGGAAGATTAACCTCCTAGACTGCAGGAAGTCTGCAGCTGTTGAGGAGTTGTGCTGCCAAGTGAAGGAGCTGCAGGTGGAGGTCAGCACACTGTATCATCAGAGAAGATGAGAAAGAGATCGACTAGTTCTTCTCTGAGAGCCTGCTGCTTCAAGAACCTAAATCGCCAACTGTTGCAGAAGAGTCTGTGCCTGTCAGGTTGGAAAATGGAAATTCCTTTGATGGCAAAGGCTGGAAGCTGGTCACTTCAGACACCAGGAGGAAGGCTCCTGTTACAGACTAAAATTTGCAATTACACAATAGATTGACTGCACTCAGAGCTGATAAGGAGCAGGGAGTGTTGACCAATGAAGCATCCAAGCTAGCTGGTCCTGAGCCACACAGCAGAACCAAGAGAAAACAGTGAGTGATAGGAGTGGAAGACTCCCTGGGGAGACCAACAGAGGTCCCCACCTGCTGACCTGATCTGTCATCTAGGGAGGTTTGCTGCTGTCCGTCGCTCACTTTCAGGAAGTTGTAGAGATGCTGCCAAGGTTTGTCTGGCACTCAGACTATTATCCCTTGCTGCTCTTTTAGGTGGGCCCCAATGGTACCTGGGGAGACCTGGATAGTATCAAGCATGACTACATGGCTCTGGACAAGGTGATCAAGGACATAAGGGACTAGGTAGCCTTCTCCTTGATTCTTTTAGTGATTCTTTTAATGACTGCTTGGAGGAGACCAAGATACTAAGTTCTGCACCTGGGAAAGAATAACCCTATGTCCCAGTATAGGCCAGGGGCTGACCAGATGGAAACTACCTTTTCCAAGAAGGAATTTGGTGGCTTGGTGGACAACAAGCTGACCACGAGACAGCAATGTACCCTTGCAGCAAAGAAGGTCAACAGCATCCTGGGAATGCATTGGGAAGAGTATTGCCAGTAGGTCAAGGGACATGATCCTTCCTCTCTATTCAGCACTGGTGAGGCCACATCTGGAGTGCTGTGTCCAGTTTCGGGCTCCTCATTACACAAAAGATAAGGACTTACTGGAGTGAGTCCAGTGAAAGGCAACAAAGATTATTAGAGGACTGGAGCATCTGTCATATGGAAAGAAGCAGAGAGAACTTGGACTGTTCAGCCTGGAGAAGAGCAGGCTCAGGGTGATCTTATCAATGTGTATAAACACCTAATGGAAGGAAATAAAAAAAAGAAAGAGGTGGACTCTTCTCCTTAGTTCTCAGCAAAAGGACATGAGGCAATGGACACAACTTAAATGTGTGAAATTCCACCTAAACATAAGAAAAAACCTTTTTACTGTTAAAAATGGTTAAAATGTTGCATTTGTTAGAAATGTGTGAATAATACAAGGTTCACTGGAATCATGTTCTAGGATAGAACAGACCTATCAAGAGACAATTTAATAAAAAAAGGACTTAAAACCAGAAAAATGCCCTCTTTCAACAACTAAATTTTGGCTCCTTTCTCCTCCCAGGGACACCAGTGTATATCTGGAGGGAGCATACTGAAGCCAATGACATTATTTCATACTGATACTTGAGTAAGGGAGAACGCAACACTGCCACTACTGACAGTGTTTAATTCTGACTGTTCGTTACTCGGCTGCAGAGTGCAGAGTATGGATTTGAAGAGCCTTCGGCCGCCAGGTTGTACGACTTCTCTAAGCAGAACTTCTATCCTTTCATCCTTTTACTTTATGGCACTTTGTGAAAAGAATAAACTGAGGAAGTCAGGAGTGTAAACGACAACTCAGAAAGGAGTGTAAATATTGATGTAACCCTTGGCATATGAAGGCAGTTCAGGGATGCAGAATTTCTTTTTATGCATTCTCACACAGTTCTTGTTCACACCGGCCATGTCTGCAAGCATTCCAGTGGGAAACTATCTTAGTATAAGGGCTACAGGATCTAGTTTGTCATATCTTATGAAATTTCCTTCACATTTTGATTATTAGGACTTTATGCAGTCCACTAAAAATTTTTGGAATATTTGTCAGTACTGCTAGATGGGATCACCAGTGACACTTTCAACTTATTCAGCCCTGGCTGATTTTAATAACCCTAAATAAAAAACAGGTATGGTCTGTTTTTCCTACCTATGCATATTGGACTGTCTACTCTTGCAGTATTCACAGCCAAGTATAAAAGACAATGGTGTATCAAGATGTAAGAAACCTTCCAGGGAAATAACAGATGTTAAGTCATTGACTCATCATTCAGTTACCGTATGTGTCCCTTATGGAAAACTGCAATCCTTTGGCTCAATTTTTCATTGTACTACCCTCATGGTCCTAGATGAGCTGCAGTGTTTCTTCCTGGGAGATTGCTCCACTGGACATTTACAGAGATTTACATTCACATTCTAGGATGAACTATACAGTAACAGTGGAGCAAATTCATCCCATCAATGTTCAAAGAATACAATAGAGTTCTGGTGGTAAAAGCTATAGGATCTGTCATTATTGCAGGCTGACTGTTAATATAGTCCTTCAGTTCCTTGAAGGCTTCCAAAACTCCAACGCCAACAGCATCCAACCATACGTCAAATCATTCCGTTTGCTCGCATACATATATGAAATCAGCTTTAATTTACTTCTCTTCTGTTGTCCTCAATTCATTTAGACTGGCAATCAAACAGCATGAAGTCCTTTCTAAGACCGGGAGAAGGGCAAGTCAGAGAACAAGAAAATAAATAATAATTTGGGGAAAAATTGAATATGAGTAAAAAAGGTTAAAATGAAAAAAATTAGAGCCATTGACAAATATGGCAGGGTAATAATGAGTACAACAGAGGGAAGTATCCATCCTCTTATCAGTCATAATGAGAAATATTAGCAAAGCTGGAAGTTGTAGAACAGTTAGAATATTCCACTGAAGATGTCCCTCAGCAAAGCAGAGATGTCTTAGGAATTCTTTTCAGCTGAGGATGTTGATGAAATATCTGATAACATATTCCCTGTTATTCATCCCATTTCCCATTGTATTACAAACACGTAGATACTGAAAGGTACACACATGCATACGTGTCTATATCTATATTTTTATAGATATTTACACACAGACACACACACACACACTAGCAGTGACTTTCAAACAAGCAAATGAGAATTAAATTTACTGAATTTTAATGGCAATTAGATGTCTAACTTCCTCAAGTTCCTTTGAATAAAATCCCATCTAGCAGTATCATATTGGCAAAATATAAAATAATTGTGATGTCTCTTGGCATAAAGCTGTTTATTATTGTTTTATAATTATTTTGTTTTTCTTCCACAGAAAAGATATAAATATATTTAAGCAATAAAAAAAGTTTTCAGCAATTCACTGGTTCACTTAACTCCCAAAGTTTTTCTATAAGAAATGCATAAAATGAAATTTATTTTCTAAAGGCAGCAGTCAGTACATTCCCCCCCATAAGCGTCATTACTTTAAATGAAAACTCATTCATTACTTCTGAAAGGTAAAACATAATGCATGTGGCTCAATTTAAAATACAGAGTTGGAAGTTATTGTTACATTGACACAGGATGGTGTACCTGAGATGGGGATATGCTCTTTTACTATTTATGACCAATCCTACAGCATGAGAACAGCTTTTTGCACACACTGTTTCTAATTTGTCATAGCTTATGAGCAGCCTGACAAGCCAGCATGTACCAGGCACTGGAGGATGGGCTCCGTCTCCAAAATGGGCTCCATCTCACAAACACCTAGTAAACAATTTTTTTTCAGCTGGATTCTCTGTGTAGTTCATTGACAGGAGATTAATAGAATTTGCTGTTTATGCAGTAATTTTCCCTTCCATGCCTGCTCTGCAACTGCTGTTAGAAGGATCCTTGAAGTCAGGTTGTGAAGGCTGTGTTATGCGAACAAACATTTCACAACCGAATGTTGTAAAGACTGTTTCTGTCAGACTGCATTGTGAACTGCTGCCTCACAGAGTAGATCGTTATCAATGACAGCAGTAAATGCATGGAGTAAAATGTATCACATGAATAAGTGTTTACCAGTTATTAGAAATATGATCAGTTTGCTACTACTGAAGAATCCAAACAAGTATTTGACACACCATTTCATGAGAAAGAAGAATCTTCTTATATAATAACACCGTACCATGCGTACTTTCTGGAATATGTTTTATTTTTTTTTATCAAAGGCTGCAGGTCTTTCAGTATTTTCTTGAATATACTGAATGTGTATTGAATATTGGCTGTGCAATTCTAGATGGGATTCCATAGTTTTATATGCGTGTATATAAAACTTAGGTAGCTGAAGTGAGATGGTCCCCTAAGGATCCCTTCATTCTCAAATGGCAAGGTACAGATGATTCCAAACAAGGTTTCATTTAACTTGAATCCTTGCCCTCCTTAGGAAGAGTTAAATCATGCTCTAGAGATTATTTTTATCCATTAACTGAAAGAGGGGGTTAGGATGAAAAAGTTCTGACTTTCAAACATCTACAGTAAGGGCAGACAAATGCCACACATTGTTTCCAAAACTGGATGTCTTAAAAGACTAATTCTTACCAGTATTTTGTGTGATTCAGCAATAATAGTAATTTATTCTGGAATTCTGTAACTTCTGGACAAATAAAAAAGCTTAAGTATAAGAAGCTTTTAAAAGTTTTTTTGTATTTTTTTGGTTTTTAAGGGTTTTTTTAAAATGTTTATTTACCAAATAAATGAATATTGAGGGATTGGACAGAGACAGTGAATGAGCACAAGAACTTACATTTATTTGTTATCTTCAAATATAAAAACAGAATTTTAACTGAAAACAAAAATAGCAATTTGTAAAATGCATAAAAAGGAAAGATATTTTCATAAAATGCATTAACAGCCTTTGTAATTCCTTGCCGTAAGACATAAGGAAATCAAGAACTTAGAATATTAATAGTAACATTTTTTACCCAACTAAAATGGGATCAGGCAGGCACTGTTGCTAAATAGATTTCAACTGAGAAAGAGTGTCTGATATATTTTCCCCAGCTTATTCAAGATAATTAAAATGTTGGGGTCCTCCCAGGCCACATGTTCTGACATGAGTATTGTTTCAAAGGAAGGTGTTTTGTAAGTTTAAATCCTAAGGCTATTTGGTCAAGATTCAAGTTAGTGAGGTTTCTACATCTATTTTTGCAGCTATGAATACAGATGCATACAGATCTCAGAGTCTTCATATGCTATCCTTTTCCATAGAGAGGGAACATTTTGTGTAATAAGAGCTAAAGTTTATTCACTGTAATTTGTCTTTTGCAGTAGGAAATGCTTTGAAAGAAAGGAGGAATTTTAGGGCTCCTCAGACAGAAGTTCATTTTTTTTATTTGTCCTCATGTCAACCTTTTTCTCCTTTTGCTTCTTCCTTTTGTTTTTTTTTTTTTTTTCTCTTGCTCAGTGTCAGAAAAAGGAACCGGACAATTCAGCAAGGCATAGCACCACTGAATACCTACAGGGGCAAGAAGGAGTGGAAGCACAGATGAGGACATTTAGGGAGCATCTTTGAAACCATTAGAGTTACAAAACCTGAATATTAAATCACTACTCTGAGAAACTGGAACTGATTTATCTTCAAAGTAAGAATTTTCATTATCTATTTCCTAGCTCCGTAACTGTCAAGGTTACCTGTATCACATCAAGACAACATTCTTAAGCTAAAAATCTTTCCTTTACTGTATAAGGTGTTTCAAACATTTCTGACCTCTGTGGATTTAGACTTCATATCCATAGTCAGCTATGATTTTGCTTATGGACCTAAAAGCCTCACAACTTTGTATTTATTTTGCAAGCAATGTCTTTAAGAAGGTTGTGTTAATAGTGTCTTGAGGGCTAATAAGCAGATGTGTCTTACATTGCAGTCAATGAAGAGAATTTTGTGTTCTTACCCAATTCAAGCAAAATTATTGAGGGAGCAAACTGAAATCCATATTTCTTTTCAAGAAAATCTTTCTTCTATATTTTGTTGAAGCTAGCAAAGAATAAGAAAATACTCAGCAATTCAAACTAGAACTGGGCAAAATTTGTGACAAAACATCTCTGAAATATCTGATTAAAATATTTATGAAAATAACATGCTTGGATTAATAAATTCATTAAACTGTTTCAAAATAGTAAATATCTTTTTATCATTTCCCAGGTGAATGTTTTCATTTCTAGCTGAAATATATCAGTTTATTTAATTTTCATCTTGAAATATTTAGTTTCCATTAAATTTCTTTTTTTATGTGCGTTTTGATGTTTTTCCAAAGAGATATTTTTATTTGAATCTTTAATAAGCTACTTACAAAAATAATAATAAAAAAGATTTAAGATTAAAGTACACTTTTTTGCTCTTCAGTGCATTCTAGTATAAATAAATTACTTCACTATGAACCCTCACTACTTTTCCTCCAGAATTTAGGAACTACAGGTAAATCCAAAAACCTACTTAGTTACACAGCATCCTGAGGACCATCAGTTTTCTGAGAACAACTTCGTTAAAAAAATGAGGGCTTTCCTACTGCTGGCTATAGATGATGCATAAATCAGAAGAGAGTGAACAATGGGTGAGGTGAGCATAACAGCTTGGCAAGCATCCAAAACAAAGGGTAGTTCAGCCACACCATAATATAATTTAGTCAATGCTGTTTTAGATAGACACCTCAAATTTGGGAGCACACTTAAGATCATACATGATCAAAAGTAAAAACATAATGAGATTTACTCCACATTTATATGAAAACTTCATAGAATCATAGATTGGTTTGGGTTGGAAAGGACCTTTAAAGGTCATCTAGTCCAACCCCCCTGCAATGAGCAAGGACATCTTCAACTAGATCAGATTGCTCAGAGCCCAGTCCAACCTGACCTTGAATGTTTCCAGGGATGGGCCATCTACAACCTCTCTGGGAAACCTGTTCCAGCGCTTCACCACCCTCATTGCAAAAAATTTTTTCCTTATATCTAGTCTAAATCTACCCCCCTTTAGTTTAAAGCCATTCCCCCTTCTCCTGTCGCAACAGGCCCTGCTAAAAAGTTTGCTGCCATCTGTTTCATAAACCCCCTTTCAGTACTGATAGGTTGCAATAAGGTCTCCCCAAAGCCTTCTCTTCTCTAGGCTGAACAATCCCAACTCTCTCAGCCTGTCTTCAGAGGAGAGGTGTTCCATCCCCCTGATCATTTTTGTGGCCCTCCTCTGGACCCACTCCAACAGGTCCATGTCTTTCTTATACTGAGGACCTGTGAGGGTGTGCTCCCCCGCCCAACCTGACCTTTATCTCCTGTAACCCTGCTCAAGCAATAACTACCAGGGGCAGTCGTTAATGGATGCTGATGGTGATAGCTTCATCCATTAACAAAGTGGATTCGGGAGACAGATAACAACACAATATCCCTTGGTTATTGTGAGAAATACGCCCACCTAACCACAGTTATCGGTATCCAAATATGACTATGAGTCAATCATCTTACCCCTATAAATAGTGAGCAGCCCAAGAGCCCTTTGAGCTCTCCTGCACAGCAGTGGGCTGCACAGCGGGATCTCCCCTTGAGTAGGGACGCCTCTCAAGGTTACTCCTCGAGGCTGAGAGATTCCTTGCCACGACAGATCCTCGGTAAGTGACTAATAGCATGCTAAACTTTGAAATCTTAGCTAAGTGATATAAAGGATTGATTGTGCATATATAATCCTTCAGACATAAACCGTGAACCAAGTCTGGGACTAGGATTGGATCCAGCTGCACCTAGACTCCTCTCTGAGAAGGAGTTTAGAAAGCAAGGGGGTCCTTTCTGAACCTCATGAGTCAACGGGAGGGTCTCCCTGACCGTTCTGTCTGACCCTGTCCTCTATGCAGCAAATAATCAAGTGTACTTTGCCATCGAATCTTGTTAAATCACAGTCACATTTACCATTGAACTTTGTTAACTCACACTTTAACTCACTGTTTTTTATCAATAAAGCATTGTTGCTTCTCCCTTGCAAGTGAAGTGCAGTCTCACTCCATCCGCAATGGGACTGCAGAACTGGATGCAGTACTCCAGGTGGGGTCTTACTAGAACAGAGGAGAGGGGCAGAATCCCCTCCCTCGACCTGCTGGCCACGCTTCTTTTGATGCAGCCCAGGATACAGTTGGCTTTCTGGGCTGCAAGCGCACATTGCTGGCTCACGTCCAGCTTTTCATCCACCAGTACCCCTAAGTCCTTCTCGGCAGGGCTGTTCTTTATCCCTTCCTTCCCCAGACTGTAGTGATACCAGGGTTTGCCCCGACCCAGGTGCAGGACCTTGCACTTGGCCTTGTTGAACCTCATGAGGTTCACACAGGCACACTTCTCAAACTTGTCCAGGTCCCTCTGGATGCCATCCTGTCCCTCTGGCATGTCGACCGCACCACTCAGCTTGGTGTCATCTGCAAACTTGCTGAGGGTGCACTTGATCCCACTATGTCGTTGATGAAGATATTAAACAGCACCGATCCCAATACGGACCCCTGAGGGACGCCACTCATCACTGATCTCCATCTGGACATTGACCACCACTCTCTGGATGTGACCATCTAACCAATTCCTTATCCACCAAATAGTCCACCCATCAAATCCATGCCTCTCCAGTTTAGAGAGAAGGATGTTGTGGGGGACCGTGTCCAAGGCCTTACAGAGGTCCAGATAGACGACATCCATTGCTCTTCCCTTGTCCACTGATGTAGTCACTCCATCATAGAAGGCCACTAGGTTAATCAGGCTGGACTTGCCCTTGGTGAAACCATGCTGGCTGTCTTGAATCACTCCAGTGTCCTCCATGTGCCTTAGCATAGCTTCCAGGAGGATCTGTTCCATGATCTTGCCAGGCACAGAGGTGAGGCTAACAGGTTGGTAGTTCCCAGTCAGCCTAAGCATATGGAAAAAAGCAATTTGGATTTCATCTACATATTTCTAGATTTCTTTTCCTTCGATATAAACCTTGTAAAAGCTGATTTTCAGATGCTTATTCGGTTTAGTAGTTTTGCCAATTAATTTGACAGTAAATGCTTTATTATTTGTTTATTTTATTTTTACTTTTGTCGTGGTTTAACCTCAGTCGGCAACTGAGCACCACACAGCCGCTCACTCCCTCCCTCCTGCCCCCAGTGGGATGGGGGAGAGAATTGGAAGAGTAAAAGTGAGAAAAACTCCTGGGTTAAAATAAAAACAGTTTAATAATTGAAATAAAATAATGATAACAACAACAACAACAATAATGTAATAACGATAATATAATATAAATAATATAAATAATATATTATTATTAATATACAAAGCAAGTGATGCACAATGCAATTGCTTGCCACCTGCTGACCGATGCCCAGCCAGTCCCCGAGCAGCGGCCCCCCCAGCCAGCTTTCCCCAGTTTATGTACTGAGCATGGCATCATATGGTATGGAATATCCCTTTGGCCAGTTTGGGTCAGCTGTCCTGGCTGTGTCCCCTCCCAGCTTCTTGTGCACCTCCAGCCTTCTCAGTCGGTAGAGCATGGAAAACTAAAAAGTCCTTGACTAGCGTAAGCACTACCTAGCGACAACGAAAACATTGGTGCGTTATGAACTTTGTTCTCATCCTAAATCCAAAACACAGCCTTGTACCAGCTACTAAGAAGAAAATTAACTCTATCCCTGCCAAAACCTGGACAACTTTGTAAAGCACAGTCAGATTAAGTTAATTTTTAGTAATATATTGTCCTTTCCTTCACTTACATAGCTGAAATAGAGAATGAATGTAATGATTTCACTTGACTGTAATACTTGAACTACTTTATCCTCCTGTGCTTAATACAGCTGTTGGCTTGTATGATTCCTTTCAGAATTTTGTGGCAGCTTCTCTTTGAATGTGTCTGAGAAGTCAGATTTATTTTCACTGCAACAATCTGCCACAGCATTTCGTGTATGTTTTTCTTCCTCCAAGTACACAGCTTTCATGTTTCTCCCTGCCCCCTTAAAGGAATGGCTTTGAAAACAACCAGCAGTTTGAAGTTCTGAAATTCAATGTTTCAGTTCAGGATATTTAAGCTGGTTATATTTCAGCGTATTCTCTTTTATGCTTAGAAGTACTGCCCAGATCTAAACATAAGCTGTAGCAGTCAGTGAGTTCCATTTTCAGGAGATAAATATTAAAAACAAACAGACCAGAAACAGTAAGGGAGAAATGTAAATTTCCAGTTTCCTCTATCACTTTTACTATTAATTTCACATTACTGTACTGAGCTAGGTCTCTTACTTGAATATAGTGATCTTTAAGATTAAAAAGAAACCCAAAATCCTAAAGAATTTTTTTTTTTTTAATTCTGAAAGCTGATTATAGGGGAATTAGACTGTTAATTGAAAAGCAGAGAAGCAGTAGCATGCAACAAGCATTTTTTAAACATAGAATCATAGAATCATTATGGTTGGAAAAGACCTCTAAGGTCATCGAGTCCAACCGTCGACACAACATCGCCATGCCCACTAAATGATGACCTTAAGAGCCTCATCTACACGTCTTTTAAATAGTTCCAGGGATGAGGACTCAACCACTTCCCTGGGCAGCCTGTTCCAATGGTTAACCACTCCTTCAGTAAAGAAATTTTTCCTTACATCCAATCTAAACCTCCCCTGGAGCAACTTGAGGCCATTTCCTCTCGTCCTATTGCTTGTTACTTGGGAGAAGAGACCGACACCCACCTCGCTACAACCTCCTTTCAGGGAGTTGTAGAGAGCGATGAGGTCTCCCCTCAGCCTCCTTTTCTCCAGGCTAAACAACCCCAGTTCCCTCAGCCGCTCCTCATAAGACTTGTTCTCCAGACCCCTCACCAGCCTCGTTGCCCTTCTCTGGACACGCTCCAGCACCTCGACGTCCTTCTTGTAGTGAGGGGCCCAAAACTGAACACAGTAGTCAAGGTGCGGCCTCACCAGTGCCGAGTACAGGGGCACGATCACTTCCCTACTCCTGCTGGCCACACTAGTTCTGATACAGGCCAGGATGCCATTGGCCTTCTTGGCCGCCTGGGCACACTGCCGGCTCATGTTCAGCCGGCTGTCGACAAACACCCCCAGGTCCTTTTCCGACAGGCAGCTTTCCAGCCACTCTTCCCCAAGCCTGTAGCGCTGCATGGGGTTGTTGTGGCCAAAGTGCAGGACCCGGCACTTGTCCTTGTTGAACCTCATACAATTGGCCTCGGCCCATCGATCCAGCCTGTCCAGGTCCCTCTGCAGAGCCTTCCTACCCTCGAGCAGATCAACACTCCCGCTCAACCTGGTGTTGTCTGCAAACTTACTGAGGGTGCACTCAATCCCCTCATCCAGATCATTGACACCTTCATTCATCACTGTGCAAACATGTGATAGCAGTTATGGGGGAAGAAAATATTCCCTATTCTGTTCTATCACACTGTCAGCCCTGGGGATCCTTTCTTTTTTTTCTTTCTTTTTTTTTTTTTTTACTCAGAGCAAAGAACAGTAAATATTTCATTCACAGCTGGTTTTACACTGAATCTATGTGAATGTCAATATTTCTGTATAGTTAAATACGCATATAATTTTCAAGTCAGCATTTTTAATATGGGCCATTTATATATTAACAACTAAACATAGTTAGTAATAATTCTGAGAAAGTTTTTGCCATTAATTAAGTGAGTCTGGTTTTGTGTGCTTCAAGATCTTCCTACCTCTCTTCAGCAGCAGCATGGTGAGCCTCCAACAGCAAAAGTGTTAACTGAGGCTGTAGCTCAAGGAAGACCTCAGCTCTTGGAAAGTTCTTTTTGCATAAACATCTGAATGTTTTTGTTATAAAACTAAAAGGAAAACAGAGACAGTTCAGATATGTAATTCAACAGTTTCAGTTCTAGCATTGCTAATTTTGAAGTCTCAGTCCTTTTTATCAACTAAATTCTAGAGCTATGAACATGAGTAGGAGTGTGACCCTAATTTCCAAAGTTTCATTCATTTGTTTTATGAAGGCATGTGTCTGTGGGTGGAAGTAGACGACGATGACAGCTGTGAAATATCATCAGTCATCTGATCCTTCAAGTGTACTCTCAGGAAAAGAAGAGAAAATAAGTATTCTCAATTTTCAGGGGACATGAAATACAGTTTGATGTGAACCATGCCATTGAAACCATAGTGGAGTTGATATAAAATATGCTTACTCCATGCAGTAATGACAATCCTTATCAACCCAATTCACAGGATTAAAGATTATTCATTCCACATTAGAATGAGAGAAGTTTTAATTTCGCTCTCTCTTTACTCTTGGTTTTCCAAAGTGTCTCAGTGTCAACAAAAACAAATAATACGTGTAATCTAGACATAGTTCCTTTTTCTTCCACATATCATAATTAAATTTGACATGAAATAAAACAAAAATTCAAACAGTAAAATATTTAATTAGTCAAAAACCTAGTGAAATAAGAGTAAAGGACAAACTTTTTTTTTTCTTTTTTTTTTAGAAAAACATCCAAAACTCGTTGGGAATTTACATTTTTCTTTCACTGTGAGTTTTAAAAATAATCTTATTAAATTTGGATGTGTGCTTTAAAAACAAAATATGGACTGAAAATATATTTAATTTTTCCATTATTAAAATGTTTGAACTCCCTTATGATTAAATTATAGACAGTAATAGCTAGGTTCCACTTTCTAGTTATTTTAACAACTTGCTTCAAATACTGGATTTAGAGCTTATTCTCACTTGCCTCTTTCAAAAGAGCTCCCAGTTAAAAAAGAAAAAAAAAAAAAAAAGAGTAAGTAATAGTTTGTTTCAAGGGTCTTTGGCTCCACCTTGTGTCCATTGTGCTTTCCTAAGGAATCTGACATGTCACATAAAAAAGAGAAAGAAAAATATAGAATGAAATTTACTGCTTAAACTTATAGGGAAGTTTTACCATTGGCATCTGTGATGTTGGATTTGACCTCACCATCCACGGAGTGATGAAGCTCAGAAATTCTGGTATTTTCCATTTTTTTCAATAAATATAGAATTCAAAATATAATAACATTTCAAATGGAGAGACACATGATAAACTACTCAGAAATGTTTTCTGTGTATATTCGTAAAGACATAATTTACTGGAATAAATCTTCAGTTTGTATAGGTAATTTCTGCAGTAGTATCAGAGTTTGACTAGGAAGCTAGAAAAAGTAACATGCAGCAAATGGCAATGCACTCTGCTCATACACCGTAGATTGTGCCTAAGCTTTGAAAGAAGAACCAGATTTTGCAATCACCATTTCAGATTCAACTAGGTCGAATGTGAAGTCACTTTTGTGAAAAATAACCTCTCTCTTTTAGGTTCTACTGTACTAAAAGTGTTTCTCCACAAAAGGCCTCTGTAATTTTATGAAGGAGAAGTATCTGGCCTAAAGTTAGGCAGATGCCTTTCAGAAGTTACATGTAGAATTTCGGTTCCTGTATCCTGCCTTTTTATACCTTTCTGCTCTTCTTCAAAGTTATGCTGACAATAATGTGCAGTAAAGCTGAGTCAAGTATAACTGCTAGAGCAGCGAGTGGTGTGTGTAATGAATGGGAATTTTTTTACCCTGACTTATCAATATTTCATAGGGCTATCTACCTAAAATCAGTCAGTGTTTTCCCCTTTCCTTTTAGGTACCCACACTGGTACAGAGTTGTTTGCGGGGTTTTTTCACCCAGTTGGGAGTGAATGCTATGCTTTGCCATTTCATGTATGTGCCTTATCTTGTGGTGCACATCAGATCATCCAAGCACCTTCAAGGAACACCAGAGATACCAGCTGAGAGTTTGGGCTTTTGGAAACTTCTCTCATGAACTTGTCAAGAGGCTGATTTTTGGAGCCTCACTATATAAAGTGGGTGCCTCAACACAACCAGTAACCACCTCAGGAATCAGGAGTATCTCAGTTCTTCTAACTTACACAGTATATTGTAAGAGCAATAGTTTCCAAAGAACTAACAGAAAGAAAAGGGATATTTTAGATTACATCCTAGGCAGAAATGGAATATGTTCACAATAAACAAAATCATCCCTGTGTTTTTTTCAATTTTGTCTATTAATTTCATTCCTTGCTGTATCTGCTCAGCTATTTCCATTTACTCATTTTTTTTTCTTCAGTTATTTCTAAGACATTATTAAACTTTTGTTGTTGTTTTTTTGGTCTTCTGTCTTCTTTCTCTCTCATACTTCTGTGGGAATTTTTCTTGAACAGGAGGTGCTACCAAGAGTCTATATTAGCTTTTCATCCTAAAAAAAATGAGACATCAAGTTTGGTTCCATGATTTGTATAAACATCTTTTTGTCTTGTCTAGCTGTTTTGTTTGTTTGCTTTGGAATTTTAGTGCATGGCTATTGGTCTACATCACTGAAAAGAAGAATTTGCCAATCTCAACTTTTATCAACCAGACTATGTCAGAATTTTTAACACAAAGATCACGTTTTTTCCCCTCTTGTTAAGGAAGGACATATTGAAAACAATTGCATAGTCCAGAGTCCTATAAAGCAGTTACAAAATGAAGCTCAACCAGAGAGAAATAATAAGAGAATGCTCTGTGGGGTGAGAAAGGAAAGGAGAAAGACTCTGTGCTCATTTTGCTATATTGTTCTCCAAATCATGCACTTTTCTTTCCCCAGATCTCTTCCTCCCTTATAACAACTATTGTCTTCTCTGAAGCAGAGGAAAGCAAAAGACTGAGAAAACCACTGTGCAATCCAGAATACGGGAGCTCATTACTGACACTACTGCTCTCTCTGGCTTCTGTTAGAAAGCTGTCATTTCCTGATATACAAGCCACAGATTGAATGCTGATCACCATGGTAGCTAGAGACAGATCTCTATGAGATAAATCAGCCTGGTGTACAGATTTTCAGTAACCTTCAGGGACTCATATGTTCAATATTGCTGGTTTAGGACCAGTGGAATTTGTCCTAATGGTTCTTTTGCTTTATTTCTTTTCTAGTCACACACCTTCTTTTCTAGTCTACACAACTTCATAAGAAAAATATTCAGAATTGCTCTCAGTCATAAGAAACAAAGTTATAAGATAGCTGGGAAGGCATTTTGAGCTTGATTTTCTTAAGAGCTGATTACTACCGCGAGGTACTTTAGCAAAGAGACTTTGGCACAAATGGTAAGTGCCACTGTTTTTCATGGGCATACTGAGAACACCAAGACTCTTCACCTCCTGCCTAGAAGGACACACACACACCCCCACTCAGTGCAATGATTCCCAAGTCCATCATTTTAGTATATGCTAGGGAATAAATAATTAGAATATGCAGTCCTCTCTTTTAAGTAACTCTACAGAGTACAGGTTGCATCTGTATGGCATGGCTCATTTTTCCCTGTGCCCAAATTCTCAATTACTGGATAAGTTCCCATGGCAAAAAGAGAATAATGCATGAGCCAAGACTTCTATGCAGAAGATTGTCCTAAAATATGAATGTGGCAATCAAAACCAAGTCGTGGTGAGGTTGTGGATGGTCATGGAAAAAAATCAGGAAGAAGTGGGGAGAACTCAGAACTAGACAGAGCAAAGACCAAAAAAAAACCCCATAAAATGTGAAGGTCTACATTATCAAAGAGGAAAACAGTTATCAGTCTGGCAGCAAGCCTCGACAGTATAGATAAAATAACATCACATATATTACCTGTATAATGTGTTGATAAATTTCCGAAGACCCACATGCTACTCACCTTAGCTGTTTCTATTTTGAGTTTGCACTTCTGAAACCAGAATAAGCTTTGTATCTAAGTAGTCCTTTATATTGTCTTCTGTTTTGTAGTTGCAAAAACATATAGCAAATTTCCATAGATCTCTTGATTGTTCCTTTGCACAAGTATATCACCCACTGAAAATCTAAGGATACTCCTTTTGTTATCTGGAATAAAAACTCCAGTCATAACATATATATGCACAGATTTAGTTATATAATGGCAGGGCCAAATGGGAACAAGTGCTATAATAAATGGCTACTCAAATTTTTTTTTGTGTTGATGAGACTAAAACCATCTTGATTGTTTCAATTGGACAGATGTACTTAAAAAAGTTAGTTCTGTTATATGTCTTACTATTATTCATGGTCCAAGTAAGGCTATTTTTATTGTAATCTTTTTCATTATTTTATTTAAACATATTTCATCTCCAAGTAAGGTTCTGAGAAAACAGAAAAGGATGTAGATTCCAAAGTACATGGTGTAAATTGTGTATAAACACCTCATTTTCCCTCACAGAAAAGTAAATGAAGTTCTAACTACTTACCTGAAATCTACTAAGAATTGAAATAAAGCTCTTTATACTAAAGAACAGACTTGTTGCACCTTTCTAGTCTTTAATGAATATGTAAAAAGGATGTTTAGAACTTCTTAAAGTACTAAATACAGCCTTGTTTGATTTGCTTTCAATCAACGTACCTTGGCCTTTCGAAGGCAAATCGTTGTTGGTATTTGCATTTTTTTAATCCATGAGTTCTAATAAACAGAGCTCTCCTTTCTTTAAGAAAATACAGCTTTAGGCATTAATGTAGGGTATACCCTCTAAAGAACTGAGTTATAAACTTAACACATTCTTGATTCATTTCCTCCATGGAGAGGAAAAAAAGGTTAGCTTTTTCTTCTTACCATTCAAGTGTCATATTTTCATTGCTGGATGAAACTGAGCTACAATGAAGAGTGAGTCAGCGCTAGGTCATGGGAGGAGAGGACGTCACAACAGGAGTGTTTCCAGTGTAATTCTGATGGGCTTTGTCTTGACTGTAAGGAACTCTTGAGACTTACAGAACAAGAATTTTGGGGAAAAACTACAAATTCCTATTCCCACTGCTGGACTCCCTTCTCTTACTGCTTGTTCCTGTAGCAGCTTTAATGGGATTCTGTCTTCTACTTCTTGTTTAGGATCCATATCAGCAATTATTTGCTCTATGTTTCCTAAAACAGCTGAGGGAACTCTTCTTGGCTCTTCCATATTCATTTCATGGTCCCACCAATGTCTAGGCTTATAATTCTTGTTAACTTTTTGTTCTTTAAAGGAAGTATTGTCTTAATATGCTGTTATTCTCCTTTATTTTAACAGCAGTAAAACACTTTTCAGCTCTAAATTTCATTTATACATCCTAGCCTGTTAAATCACTTTTTTTTCTTTTCACTGATTCTTATTTGTTGATATTCTTCCATCTAGGTGGCTGAATTGCTGAAAACCTTCTCTAAAGCTTGTTTGTTTCTGAATAACATCCCAGGAAAGAACAGTGGGCAGAAGAAAAGCTGCTGACTTTCTAATGCAAAGAACATTGTATGGCTTCCCTGAAAAGTTTGACGTAACTTATGGGATTCATCTCATGTATATTTAGATATTTTTAAATTATTGAATGACATATCTTCCTCCATTTTATTTAATATTTTGATCAGAATAGGCACCCTGCATTGCTTGTGGAGAGAGAACCATCCTAAAAGTGCATATTTCTTTCTAATTACTATTAAGGGTACCTAGGGTGACTAGCTCAAAATTGATGCCTGCATTTGGTCAGATTAATCTTCACTAAATTGCTGAATTCTTGATGAACTTTTAGGTGTAAATTTTTTTAGGAACCTGTAAGGATAACATTTCAAATAAGTAAGACTCTGGATTTGTAATTTTGGATTTAAGTTCATAAATTAAACTTAATGTTTCAGTTAGGCAGTCCCTGTATCCTTTTTCATATATATCCTGTGGTATCTTTTTAAAATCACATTAATCCACTCTTTAGGCACCTGAATGCATTTAGTAATTTGCCTCTAAACTTTGTTGCTGTAATGAGATGTTGCTGAAAGTTAGTGACTTCCCTCATCAGGTCCCAGTCCTGTACTGCATTTAACCCTGAAGCATGAGTAGTCTCATCCAAATCAATTCACAGATTGACACATTCTTAAATGCTTTATTCGATCAGGGACTAAAATGTGAACATATCTGTGTCTTCCCTATCATTATGATAGCACTATTTATAGCTACATTTTCCAAACTCACTCAGGTGTACAAACCTGAGCCCTTACACTTTCAGCTAACTGATTACTCACCCTATTTATGGCTACACTTGCATATTTGCTCATAAAAGCTTATTAATATAAAGTAGTCCTGTAGTAGCAGTATTTAAACTGTAGCTATTATGATACTATATATTACTCTGTTATCTTAATTTAAAAAATAACATTTAAAAAATTGGGTTATTAAGTATAGAATGCTTTTGTGGAGCTTTCCAAAGTGGGAAAATTTTATATGTATTTCTTGCTTGGAGCAATTATGTGAATCCATATAGTTCTCATTTGAACTTCTGGGGTTTCTAAGTAGTCATCATACTTACAAATTAGTCAAATAGGTTGTCACAACAGCAGCTGGCTTTAAAAAAACTGAAGACAATAGAAGGCAAGGGACCCAGAAAAGAAGAAAAAACACCAAAACAAAAAAAAAAAAAAACAAAGAAGAGAAATTTCTGTAATAGCAACTTCATTTCTGCAATAGCTTCAGGAAACACACAAACAAGCAAAAAAAAAAAAAAAAAAAGAAGAAGAAACAAAACAATAACTTTCAACTTGGAAATTTGAGTTTGCAGAAAAATATTCTGAGTGACATATGAAGCAAATCAATTCAGACTTGAAGTCCATCTAGTTTGAGTTAGGTTGTTTGCAACATTCAAAGGCAACATTTCAAGTGCTCAGTATAATTCACTGAAACAGTTTTATTGGGAATGAAGGCTGTTCAATTAGGAAAACAAATTAGTCTCAGTTGTAATCAGTTAAGGATCAAGCTGAGTCATAATCAAAGAGCATCAATTACCTTTTATATATTTGTCTGGTAAAATAAAACAAAAAAAAAATCATTAGGGTTTGCTTCTATGTCTCTTCTAATAAGGTATAGCAAAATTAGAAAGTGTCAATTAATTAACAATGTAATATTCACATTATTCTATTATGAAATAAAAGCAGAGCTCCAGGAATAGTATTCATAGTGTATGAATACTATAATTGCAACTATTTCATTCAAGATTGTCACTGGTGATCATTTTTTCAGATCCTGTTGAAATGGTTAATGGTATACATGGCTGTCACAGTTCCTGGAATCTCCCAGGGGCTTGAAGCAGAATAGTTCCTCCCTTTTTCTTGAAGTTCTCTGAAGGACTTTGGCAACTTATAGTCTCTCAGGTTAAGTCCTATTAATACACACACACATACAAGAATCTAGAGCACTGTAACTCTAAATAAAGGAATCCAGAATTCCTGGATGAAATAGCTGAAATTTAAGTCTTTAAAGCAAATCTCCTTTTTGCCCACCATGCTGTCCTCTCCTCTCAAATCCTTCTTTCCAGCCCAGGCACTTTCAGAGGTTTCTGTGGTTGGAACAACTTAAATGCAGCCATCTAAGGTTTGGTTTCTAGTCCTGCAGGCAGGTCTCTGTATTCTTAGGCAAATTCCAAGTTGTTGAACTGCAAAGTCCTGATTAGCTCCTATGTCCAGGTATATCCCCCAATGATATCCTACCACTGAGAAGACCCGGATTTGCACCAGACTGATTTAGATGTTAGGGTCTGCAGGAAGAAAAGTCAGTCATAAACAGCAAAAGGGTGTCATGACATGCTACAGCCATGTCTTCCCTCAGCAGAAGTCTCCCAGAGTACACCAGTGCTTCAGATTTCTCCATTTTGTTGCTTGTCCTGCCTGTTCCAATCTGTACTTCAAAAATGTTTTAAAGGTGAAAATATTTCAAGGTTCCTCACCAAAGGCTCTTAAAAACACTAACCAGTCACAGGATACAAGGAAAGGTCCTCAAATTAAGGGAAAACTGTTGAGAAGAGAATAAACAGGGAGTAGAAATAAATGCTCATTTTTCACAGGCAAGGGAGGTCACAGCAACAGAGGACTGTGGCCAGGAACTGTGTTGTGGCCTATCCTCTCTAAGTTGTTTGTATGTGATACTGCAAGGAGACTGAGCATGACAACAAAATTTCTTGACTACTAACTTATTGAAGGCAACAAAGGCAAGTGCTGTCTGAAGAACTGCAAAAGGACCTTTCAACATTCTTCAAGAAAATGGCATATTAAGTTCAGCTTAGATAAAAGTAATGTCATGCACTTGAAAATGAACGGTCCAAAATTTACACACATAATGATGTATTCTGAGCTAACCACTAGAACACAGGAATGAGATCTTGGGGTTATAATGGATAGTTCAATGAAAACATAAATTCTTGATAGCAGTCAAAAAAAGAAATAAGCGAACAGGAAGTATTCCTATCCTAAGAAAGATATATTGGAACCAGAAAAAATATGGGGAAGAACAACAAAGATGATCAAAACTGTGACATGTCTTTATGATATGAGACAATAAGGCTTTTCAGTCTGGAAAAAGTAAAATGAGAGGGTAGAGCATGACAGAGATTTAGAAAAATGTGAATGGAATGGGAAAAGTGAAAATAGAGAAGGGAATTTCTTAATAGCTGGAACACTAAATGAAACTAGTGTCTGGCTGAAATAAAAAAAAAAAAAAAAAAGAGGTCATTCTTTGCAGCATAATGCATACTCAGGCTGCAAAAGAAGTTGTAGTTGTTAAAAACATAGGTGTGTTCAGTTAGTGATTGAATAAGTTACTGGAGCAAAAATTCACCAATGGTTATTATAGTGAGTATCTGATCCTCTTATCTCCAAAGTCTAGGAGATTATTCATTGTAATTACATGTGTGATATTGGCATGATTACTTATATCATTGGCTTGCCTGAGCTTATATTTGTCTTTAGGCATCATCTACCTGTCACTATAGAGACATGAGACTAGGCTAGGCTGGCATAATTCTCTGGCACAGTATGGCTAATACTGTGTTCATCTGTTCCAACTCATTGATTGGCTGATTGCCTTATTGCCACTATAACTGTAAAGCCAGAGAAGAACACTTAATATTGCAAAATACTGAGCCAATTAAATGAATGACAGGACAGTGCTGTCAACCGCTAGAAAGTACTGCAACAATTAATGTTTTCCTCAAAGCCTCCTATTGTCTTGAATTTTTGATCAGGTGAGGATCCCAAGTTTTAAAGGAAAGGCTTTTAGACTTGTCCTAATAGAAGATAAATATACCAGAAGACAGATGTAAAGAAAATGTTATGATAATAACAGTAACTCCAAATATAAGAACAGTAATAACAGTAACTCAAAAATATTATATTTTTTAAGTTCTCATAATTTGTATCAATATTTTTGAATACTTGGAGCTAAGTTGGGAAAGTGTTTTGTTAACTTTGCTTTGTTTAAGCCTTTCAGAGGATTTAATGTCCTTTGATGCACTGTCAAGTTACATGACCAATTTACACAATAACATACTCTTAAAAAATGTTCAAGTTCTTTACATTCCCATATAAATATTTCAAGTAACATAAAATTCACTATTACTGATGGAAGCACCACAGTCAACTCTTGATGAAAGTTATGTTGTATGGTGGTTTCTGTGAGGAGTATATCTAGGAATGCATATTTTATGAGAAGCATTATGGCTGAAGATTGGACCGCAAAGCTTCTTCTGTAATATTTAATAAAACTGGAATTTTATGAGAGCTCTACAGTGGTTCAGGTACAGTTTTTACAGAGTATTTAAGTGTTTACAGAGGCCTTCCTAAAAAAAAAAAAAAAAAAAAAAAAAAGAAAAAGAAAAAGAATGTTTATGACACTACAGAAAATTATCCCTTTCTCTTTGGAAAATGTTACTTGGTAGATCCATATTGTGAGAAAATCAGGAAATAGGAGGAGGACTGTATGGTCTAGATTTTCCTGTCCTTTACCTCATATACACCATCTTTATATGTAGCCTCTATTATCAAATTTAAGTTTATCAAGACTGAAAGTTCTTTGGTCGTGCCTCTTCAACTCCCTTTCCTTCCTACCTCCCAAGGGAAGTAAAAATCACTATTATTTTCATAGGCCTTGGGAAAAGAATGAGACTTGGTATGGGTGCATCTGAACTGTAGCCTCAGGACCACTTCTTGCACTACTCCCAGGTGTTTATTCCGGAAAGAATGAAGCCACTGTCCCAGCCCAGGAGGGATACTAACAGCAGTACCAAAAGGATGCACCCTGAACCATCCAGGGCACAGGACCTTGGAAAGAAACAGGGAGCATCCCAACTCTTTTTAGGAATGGCTCCTTTTCTTTGTGAATTCCTGGAGCTAAAGCTATTTTTGTAAACCCTCAGTTTGATCATGCTTTGAACTGCCTAAAACCAACTGTTTGACCACAACGAAAAAGTGGGAAGGCCAAAGAAAAAGAAAAAAACTTCAGATGCATCCTAATATTCGTTGTTTTCAGTAGTCTGTCTTAGATGTCCTGCTGCTCACTGTGGTGATAGCTATGAATCTCACTCTTTTTTTCCTTCTCTTCTCCTATTACACAGGTATCTTAGGCACCTAAGAGCGCTGCAAATTTCATTTAAGGAGCTAAACACTTTTATACATTGTCCTGGTTTCAGCAAAGATAGAGTTAATTTCCTTCCTAGTAGCTGGTACAGTGCTGTGTTTTGGATTTAGGAGGAGAACAATGTTGATAACACACCGATGTTTTCATTGTTGCTAAGTAGTGCTTACGCTAGTCAAGGACTTTTCAGCTTCCCATGCTCTACCGACTGAGAAGGCTGGAGGTGCACAAGAAGGTGGGAGGGGGCACAGCCAGGACAGCTGACCCCAACTGGCCAAGGGATATTCCATACCATATGACGTCATGCTCAGTATATAAAGCTGGGGGAAGAAGAAGGAAGGGGGGATGTTTGGAGTGATGGTGTTTGTCTTCCCAAGTAACCGTTACACGTGATGGAGCCCTGCTTTCCTGGAGATGGCTGAACACCTGCCTGCCGATGGGAAGGAGTGAATGAATTCCTTGTTTTGCTTTGCTTGCGTGTGTGGCTTTTGCTTTCCCTATTAAACTGTCTTTATCCACTTTAACCATGAGTTTTCTCACTTTTACCCTTCCGATTCTCTCCCCCATCCCACCGGGGGGGAGTGAGCGAGTGGCTGCGTGGTGCTCAGTTGCCGACTGAGGTTAAACCACAACATACATATATACATGTGTGTTTGTAGAAATATTCAGGATTATAATTCTAAATTTTCTTTGTGGATCAACCCCTAAAATTTATTTATGTAAGATTCAGAATACTTGTGTATTAATTACCTGTGTATTAACACTTTTACTAGTACTGGACAGACTTTGTTGGGTTTTTTTGTTGTTTTTGTTTTTCCTAGATAAAATATGAAAGTTGGGGTCTCACAGTTCCTCTTGAAAACGGTTTCAGTGTGATTTCATCACTGTTCCACTTACTGGGAAAATGCAAAAAGCTTATGCTACCTTCTGTTAATCAAAGAATTTGTGTGAAAGGAGACATTCCTTATTAAAACAGAGTAAACATTTCAGTCGCTTAAGAAGATGTTTTTGTGCAGTAGTGTTGCAGATCCATAACTCTGATTATAACTATGCCTCATCTCTGATTCTATTTTGAGTGAATATTTAGCTTCAGAAGGTCAATATCATGTAGGTTACTTGCCAGTCAATGGCAAGAAAAGCTTAGCCGTCTTTTGTTCAAGCTCATTTAACTTTTTTGAGCCTAAGGTTTCACTCAGAAATCTGCAAAATAAGCAATGGCAGCCAATTACTCAAGTTAAGTGGGGAGTGAGCATGCATCATTTACTTTTTAACCTTCATTAAGCCTGGCCCTGCTGTCTCTCAGAGGTGATACAAAGGGTGTTGCCTGGCAAAGGATAACAAGCATGGAGGGGAAGGTAAAGACAGATCCAGTCATCTTGTGGCTACCTTGAGAACTGAACCTATTCATATAAGGGAAGATTTTCAAAAATACAAAGAATATTTGGTTAAGCAATTACTGTTGACCTACTTTCAGAAAGGGGTGGCCTAATTTCAAAGGATGAACATAGCGTCACTGTCATGAGCTTTTGAATTTACCCTGTATGAACTGCTCTATTGCAAAGCACTAGGCAAGTAAGAAAAAAGGAAGGCATTAAGCCAATTTATGTAAATTTGCAATTTTTTAAAAAAATATTTTTATTTTTGTAATGAAAATCAGTTTGGCCAAAAAAGGTAACCAATTTTTATCCACCCAAGATTTCACTTTATGAAATACTGCATACAGCACATTCATGTACAGGAATTTTAACAAAACTAATATAATAGGTTTTTTTAAAACTACTTGCAGTTTTTTTTATAAAATTATTTAAGTACTTGAAAAGCTCACAAATTCTGAAAAAAAAAATAGTATGCTGTTACAAGGAATGAAAAACCAAGCACAGTACTGTGATCAAATACATACAAAAGGTAGAATTAATGTTTTGTGTGCAAACATACTTCAGTGTGTCACAGTTTTTTTGACTGTTTAACAATACAAGTTCAAAGTTCTCTTATGATAGTTATGCCTTTGCTTGATTTGATAAATTGGTAAACAGATTTCAGAGAAGGGTCTCTGCTTTGAGATCTCCATAACTTGGGACTTCTGCAGGTTTATGTGATCACAAAACTGGAATCAAATGTAGAAAGTGATGACAAAGTAAAAAAATCTGTCTAAATTGTCTTGCTGTTTGGCTGACAACAAAATGTTTATCTGTTTTGCCCCTTACTCCATAATCAGTCAATAATATTTTGTTGCAATCAAATTACTTTATGAGAATAGTCACAGTGGTCACTGGGTAATAGGGGTTGCCAAATACTTGGATCTTTTTCTTGGGCCTGTAAAAGTTAATGTTCTTCCAACTGTTTATAACAGGGAAAAAATATATTATGGAGAGTAATGTAATTAAAGAACAAAACAGATGGTATCTGCAGTGAGAAAATTATCCTTAGTTGTTGAGTCCTAGAGCACAGATTAACTCTTGTTCATACAGGAGACACTATTCCAGTAAACTTGTATGCATAAAATTAAATGCTGCACATGTTGACTCAGCTGGCCAGCCAGAAGCAGGGACAAAAGCTATCTAATGAAACCTGGTCCTGGTTAGAAAATGCTGGCAAGAATAATTTCTAAGCACTTCAGGCAAGAAAGTGAGTTTGGGACTTTGCTTTGCAGATCTCTGGGGCCACCCAGAATAACTGCCGTTCAGTACTGTGACCTCTTTGTTCTTTTGCAGGTCCAGAAAGTTTTTAGATTGTCGCAGCTATCATTCCAGCCTGTGGAGGTTGGTGACTGTCCGGGTCTTACTATGAGAGGGGAGGTTTGGCAGTTGTCTTTAGGACAAAGGAGGCTATGCTGGAAGATAGAAGCATTTAGTTTATTTATTTGCAATATAGCCTAGGTACTGTGCAGTATGTTTTCTTACAAAGATGCCTACTTGCTTTTGTTTGGGGTTTTGCGCTCTGGGCCAGGTGGGTTGCAGAGACCGACCTTTCCCTTGCTGCAGCTGAAGATGCTCAAAAAGAGGAGCTTATGTAGTGCAATGTAGGGTAGCCAGCAAGTGTGACAAAGCTAGAAAAGAGACACCATGCGGCATGGGTGAAGAAATACTGCAGACAGAAACACCCGAGGGGCTTTGCTGATCCATGGTGCTTTTTCAGGGGCACAAAAACATGGCCCACAGCCCAGCTTTCCCTGTCCCTCTACTACCGCTTTTTGTTGTAACAGAGAGTAGCTCCTCCTGCATCCTCTGTGTACAAAATAAATTCAGTTAATCTGGTCCTATTACTAGGAAATTAAGGTTGTAAACTACTCAGGAATTATGTGCTTGGCCTTTTGCAGACTCACTTGATCTGTCCCCAAACTCAAGTGGAAGCTGTATAGCTGTGGGTAGAGCAGAGCTGAGCCTGAGATAAGATACCCGGACAAAATGCACCAGTGTGATGTCAAGTGAGCTTGGAGTACAAACAAAGCATCTGTGGCCAAAATTAACTTGTGTTTGCTTGCCAAGGTAATCATGGACAGTATGATACCACAGAAAGGAAGAAAAAGCTTGGTTTTGGCATTAAAAAAACAAACCAAACCAAACCAGTTAACAAAACTATTATAGTTTATGTAGGATGTGGTGTTTTTCATGCCAGTGATTCCTGTCTTTCTATTAGAAATACAGGCTGAGTAGCTGATGGCTAAGGGACTGCAGTTAGTCTCTGCATTCTCTGGTAGCCATGCTTGACAGTCATCTACTTAGTGTTATCAAAGCCATGCCATTAAACTACTAAAAAAACTGCTATTGAATCATGTGCTTACAAGGAAATGGGTTTCTCCCCAGCTCCCTTGTGATTAATGAAGAACGTGCTGCTGAGGTGGAAGGCAGCTCTTTTCTGATATATAGATGTTTTGTGTAATTAATGTCCTGTCCTGATAGTTCTGGAAAGGGCACCGTCCAAATCATTCATGTTATGAAGAAACAAGAACTTTATTTTCTCACTCGTCATCATGTGTAATGGTGAGAGTCAACTGATACAAATAACATTGGATTACTTTTCATCATGTATATCCAAGCTAATCCTGTACTGGAAGCCTGTCTGCAATTCGGAAGGAGTGAATCAATGTATGACCATTTCTACACTGCACTGATGCCTCTTGGGCTATCTTATCATCTTATCTGCTCTTGTGATGGACCATGTGCTGCCAGCTCTCATTCATTTTAATGAGAGAGAATAATCTCACACAGTCAAGGCCTTTATCTCCTTCTCTCTGTTACCCACCTTCTGCTTTAGAGAAGTTTTTCCCCAAACTTGTTTCACTTATATTCTGTGACAAGATACGGAATCTGTGTACAAACACTATAACTCTTCTGTTTAATATTGGGGATTATGTGAGACTAAAAATTTCCTTATGAACCTGAGGCTTGATTACTTCCTCTACTTTTTTTTTTTTTTTTACTTTCAACTTGGGGTGCAGTTCCAGGGAACATACCCACATGACACATAAGACAGCCTGGCTGAACTTTAGCAATCTTCTGTTAGAAAAGAAACGCTTTGGGCAAAGAATGTGATCAAACCAAGCAAAAGAGCCCATCCAGGCAGGCTGTGAGTGAATGACATCATTGTGGATGTTGGTCATCTGCTGAGGTTGATCAGGACTATTAGCTAACAAAGTGGTCTAAAAACTGAGTAAGAGGAAAACTCTCTTATCAATCATTTTAAAGAGAAGAAGGAGAAAGTTCATGTTCCAGGGAAGAAGAAAGATGGAGGGAGGAAGAGGAAATATTCAAGACTGGAGAGAAAACTAAGGCAGGAAAGATATGTGTCGTATTATTGTAGTTGGATATGTGTATTTCTTGGGCTGTACAACAAAATGAGTTTCTCTTGTAAACCCTGTAAACTGTAATGAAATCTGTGTACTGTCTCTGGTTCTGCAGAAAAAATCATAGTACCCACTGATTTAGACGTTTGAGAGTGTGAATGAGCACGTCAGTGTGTCAGCAAGGATATGGGTAGTTAGGAGGTCTAAATGGTCCATCTTTCATGTAAAGATATTATTTTATGTTTAATATGACATACTGTTGTCCAAAAAATGTATCAAAAGGAAGAGACACTACTGTAGTCTACTTGTATTAAGAGATCTTTAAAAGCATGCAAGTCCAGCATAAGGGATCAAAATGCTGCAGTCAAAAAAGAACACACAATGAAGTGCTTGGCCAGGGCTTTGAGAGTCGCCAATCTGGAAGCTGAAATAGGAAAACTTGAGTATCAGAAGTACTGAATGTTCACAATTCCTATTAACGTGAATGGGAGTTAAGATAGCTGTCCATAATCTTGTAAAACCCTGAATTGTTGAAAAAGATCCCTCAGCAGGAGCTACAAAAACATGAGTAAATGGAAAAAGAAATTATTAAAACTATGAGAAAGCTTTTTATAAAGTGTTAGGTATGGTTCATCCATCAATCTGTCACGTCTAGTGTTGTCAGATTATTTTGGTGTAAATCGTCACGCAGCTCAACTCAGCCTACAGTTTTATACCAGATGAGGAAGCAGTCCAACTTGGAATCAGTGATTTTTATTTAATCTATGTGGATCTTTAAATATAAAGTCTCTCTACTCATGCTTGTGTTTTCCTTTGAGCAGAGAAATGATGATATGTATGTGAAAGGCAATTATTCTGCTCTGGTGAATTCCTTCCTTTCATCACTGTCCTCCCAAAGCACTTACTTTCTGGAAGTGGAAAGCATACCCCTACCCCATTTCTTACCCCTGAATGAGGAAACAAATGTGAATACACTGTGGTTCTGTTCTGAAATACCATGCATGGTCTAAAGTGTCGGTTAACATTAGCATTGGATGGAGTTTTGCACTAACTTTCAACTGAAAATAGGAAGTGTTTCCAATCAGCGATTCCCTTAGAGCAGAGAAGGTGGAAAATTGGTTTTATAAGCATACAAGAAATTGAAATGAGTCCTTCAATGTTTTCCCTGTTAATTTAGTATGTGAAGAGCCTGCAGCTGATGGAAAATTTTCCCATTATTTTGAATTACTCATATTCTCTTTATATTCATTAGGTCACCTTCCATGAAGCCTGAAAGTGACTACCAGTAATTTGTTGGTGTGTAGGCAGTATAAATCAAATGTCCACAGTGTGTTCCAGTGTTTTAAGTGTGTTTCTTCCAGAAACAAGTAGAACCCCATGCATATCTACTCACATTCCAACTTTAAATGTGAGATATTCACAAGTCCTAAGGGAGAGAACTGGCTTGCAAAAACAAGATAAGAATTTTGACAAGGGCATTCAGAGGTAATTGCCCTAGACTATTGCCAGAGCTCTTCAAACAGTTGTTTTGATTTTAAGATGAAGAAGTTTGTTTGTTTTCCTCCCTTGAAAGAACAAAAAAATTAGCAAAATACTCAGTTAAGAAGGTAAGCAGCTGAAACCCCTCCAGTTCTGTTAAATATTTTAAAATAAAACACTACTAATTACAGGCAAAATGTGGCTGTTGAGTAAGAAGGAGAAAAAAAAAACAAAAACAAACCACAAAACCATCAATGTTGAGGGGCTGCTCCCAGAGCATTCTCAGATAGCAAACTAAACTGTAGTTTATCATGATAATAGTATAAAGATTTATTCCAAGGTTGGCAGGTTGATGTAACCCACTGTTAAGTAGGCCAGGCTCACTAGTTATTGAATTTCCAGAAAATTGACTAGATTCTGTCTTCTCTTGACAGCTACAGCTGCACTCATTAATTTTCAGGATGAGCATTTTAGCTGGCAACTTGATAATGGCTCCATCAAGTGGTACAACTGCTTAATTGCATATTTTTGGTACCACTCGTTAAGAAAAACTTGGCTTCTTAATTTTGGCTTGGAGATGTATTTGGCTCGTCTTGTGAACAATGAACTCTGCCAACAGCTTTCACAGGATAGTTGTTCAAAGATGAAAGATTCATTGCCACTAAAAAGGCCAACATTCATGGTGTGAACCCAAGTGATTTAGAAGAGTGTGAGAGGATCTCAGATGCCCCAGAGAAAAAGGTCAGAGGTTAGATAAGGGATAGATGTTCATTATCCCTCTCTTCTTTTATTATTTTTTCCTGAGACCTAGAAAAACAGTTCAGTTTTATGTTAGCATTGGATATTGGATGATCTATTGCCTAATGCAATAGGCTAACTTCAAAAGGTCTCTTTTGGCTGAAAAGTGAGGAAACAATGAAATTTGAGGTATTATAGGGAAAAAATGCCTTTATGTTGCTTAGGAAGTGACCTTAAAAGCTTTTTCCTTTTTTTCTTCTGCAGCTATAAAAACTGAATATAGTGGATATGTTATTTGGTTAGCTTGCACACTGTTTTCATAATACTTTATTAATTAAATGCCTGCCATGCCAAGAAAATATTGTTCTGCATCTGATGGGGTGATATAGTCAAATATAACTCATGGAAAACTAGGATTTGCAGACTTTGGGTTACAAAGCTTCAGGGCATTAGTACCTCTGCAGGCAAATAAGCTGAGGGGTGTGAACTATCTCTAAGCCAGCAAGAAAGTTTTGCTTTCTTCTACTACCCATCTGCTACACTTCGGGTATATCCTACTTTGAGGAAAAAAAAAACCCAAACCAAACCAAACCAAAACTATGATAAAAGGAGTATCTAGTTAAAAAACAAATCTTCTAAGTATTTATTACCCATACCTGATGATAGGGACAATCAGAAATGATTGATTTTATGTTATTTTCATTTACAGTCATCTGCAGTTTCACACTTTATCATCAACTTCTGTCCATACTCGACCATGCTCAGATTAGTGGTAAGAGTGAGTTTTAACCTTGGGGTTTTTTCTGATTTTTTTTCTTGGCATTATGTGGAAGATTGTAGACCAGGATTTTTGTAGATGTCCTTGTCTGATGTGACATTGGCTACACCTGCAGTTGTAAATAAGCTTGACCTAAAAATCTTCCTCTTTCCTCTTAAAGAAGAAAGTTTTTTACTTTTCACAGTCTACTATGACAGGCAACAGGCACACACATTCCCCCAGGCACTGCTTTGGTGTTTTCTGGGAGTCTGAGAGTTGGAAGGGGCCAAAACCATGCTAGGGAGTGTTTTAACAATGATGTTTTAACTAATATCAGGACTGGGGATAAGTGAACGAGTCCTTGTCCTACCCTTGTTTTATTTACTGCAATAGGTATAGATACTTGTCACAAATCCTGATTTAGGATCCTGCCGACTATGCCAATTTGTTGTGAAAGAGTGATTTAGATCACCTAAAGAACCGCTGTCAAAGGTATTAGCAAAAGTGGTTTTAATATGATGTTGTAAAAGTGTGACTTAACAAAGTTCGATGGCAAGGTTCACTCTATTACTGTATGGCACAGTCATTTGAACAATGATTCAAAACTACCAAGACAAAATCAAAGTTACCAAGACACAAATCAAAGTTACCATGCTACAAGGTTATGCGTGATATTGGTCTCTTACCAAAGATCTGCCGTTGGTAAAAGGTCTCTTTGTCTTGAGGAGTGATCTTGAGAGTTCCTGTTGCAATTGATAAGAACTGGTTATATATGTAAATTCCATTCCCCATATAATGATTTTATATACTTTTAGAAACTGTAGACTACAGTCTGTTTCATGTGAATTTTTTTCACTAAATTCAGTAAGGAATGTTCTTTAGTAACTAACAAATCTTCACTCAGAAACATGAAAGTGATAATACATTCTTCAAAATACATAATCACTGCAACAGCAAAAGAGAAACCCATTCTAGGCTATCTCATAGTTTAAAAAACAACTCTGAAATGTAGAAATAATTTTAAATGGATGGAGCAATATTGGAGTCCATACACTCAGTTTCTAGTGGCGGTTTTAAGGATTTAAGCATATAATTTCCTAGTTCCTGTGAAATTATGTTGTCAAACTGTTAAATAACAAAGTGAGCTTCATGGATATTAGTTTTACGCTGTTTAAGAAAAAAACAAACATGCATAGTATTGCTTGGCTGGCTTCCTATATCACCAGTTCTTTTCACATAGATTATAAGCCAATACAAATTAGGTCCTCAGTTTCCTCTGAACTAATTTTTTTTATTTCCTTCAACTATTAAAGGAGAAAAGACTGCTTTACATCGTTGCACATTATCTATGTCAGTAAGACTGAAAGACATTGATGTTTAAAAAAACCCCATAGAATAAAATTGTTAGAATCGAACAACCCTTTCCCTCAAAAAAAAAGCAAAAAGATTTCTCATCATTGTTGCACTGCATTATTATTGTGACTGCATCAAAACCAGGAAACTGAGACACTACTTTTATGTATAACATGTTCTTTTTTTTTTTTTTTTAAGAAGAAACAATAGCTATTTTTATGTTTTCAGTCATTAAGGATGAAAGTCAACTAGGTGTCCATGAAATTGTCTTTAAATACAGCAACAAGGGGATTCAGTAGCCTAAATATAAGTATTTGTTGTCATTTTAGGCATTGGATGCCTGGCCTCCAGCTGCAGCTCTAGAAGAATGAAGGTCTCCCGTAAATTTTGTGTTGTATCTGCCAGCTGCGTGTAGAGGTCATGGATAATTGGGTCATGCTCACACTCAAGTGGTGAAACTTTATGTGTTTCAAGACTTCCACCTTCAGATACATTGATGGGGAATAAAGAATATAGAGGAATTAAATGGGAAGACAAGATAGGGTTTGAAAGGATGTCCTGTTCCTGATTTTAACCTCTACTCATTTTTAAAAAGAAATCAGAGATTTTGCCTTAATCCCTTGACTCCAATAGCTAGGTTTTTATGAACAGCATCAAATATCATAGACATTAGCAGTAGCAGCAATATAGTTGTTTTCCTGAAACATGATCCTCTCAATCTAGATAAGTTCTTTTTATTATGTTTTCCTAACTGCTCTATGATTTTGATACTTTAAAATCGGTGAAAACTGGCACTAAGAATGTAAAAGCCATACCGACATTTGTGTTTTGGTACATGTGGCAGCATCAGATGTTTTTTTTTATTGACTCCATCATTTTCATTATACAAGTCTGCTGTAAAGTTACAAAATAGTGTTGTACTCCAGAAGGTGTCAGCAGAGTATTAGAAAATAAAAATGAGGAAGCTGTCTAAGGTCTATGGAATTAGAAATTTCAGTGGTAGAAATGGCTGTTTTACATGGTGATCTGTACAGAGAAAACATTGTCTACAACTATTACTTGCTAATCTTTTATCATTATTGTAAAGAAGGCCTGTATTCCTGCACTTTCAACTAGTAAGTTAGTAAGAAGATACTGAAATATATTTTGCTGAAAAAAAGGCCTCAGACCTAAGTATTAGTGTGAAACAAGGAAACAAGGAAATCCTCTGCAAAGATGGCAACAACACTTCCACTGGGCTGAGGGAGTACGCTGACAACTTTAGGGCTAGACCATGAGAAACTTCTTGCACAGTTATATGCCACTGATGAGGTCTTTTATTGATCCCAGAGCCATAGCACAGCTTGAAAAGGAGTACAGAAATGTGGAGCATTTGTTTTATATTCCTTTGTCTCTCCTCTGTTAGTAGCCTGATCCTGTTTCCTCTCAACTCAGTGAAAGAACCCTTACGGATTCACTCATATGAAGCGCCTCACATAACACAATGCTACATTTATACACACATTTTAATAAAAGAAATTACAATACAGATAACAAGAATGTTCAACAATTGTATCAATTTAGGAGTGGAATGAGTAATTATCACCAGCTAATACAGCAACTGTATTAAAAACATTAGGACTAGCTCACTGCCATTGCGGTACCAATCTCAGCTAAGGGCCTTCTAATTGGTGCCATTTTTTCCTCTTTTTAGACCAGAGCCAATTTTAGTTGTTAAGGTACCCTATGGTCCAATTTTCAAGCTTTTCTTGGTTATGAAGAAGGGTTACAAATCATTTAAAAGGCAATGAAAATGAGATTCTTATCTTTATGTGATTCCAGAAACTCTTAATTAATCATAAAAATTTAGGGATTTTTTTTTTTAATACCGTCATGTCATTTTTCTTTTTGATGGTTATAAGGGGAAGTGACTGAAAAAAAGGATAAGCATGGAAATATAAAGTAAATAATGAACTTTAAAAGACGTGAGAAACAAGATATTTAGGAGAGTGAGGCTATGCAGTTCTCTCTTTATATTGCTTTTTATTTTAGGATTAAGCCAAAAAGGATCCATCCAGGCATGATGAACCATGTCACTGTTTTACCTTTCATTGTGTTTGTATGAATTTGGCCATTGAACATTGTGTTTGTATATAACCATGCTTAAAAAAAATCACAATATGCCAAATACAGTCAACAAGATAAGTATCTGCTTATAAGGCTGAAATAAAAACGTGATCAGAGTATTTCCTTGTTTAAGGTCCATCTTGCTCTTTCATAAAATTAATTTTAACATGACTATCTTCTTTCAGATATTACAGGTTTTCTCTTTCATTTCTATCTAGGAAATTTCACAATGAAGAAAGATCACATTATGAGAAGTTTTATTGGTTGTCATGTATCTCGTGCAACTTCAGAGTGCTTGTTTAAATCATTTGAATGGGTCAAGACTTTGAAGTTTAAATAAGCTCTGAAGGGATGAAAGGATCAAGGATGAATTGCAGTCGATGTTTTCAAGTTCCCTCTTTAAGTGACTTTTATGAACAAAATGAACTACAAAGATTTGCCTTTGAGTGAGTAGTTTCAAGGTCTGTAATTGAAAACAAATGTACAAAACACTGTAGCATTAAATTCGGCACGCATATGAGTATATTAGATAAAAATTTTTGAAACAGAGTATCTGTACTTACCAGGTACACCTGAACTGTAAGTAAATAAGTATTTCTTATTCCATTACCATTTATTGGTCATATTCTTTAGGTGAATCAAGGGGGAATTTTCTTGGATGCAAAGCACATTGCTTCCCTTGCCACTGAGTAGGGAGTTTATTCCTGGCACCTGTTAATGAAGAAAAGCAGGTCCTTTCCCCAAGGACTCCCTAACAAAGAGGCCTCCTCTCAGGGTGTTTGCAAGGGAAGTCAACTGAAGTAACTAAATGTTGCTTCCATGTCATTTACAAAACATTTTTTAGATAAACTGAAAGTTGATAAATGTTAACACTGCAGAGACTACATGTTCATATTTGGAACTGTAGTAAGAAGATAACTAAATCATGTGGTCAGTGAGTCAGCTTCCTGTAGACAGTCCTCAGACTAGGGTAAAGGAGCCTTACTTAGAGACATTGCTAAAGAGTTTTATTACCTTCGGTGACAGAGTTGCAAAGTCTTTCACAATAAAATCTCTTTTCCAAAGGAGCAACAGTGTGTTAAGTGCTGTTGCACAAGATGGTCTGCCAGAGGAGGATCTGTGAAGTAGAAGACCAGTAGTCACAATGGGCGAAAAGTGACCTGTGAAATGAAGCAAATACTGAAAGGCTGTTGAGAACCTTCCTTCCAGCTATTCAGTTGTCATCACTTCAGTCAGGATACCTAATAAAGCACAACAACATTGTATATTCCTTACTTTGAAGCCAAGACTTCCCAGGAAGAAAATTTTTCTAACTCTGACAATGACTTGTGAAGGAGATGGCGGGGGTGGGTTGTGGGAGTTCACTATTTGTCAGTGTGGAATTATATTTAACTCATTATTGGATGATCAAATGGTATGAGTAAGCTTGCCATATTTTCAGATGGAAACTTGAGCTAGTGTGATCAGAAGTTCTTTGAGTGTTTGTTGTCGTTTTGTTCTGTTTTAAGTATTAATTTTTAGGAACCTAATCTGGCTTTTGTTGCTAACTGAAAGTACTGGGCAGAAGGGTTAATTACTGGTATGTATACAGAATTTTGTTAATCAGTGATCAAATTTTGCTGTGCAAAGAGAAACAGGTGATAGGCAGGATGCACAGTATAAGATTAAAAATTTGGAGAGCACAGGGTTTAGATTTGATCAGTTTTAAGAAGCTGCAGCTGTAAGGCTGACATTCTTAGTTTGGCTATTTTAGTAACTGATCATTAAGAAGTTTCAGAAAGAATATTGCAGCTCTATGATTTACATTCCTGAAGGATGAAATTGACTTATTTTTCTAAATCTTCTGCATTCTGTCCCCCCTTATCTTGTAACAGATTACATCTTACTAGCAAGATGGGCAATTTTGCCATCTGCTCTAAACTTCAGATAGACAAAATGAGCAGTTATTTTAAAGTTAAGTCAGATGAAGGACAACACAAAGCAGAACTTAGATATCAAACCTTGAGCATTTCATATGGCATTATGATATACATATATTTTTAAAATTACTTTTCAGAGATTCACATGAACTAAAAGAGGAAGTTTAGAAGTTCACCTGAGCGTAAGAGCTCTATAGTACTAGTGTGGACCAATATATATCCAATGACATACAGATTTTGACTAGTTCCCTGTCCTACTACCTTGGATCCTTGACCCAAATGGTTGGGTCAGCTGGAAGTGGCTTTCAAATGAAACTCCTCAGATATAAATGCTCAGTTTTTCAATGGGTCTCTGATCTGTCCCTGTCGTGGTTTAATTTCAGTCGGCAACTAAGCACCACGCAGCCGCTCGCTCACTCCCCCCCACCCGGTGGGATGGGGAAGAGAATTGGAAGAGCACAAGTTAGAAAAACTCGTGGGTTGAGATAAAAACAGTTTAATAATTGAAATAAAATGATAATAATATGATGATGATAATAATAATAATAATACACAAAGCAAGTGATGCACAGTACAATTGCTCACCACCCGCCGACCGATGCCCAGCCAGTCCCTGAGCAGCGGCCCCCCCGGCCAGCTTTCCCCAGTTTATGTACTGAGCATGACGTCACATGGTATGGAATGTCCCTTTGGCCAGTTTGGCTGTGCCCCCTCCCAGCTTCTTGTGCACCTCCAGCCTTCTCAGTCGGTAGAACATGGGAAGCTGAAAAGTCCTTGGCTAGTGTAAGCATTACCTAGCAACAACTAAAACATGGGTGCGTTATCAACTTTGTTCTCATCCTAAATCCAAAACCCAGCACTGTACCAGCTACTAGAAAAGAAATTAACTCTATCCCTGCCGAAACCAGGACAATATCCACCCCTTATTCTATACCATCTGCGTCATGCTCAAGTCTCATATTTTCCAGTACATTTTCATTAATCACCACCCCTTTATATATATATATATATATATATATATACACACACAGAGATATCATTCCCTTCGTCTGTGGGCCATCCCTCTAAAATGTTCGGTGAGTTCATTTAGTCCATGACTTCGGGCTCCATTTGTCATAATAATCTTCCAGGGCAGGAAAAATGGAGATGGTATGTGGTGTTGGATTGTTTCATGTTGAAGTCAGTTCTGGTACCATCATCACTGTGCTTTGCCTGGTTTCACTGAAGTTTATTCTTCATTAGTCTGGGTGATTCTTATTGTAATAACATTAGTATGGCATATAATATTATTAGTATGATTAGTATATCTGTGTATTATTAGTATAACTATTAAAACTATAATTAGTACTTAACATCACATGATCCAGATCATTGGCTATTCTCACCCAAAATCAAATCCCCTTGAGGAACACATCGGACTTCCCCATCCTTCCGCATTATCCACCAAGTGCACCCAGGTCCTTGAGCAAAAGCAATCCCACGGATGGGTCTGCCTCTGCCTGAGGCAGGAATAACCCAGACTGTCTTCCCCAGCATATTTTTTATGTGCACTACAGGGACTTTATTCCCATCTACAGTACGTAAAAGTTCTGACTGGGCAGGGCCTGCTCGATTGGCAGATCCCCTCATGTTGACTAACCAGGTGGCCTTTGCTAAGTGTGTATCCCAATGTTTGAACGTCCCACCACCCATTGCTCTCAGTGTAGTCTTTAACAGTCCCTTGTATCGTTCAATTTTCCCAGAGGCTGGTGCATGATAGGGGATGTGATACACCCACTCAATGCCGTGCTCTTTGGCCCAGGTGTCTATGAGGTTGTTTCGGAAATGAGTCCCGTTGTCTGACTCAATTCTTTCTGGGGTGCCATGTCGCCATAGGACTTGCTTTTCAAGGCCCAGGATAGTGTTCCGGGCAGTGGCATGGGGCACGGGATATGTTTCCAGCCATCCGGTGGTTGCCTCCACCATTGTAAGCACGTGGCGCTTGCCTTGGCGGGTTTGTGGGAGTGTGATATAATCGATCTGCCAGGCCTCCCCATATTT
Source organism: Aptenodytes patagonicus (assembly GCF_965638725.1). Classification (NCBI taxonomy): domain Eukaryota; kingdom Metazoa; phylum Chordata; class Aves; order Sphenisciformes; family Spheniscidae; genus Aptenodytes; species Aptenodytes patagonicus. Next base: position 188,117,133 of record NC_134949.1, on the reverse strand, counting down.
CTATTTCAACCATCGTCCTCCATACCAAAAAGGCTTTAACCACTTGGCTTGCTTGATCGCAGCGCATGTTTCGCATTCATGGATAACCTGTGCAATAGTGTCCATGGTCAAGTCCACCCCTCGATCACAAGCCCATCTATATGTTGCATCTCTTCCTTGGTGGCCTGAGGTGTCATGGGCCCACCGAGCTAGAAATAATTCACCCTGATGTTGCCAGTCCAGATCCACCTGAGCCACTTCAATCTTAGCAGCCTGATCCACCTGCTGGTTATTTTGATGTTCTTCAGTGGCCCGACTCTTGGGTACGTGAGCATCTACGTGACGGACTTTTACAAGCAGGTTCTCCACCCGGGCAGCAATATCTTGCCACAATGCGGCAGCCCAGATGGGTTTGCCTCTGCGCTGCCAGTTGCTCCGCTTCCATTGCTGCAACCACCCCCACAGGGCATTTGCCACCATCCATGAGTCAGTACAGAGATAGAGCACTGGCCACTTTTCTTGGTCAGCAATGTCTAAAGCCAGCTGGATGGCCTTTACTTCTGCAAATTGGCTCGATTCACCTTCCCCTTCAGCCGTTTCTACAACTTGTCGCATAGGACTCCATACAGCAGCTTTCCACCTCCGATGCTTTCCTACAATACGACAGGACCCATCAGTGAACAGGGCATATTGCTTCTCATTTTCTGGTAGTTCATTATACATTGGGGCCTCTTCAGCACGCGTTACCTCCTCCTCTGGCAATATTCCAAAATCTTTGCCCTCTGGCCAATCCATGATCACTTCCAGGATTCCTGGGCGACTGGGGTTTCCTATTCGAGCCCGTTGTGTCATCAGTGCGACCCACTTACTCCATGTAGCATCAGTTGCATGATGTGTACAGGGGACCCTCCCTCTGAACATCCAGCTCAGCACCAGCAGTCGGGGTGTCAGGAGGAGCTGTGCTTCAGTGCCGATCACTTCTGAAGCAGCTCGAACCCCTTCATATGCTGCTAATATCTCTTTTTCAGTTGGAGTATAGCGGGCCTCGGATCCTCTGTATCCCCGACTCCAAAACCCTAGGGGTCGACCTCGAGTCTCCCCTGGTGTTTTCTGCCAGAGGCTCCAGGTAGGGCCATTCTCCCTGGCTGCGGTATAGAGCACATTTTTTACATCTTGTCCTGCCCGGACTGGCTCCAGGGCTACTGCGTGAACTGTCTCCCGTTTAATTTGTTCAAAAGCTTGTCGTTGCTCAGGGCCTCATTTGAAATCATTCTTCTTCCGGGTCACTTGATAGAGAGGGTTTACAATCAGACTGTAATTGGGAATATGCATTCTCCAAAAACCCACGACGCCTAAGAAAGCTTGTGTTTCCTTTTTGCTAGTTGGTGGAGACATGGCTGTTATTTTGTTGATCACATTCACTGGGATCTGGCGACGTCCATCTTGCCATTTTATTCCTAAAAAATGGATCTCCTGTGCAGGTCCCTTGACCTTACTTTGTTTTATGGCAAAACCGGCCTTCAGCAGGATTTGGACTATTTCCTTCCCTTTTTCAAAAACTTCTCCTGCTGTGTTGCCCCACACAATGATGTCATCAATGTATTGCAGGTGTTCTGGAGCTCCACCCTGCTCCAGTGCAGTCTGGATTAGTCCATGGCAAATGGTGGGGCTGTCTTTCCACCCCTGGGGCAGTCGGTTCCAGGTGTACTGAACGCCCCTCCAAGTGAAAGTAAACTGTGGCCTGCACTCCGCTGCAAAAGGGATTGAGAAAAACGCATTGGCAATATCAGCTGTGGCATACCACTTGGCTGCCTTTGACTCCAGTTCGTATTGAAGTTCTAGCATGTCTGGCACAGCAGCACTCAGCAGCAGCATGACTTCATTCAGACCACGATAGTCTACTGTTAGTCTCCACTCTCCATTAGACTTCCGCACTGGCCATATGGGACTGTTAAAGGGTGAGCGGGTCTTGCTGATCACTCCTTGGCTCTCCAGTCGACGAATCAGCTCATGAATGGGAATCAGGGAGTCTCGGTTGGTGCGATATTGCCGCCGGTGCACTGTGGCGGTAGCAATTGGCACTTGTTGGTCTTCGACCTTCAGCAACCCCACAACAGAAGGGTCCTCCGAGGGACCAGGCAAGGTGGACAGCTGTTTAATTTCCTCCATCTCCAAGGCAGCTATACCAAAAGCCCACCGGTACCCTTTTGGGTCCTTGAAATACCCTCTCCTGAGGTAGTCTATGCCAAGGATGCACAGAGCCTCTGGGCCAGTCACAATGGGGTGCTTCTGCCACCCATTCCCAGTTAAAATCACTTCAGCTTCCAGTACAGTTAGCTGTTGGGATCCCCCCGTCACCCCAGAAATACAGATGGGTTCTGCCCCTATATATCTTGATGGCATTAGGGTACACTGTGCACCGGTGTCTACCAGAGCCTTATACTTCTGTGGGTCTGACGTGCCAGGCCATCGAATCCACACAGTCCAGTAAACTCGGTTGTCCCTTTCCTCCCCCTGGCTGGAGGCAGGGCCCCTCTAATCCTCATCACAGTACTCATTTCTCATTTCTTGTACATACGAGTCAGAAGTTTCTTCATTAAGATCAAGAGTAAGATCAGCCCTTCTACTCTGTCTGGGGAACTGCCCGCTGGAAACTGGAGCAGCAATTTTCCTGGAAGAACCTCTTTCTGTGATTGTTTTCCCTTCCAACTCACATACCCGTGCCCCTAGGGCTGCGGTAGGTTTCCCATCCCACTTCCTCATGTCCTCTCCGTGGTCACGCAGGTAAAACCATAGGGTGCCCCGTGGTGTGTACCCTTTATATTCTCTCTCTTGAGCAAAAGAACGCTTACTTCTAATAGCCGAGATACTGGTCCGTACAGGTGAGGAGTAGGACCTATCCTTTCTGAGTTGCTGGATCTCCCGGGACAGTTTTTCGGACAGTTTCTCCACAGCCGAGACGAGGGAGGAAGAAAGACTTTCCTCGTATTGCCAGAGTTGACTAGCCAATTCATCCACTGTTTGTTCCTCTCCATCTTTCCAGGTTATCACTGCCAATGAATTGGCGTATGACGATGGTGAGCTCCTTATAAACTTCCGCCACATGGGTTGTGTGCACTTGACTTCGTCTGGATCTTTGGATAGTTGTTCATTGTTCAGGTCATCATAAATCACCTCCAGCACAGCTAATTCTCTCAGAAACTGGATACCCTTCTCCATGGTGGCCCACTTGCTTGGGCGACATATGACATCTTCCTTAAAGGGATACCTTTCCTTCACGCTTGACAAGAGTCGCCTCCAAAGGCTGAGGATACGTGTCCCTTTTCCAATTGCTTTGTCAATGCCCCCTTCCCTAGAAAGGGATCCCAGCTGCTTGGCTTCCCTACCCTCTAATTCCAGGCTACTGGCCCCATTATCCCAGCATCGGAGCAGCCAGGTGACAATATGCTCACCTGGACGACGGCTGAAGTCTTTTTGTATATCTCGCAGCTCACTCAGGGATAGAGATCGGGTGGTCACTGCCTCGTTTATGAGTTCTTCCTCTTCCTCCTCCCCGATCAGCGGCCGGCTCTCCTCCTCCCGTTCTCGTGATGGCCCTTCTCCAGGGTACTCGTACAGTTCTTCCTCCGGTTCCCTTTTAGAAGAAGCTTCTTCCTCCCTTACTAAACGAGCCGACTTCCGCTTCCAAAATTTCTTCTTGTGTACAGGGGCGACTGATACCGGCACAGGCTGGTTCTTTGGTTCAGCCACAGGGCCTGTTGCCGGGGTTGGAGTGGTCGCAGTGCATGTCGCCGGGGTCTGAGTGGCTGCAGTGCAAGTACATGTCACCGGAGTCCGAGTAGCCGCAGGGCCTGTTGCCGGGGTTGGAGTGGCCGCAGTGCATATTACCGGGGTTGGAGTGGCCACAGGGCCTGTCGCCGGGATTGGAGTGGCCGCAGTGCATGTCACCGGGGTCTGAGTGACCGCAGTGCATGTCGCCGGGGTCTGAGTGACCGCAGTGCATGTCGCTGGGGTCTGAGTGGCCGCAGTGCATGTCGCCGGGGTTGGAGTGGCCGCAGTGCGTGTTGCCCGGGTTTGAGTGGCCGCAGGGCCTGTTGCCAGCATCTGAGTAGCTGCAGTGCATGTTGCTGGGGTCGGAGTGGCTGCAGGGCCTGTCGCCGGGGTCTGAGTGGCTGCACGGCCTGTCGCTGGGGTCGGAGTGGCCACAGGGCGCGTTGCCCGGATCTGAGTGGCCGCAGTGCGTGTCGTTTTACTGTCAGAGCCAGAGACCTTCCCTTCCCTTTGAGGGCACTGAATGGTGTTGAACAGGGCTCGGTAGGCATGGGCCAGGCCCCAGCACGTTGCAATGATCTGCATCTCTCTGGAGTTGCCAGGGTGACAGCATACTTTTTCCAAATATTCTACTAACTTTTCAGGATTCTGCACTTGCTCAGGGGTGAAGTTCCAAAACACTGGGGGTGCCCATTGGCCTAGGTACTTGCCCATCTTGTCCCACACACCCTGCCACTCATAATTATTCAGCCTTGGGGCAGATCTCTGGATGATATTCTTAAATTGCTTACCAACTTTAGACAAAACCGAAACAGTATTCCCAAGAAGTATTAATAGAAGTATCTTAACTGCCCAAGGATGTTCAAAATACTGAAAAATTACTGTAATGAAGGAGGAAACATTATAGAAGAAGGTAGTGACCCTGCCATTCTGTATTTCCTACGTAAAAAAACTCTCAGAAAAGTTACTGCAATTGCTAGTTGTCTCCACGAAATGGTCTCCGTGGTACAGTAACGGCTTCATTGCGAAGTTTACATACCACACTAACGTCAAGGTCAATGTTCTAAAAACAAACCTCACAAGCGAGACATTACTATTCACTGCAGACCACAGCAAACTGCAAAACCCAACACCAATCTTTAACATGTACAGCAGGAAAAAGAGTGCAATGCAGATTATACAAATCAATATCGAGAACAGAGAAACCAACATTGTGACCCACAACTACTAACAGATATAAGTTCTTTAATACACTCCGGTTAACCTGTTATTATCTCAAACCCTTTGTGCCCCACGTTGGGCGCCAAAAAGGACTGTCGTGGTTTAATTTCAGTCGGCAACTAAGCACCACGCAGCCGCTCGCTCACTCCCCCCCACCCGGTGGGATGGGGGAGAGAATTGGAAGAGCACAAGTTAGAAAAACTCGTGGGTTGAGATAAAAACAGTTTAATAATTGAAATAAAATGATAATAATATGATGATGATAATAATAATAATAATACACAAAGCAAGTGATGCACAGTACAATTGCTCACCACCCGCCGACCGATGCCCAGCCAGTCCCCGAGCAGCGGCCCCCCCGGCCAGCTTTCCCCAGTTTATGTACTGAGCATGACGTCACATGGTATGGAATGTCCCTTTGGCCAGTTTGGCTGTGCCCCCTCCCAGCTTCTTGTGCACCTCCAGCCTTCTCAGTCGGTAGAGCATGGGAAGCTGAAAAGTCCTTGGCTAGTGTAAGCATTACCTAGCAACAACTAAAACATGGGTGCGTTATCAACTTTGTTCTCATCCTAAATCCAAAACACTGTACCAGCTACTAGAAAAGAAATTAACTCTATCCCTGCCGAAACCAGGACAGTCCCCTGCAATAAAATGGTCTGTACAACCAGTCAAGGTGTAAAGATCAGGAAAAGCAGAAATGAGTACTACTGACTGGTTGGATAGAAGAGAACTCCAGTCTTTTGACACTTGTATGTCTGCATTTCATCCAAACTTTGTAGTAACCCACTGTGCACACCCCAAGAGGGAATATTTAACTCTTCAGAGCACAAACTATAACAGCCTTAGCAGGCCATTTGTGGTGGTGTGCTCCCCTTGTCCTGCATAAGCAATGACCATCAGTGGGTGTCATGATGGCTGCATCCAGGTTATGCTGGACTTTGGGAATGGATGGCAACACAGTAGCCAAGGGCTGCCTGGAGCAGTGAGTCAAACGACTTGCTGATATGCAAATATGACTGTAAGTCAATCGTCTTACTCGATAAGTAGTGGACAGCCCAGGGCCCATTGAGCTCTCCTGCACAGCAGCAGGCTGCACAGCGGGATCTCCCCTTGAGTAGGGACGCCTCTCAAGGTTACTCCTTGAGGCTGAGAGATTTCTTGCCACGACAGATCCTCGGTAAGTGACTAATAGCATGCTAAACTTTGAAATCTTAGCTAAGTGATATAAAGGATTGATTGTGCATATATAATCCTTCAGACATAAACCGTTGACCAAGTCTGGGACTAGGATTGGATCCAGCTGCACCTAGACTCCTCTCTGAGAAGGAGTTTAGAAAGCAAGGGGGTCCTTTCTGAACCTCATGAGTCAACGGGAGGGTCTCCCTGACCGTTCTGTCTGACCCTGTCCTCTATGCAGCAAATAATCAAGTGTACTTTGCCATCGAATCTTGTTAAATCACAGTCACATTTACCATTGAACTTTGTTAACTCACACTTTAACTCACTGTTTTATGTCAATAAAGTATTGTTGCTTCTCTCTTGAGAGTGAAGCGCAGTCTCACTCCATCTGCGACACCATTACAAACTAACTATATAAACTAAACAGGCTTAAAAACTGGCTTGCAATACTCTTTATTTTCTGGGACCATTTTCTGTAATGGTTTTTCTGCATGCCTGGCAAAACCGTCAGTCAATGCTGGGCATGGGTATAAGGCATGACAGAAGATATTTCCAGTTGGTAGTATGAGTGAAGCTACCTTATTTTAAGGAGGTGATAGAGTTTAATAACATGGTGGGGAGAGACATATTATGCCAGATAACTTGCCCTCAGAGCCAGAGGACAGAAACTAGGCCATTTTCTTTATAGGTATAGATATTGTCTGCATAGCTATGTTATTCTACGAAACAGTAGAATGAGCTAATGACCAAGCAACATGGACCAGCTCACATGAGTATTGCTTTAAATTAGCTCCCTCTGTGTCAGAATTTTCTTGGGAAGAACTTGCTGGAGTGATCCAAAAGCACCAGAGATACTGAAGCAATAGTTAAGTAGTGTGGGGCTCAAGCTCCTTGCTTAGTTTACCTTTATTTAAAGAAAGAGCATTTTATATAGATATCACCCATGGTACAAACGAAGAATACCATCTGTATTACATCTATCATTAAACCAAGCTAACGAGATTCTATATAAATCTTTTGAGAGCTTGGAATCCCACTGGCACCCAAAAATCATTTGTAAGGGAAGTGTTATTTACTGTATTAAAACATGGGAGGTTTGGCAGAAAAGATGTTAGAGCGTGTCCAGAGAAGGGCAACGAGGCTGGTGAGGGGTCTGGAGAACAAGTCTGATGAGGAGCACTTGAGGGAACTGGGGTTGTTTAGCCTGGAGAAAAGGAGGCTGAGGGGAGACCTCATCGCTCTCTACAACTCCCTGAAAGGAGGCTGTAGCGAGGTGGGTGTTGGTCTCTTCTCCCAAGTAACAAGCGATAGGACAAGAGGAAATGGCCTCGAGTTGCGCCGGGGGGGGTTAGATTGGACGTGAGGAAAAATTTCTTTACTGAAAGAGTGGTTAAACATTGGAATAGGCTGCCCAGGGAAGTGGTGGAGTCCCCATCCCTGGAGGTATTTAAAAGACGTGTAGATGAGGCGCTTAGGGACGTGGTTTAGTGGACATGGTGGTGTTGGGTTGACGGTTGGACTCGGTGATCTCAGAGGTCTTTTCCAACCTTAATGATTCTAAGATTAATGATTCTACAAATGGATTTTTTTTCTCTTCTTCTTGCAAACAACAACTGAAAATAACAAAGAAACCGAAACAGACAAATCAATTTTCTCCCTTCTCCTGGAGGAGATTGCTGGTTTAAGTGTAAGCAATCAGACCATAAACACTATGTAAAATTAGTAGCTGGATTGCTAATAGTTGCAGGTGGAGGGGAGACTAGTCTTGTTCTGCTCTACAGGGCTCCTGTCAGTCTAATCTTGGCCCTGTTCAAACATCAAAAAAAATGTAGAATAAGCTACTGGGCTAGAAATGGGTCAAGCTTTTTGCCATGTTATATTTGTTTACTTTATCTGTTGTTTGTTTCTACAGATTTTTGGCCAAGTTTTCTCTCCACACCCTTTAGTACAAGCTGAGAGACTATGTTCATCCCCAGTTAGTGTTGCTCTTATCATTGCTCTAGGTATAGATGTTAGAGTATCCTTATATTCTTTAAAGTCCTTTGACCAGCTAAAAATCCTGCTTCTAATGATGTAACACAATAAACTGTCCAGTCTGTGGGCTTAATTCAGCATCGGCTAAAACAGATGCACAGAGGTACACATGGGGCCAGTAACAGGTACTTTGGACCTGAGTCTTATATAAAAGAGATTAATTCAGACTTCCTTACTGCTCTTTACCTTGTTAGTTGCAGATTACAGGAGGAGATCATGGAGGCATTTAACTAAATTATATTTAGATGAAAACTGTAGGTTTAAAAACCAAATGACTAGGTGACTAACTTTCTAGAGCTAGAAGAATCTGTTATAGTTAGATACTGGTTGTATCCAAGCCTATCCTTGGAGCACAGCAATATGAAAGAAATTTTTAGCTCTTACATAGGCTTTTAAATTTTGTTAAGGGATGTTAGAAGCTGACACCTCTTCCAGCCGCCCCAGTCCAGGACCCTCCTGCCCAGCCACTGGAGCCCATCCCAGTGCCCTGGGGACCTGAGCTCTCTGCCCAGGCTGAGGGATGCAGCTGGTGCTGTTCCCTTTGCAGGATTCCTTGGGTGTACCAGCAAAGACTCTCCACCCGCCTGATACCCCTGCCCAGACCCAAGGCCCCCCTACTCCCTTGATGGTCCAGCATGGTTTGTCAGTGAATCCACGTGAACACCCCACATGCACCCAGTTTGGGGAAGGTACAGACCCTTGCCCCCAGCAGCTGGCGCCCCGCACACAGGCTGTGACCCATGGTGCTAATCCAGACGCTGGCGCTGAGCCCCTCACTCACCTCACTCAGGCCCATCCCCCCCCATAGCTGGTTTTCGGGACACACACTGTTCCCACCCCAGTGGCTGGAGGTTAAAGACCCCACTGGCTCCAGTAGCTGACACTGAGATCCCACTGGCTCCAGTAGCTAATACCACAGGCCAGGGGTGCCCACACCTCTGGTCTGACTGCAGCAGCTGGCACCAAATCCTCCTTTTCCCTAGTATCCCATTTGACAAGGTCCTTGATCAGATAATCATACTGAAATAAACATCCCCACGTTCCACATACCCTTATCAATTAGTGTGACTGACCCGGTATGGTTCTCCTTACTGTCTCCCTTATTGCTTGTTCATCAAGTTTGCATCTGTGTAGATTCTTGTTCATAGCTTCCTTCTTTTCTTATTATACCCTTCTGTCCTGAAAAGGTCCTTGACCAGATACCCTTTAAGGAACAGATGCTCTCTCCTTCCACACACCCTTTCACATTTCATTTTGATTCATTGTGCAAGTAAAGTTACCTGCATACATAAGTATATTGCTGAATTATTCTGTTGAAATATAATATCATCATTCACGAAGTGTGGTATTATTACAATATATATGTATATAACTGTTTTCACAGTTTTCACTGTTAGAATTATAGTGAAAATTATGTTTTCCGAGATTTTTTTTTTTTTTAAGATTAGGTGGTATCTTTCATTTTTAGTATTTATTTAGAGCATCCAATAAAAGTTAGACAATTAAGAATAGCTCTAGAGGAGTAAATTGGTTAAACTGTAATAACACCTTTTCCAAATATGAAACTGCTTTCTTTGGTAGTTCAAATGTAAGAAGAGAGGCACTTCAGTCATAGACATTGCACTACTTAAAATTAATCTGTAGCTCAAAATAATCTGGTAATTATCCCCCTTTCAAGCAAAACTTTCTACAGAAAAGTAGATTAATTCTTCAGATTTTTAATGGCTTGTTGATTAGTTGTATCTGTTATTGGTCAGCATGGTTGATTGAGCATGCAAAACCGCTAAGTACTGTCGTGAAAGTGAAGCAATGTTGTAAAGGTCTATTGCTTTTACACTGACTGCTAATATGCAAAGACCTCTTTGTGCACTTGCTGAAAAATTATGCTTGGAATTTATTTTTAATTTAGTAATTGCTTACAATAACACTTCAATGTTAGGATGAGATTCTGACAGGATGAGATATTGATACTAACACAGTTTATAACATTATAACCTACGATAGCCTGCTCACTGTGGGGTAAAAGTGTTGTCAGACATGGAAATGAATTTAGGGACTTGACCCCACTGGATGAATTGTTTTTAATCAGATTTTTTTTTTTCCAAAAAGACCCCATTAGTCTGACTATTGTTGCAGACTCTCATTGTAGCTTTTTCTTTGCTAATTGAAACAACATAATGCTAACTGATGAGTGTTATATTAGACTTATGAGTCAAAGTGCAGGACTACAATGAAACACAGATAGATATTCTCCCTCCTCTGTTAACCTGTTGTACCAAGCAGAACTCTTCAGTGGTCACTGATCATAGTGCCACTATTCAGCTATCGCTGTGTATGCACACAGATATCTAAAAATAATTAGGGAATGCAGTCAAACAAAAGTTGTTTTTGATAGGAATTATTGAGTGATTCTCATGCTCAGTGCATAAGAATAAGGTTTGGTCAAAAGTACAGAAGAATAATCCAATTATTTTTTTGAGAAGTTGGAAGAATCATAGAATCATAGAATCACAGAATCATAGAATCATTAAGGTTGGAAAAGACCTCGAAGATCATAGAGTCCAACCATCGACACAACACCACCATGCCCACTAAACCATGTCCCTAAGCGCCTCATCTACACATCTTTTAAATACGTCCAGGGATGGTGACTCAACCACTTCCCTGGGCAGCCTGTTCCAATGTTTCACCACTCTTGCAGTAAAGACATTTTTCCTTACATCCAATCTAAACCTCCCCTGCCGCAACTTGAGGCCATTTCCTCTCGTCCTATCGCTAGTTACTTGGGACAAGAGACCGACACCCACCTCGCTACAGCCTCCTTTCAGGGAGTTGTAGAGAGCAATGAGGTCTCCCCTCAGCCTCTTTTTCTCCAGGCTAAACAACCCCAGTTGCCTCAGCCGCTCCTCATAAGACTTGTTCTCCAGACCCCTCACCAGCCTCGTTGCCCTTCTCTGGACACGCTCCAGCACCTCAATGTCCTTCTTGTAGTGAGGGGCCCAAAACTGAACACAGTATTCGAGGTGCGGCCTCACCAGGGCCGAGTACAGGGGCACGATCACTTCCCTACTCCTGCTGGCCACACTAGTTCTGATACAGGCCAGGATGCCATTGGCCTTCTTGGCCGCCTGGGCACACTGCCGGCTCATGCTCAGCCGGCTGTCGACCAACACCCCCAGGTCCTTTTCCGCTGGGCAGCTTTCCAGCCACTCTTCCCCAAGCCTGTAGCGCTGCATGGGGTTGTTGTGGCTGAAGTGCAGGACCCAGCACTTGTCCTTGTTGAACCTCATCCAGTTGGCCTCAGCCCATCGATCCAGCCTGTCCAGGTCCCTCTGCAGAGCCTTCCTACCCTCGAGCAGATCAACACTCCCGCCCAACTTGGTGTCGTCTGCTAACTTACTGAGGGTGCACTCGATCCCCTCATCCAGATCATCGATAAAGATATTAAACAAGACCGGCCCCAGTACTGAGCCCTGGGGAACACCGCTCGTGACCGGCCACCAACTGGATTGAACTCCATTCACCACAACTCTCTGGGCCCAGCCGTCCAGCCAGTTTTTGACCCAGCGCAGAGTACACCTGTCTAAGCCGTGAGCCGCCAGCTTCTCGAGGAGAATGCTGTGGGAGACGGTGTCAAAGGCCTTGCTGAAGTCCAGGTAGACCACATCCACAGCCTTTCCCTCATCCACTAGGTGGGTGACCTGGTCATAGAAGGAGATCAGGTTGGTCAAGCAGGACCTGCCTCTCATGAACCCATGCTGGCTAGGCCGGATCCCCTGGTTGTCCCGCACATGCCTTGTGAGCGCCCTCAAGATGAACCGCTCCATAATCTTCCCCGGCACCGAGGTCAGGCTGACAGGCCTGTAGTTCCCCGGATCCTTCTTCCGGCCCTTCTTGTAGATGGGCGTCACATTGGCAAGCCTCCAGTCGTCCGGGACCTCCCCCGTTAACCAGGATTGCTGATAAATGATGGAGAGTGGCTTGGTGAGCTCCTCCGCCAGCTCCCTCAGCACTCTCGGGTGGATCCCATCCGGCCCCATAGACTTGTGAGCATCCAGGTGGCGTAGCAGGTCGTTGACTGTTTTCTCTTGGATTATGGGGGGTTCATCCTGCTTGCCGTCCCTGTCTTCCAGCTCGGGGGGCCGAGTACCCTGAGGATAACTGGTCTGCCTGTTAAAGACTGAGGCAAAGAAGGCATTGAGTACCTCAGCCTTTTCCTCATCCTCGGTGACAATGTGAATATATATATAAAGACATAAAGGTTGACAGTCAAAGTGAACCCAGGAACTAAAGACTCCAGATCCCACTAGATCCTCTTTTAAAAGCTGTGGGACGAGCTTGTAGAAGGATAAATAGTCATAAACACTAAGCCAATATGTTATAGCTATCAACTTCTATATTAGATGTAACACTGGACTGCCTTAATGAACCAAGGTGAGATTTTGCTTAGGTGATTTTAAACCGGGCAATTTCAAAGATAGGCACATATTGTTCTAGCTCTCTCTACTTAAACCAGTTTTTAATTTAACTAATTTCTTTTTGTTTTTCTCATATATATGTTAATCAAATTATTCAACATTAACCTTGAAATATATATGAAATAAGCACAATTGTATTTAGAAGTGAAATTATCAGTTTACTTAAACAAAGTTACTGCAGTGTGTCAGTATCATTTACATGAAAATAAATGTTTTTCTTGTCATTATTTTGACCTGTAATATGGGACAAATAATATGAATATAAAAATAAAGACCCATAGGATGAATTAAAGCCATTTTAGTAATCTTTAATTAGTTTGGTTTTTTTAATGCAAAAGCAAAAAAATGTAATTTAAAATAATGTAAAAGTAAGTTAAACAGATGCCCAGGTGTGTTTTGTCACATTTCAATATTTTTTTCCTCTGTAATAAGGAAAGAAGATATATTTCACATAAGCTAAAATGCTGCCATATTTAGTGTGATAATCCCTAATTTGTTTTAGATGTATCAGAAAGATCTTTTTCCGTAGAGTAGAAGGAAGTTTCATAGTTTCATATTTTCAAGAGAAAACAGTTACTGCAAAGAGAGTAAGGATAAATATTTTTGCTGGAGTACCAGTTAATGCTGGGGAGTTGCAAGACTTGCAATTTTTGATGTATGTGTTATGTTTATGACTGTTTGCAATGACCCAAAAGTTCACATCTACTTTCTAATTTCAGACTGGTGAAAAAAGAATCTTTATTTGGATGATCATTCTAAAAATCAAAATATTTTTAACATTTTTGGTGACTTGTAAACCTGAAAAGAAAACACAGTTCAGTTTGTGTTAAAGGGGATATATATTTACCTGAAATTTAAATATTCTGAAACTGTTTTGATTTGTTTTTTTCAAAATGATTATGAATAAAAAAATAAACTTTCTAATTTTTCAATGCTGGAAATAAACTTCAGCCATTTTTTTATATTAATCTATTTATCTCCCAAAGAGGTTTTGCAAAGTTTAAATCAATCCGTGAAATGCTTTGATGCTGTTAAAACTATCTGTTTTGATGAATTTTTTTGTAAAATTTTTTTTTGCAAGCAATAGTTTGTATCCTAAGTTTAGTGAGTCTACTTTCTGATCTGTTATATGAACAAAAACGTGTATTTATTTAATAGAACAGAAGATTGTTTTCTTTTGAATGGTATGATAATAACATTTTCCATTCTAAGGAGACCTTGCACCTGTGAGCATAATTTCCTAGTATAATTGGTCTTTGACCCTTCATATGTCTAGGACAAAACTAAGAAAAACAATGATCATCATTTTTTCTTGTACCTCATTCTTATAAGCTTCTAAATAGCAGAGCTTTGAAAGCTGCTCAAGTTTTAAAATGTTAGAAGTTATGTTTTCTTGACTTCAGATAACTGAGATCAAACATTGCTTTTACTGCTTTTCTTTAGGAAAGAAAAAACAAAAAACAGACATTTGATGTGCACGTTTTACAAAACATTTGCCATCCATAGCATATATGTTTTTTCTTAAATACTTAGTCTTTTTTTTTTTAAATCTCTTTTACTCTTTTATCGTTGAAAACTTCCTGTTGTGGGAGGAAATGATAGTGTGATCTCTCCTAGATGACATTTTCGTAATGAGGTGGAAATGAAACTATTTTAAAGATGGTCATTGTAATTCTGTTTTTGTACTAACCTTCATGTCACTTGTACTCAGATATTTGCATTCTGCAAATATTCTTGTAGAAGGCAAAAACCTTTGGATTTTTTTCATTGTTTCCTAACGTTCAAAAGAAATTAAAAAAGTTGGATTTATTTCTGCAATGTTTTCCACTCTTTTGAAAAAAAGCATGCTTAATAAATAGAAATATTTTATTTTTATTTTGGTAGTAGTATCTTAATCAATTAGATGCATTGCGTCTTCATTGTATGCCCATAAATATGAAATCTTAAATAAAATAGACTTTGTTAGATGAGATTGATGACAGAGGATTACCTAAGAGCCCAAGTAGGATAAGGATAAGGATAAGGATAAGGATAAGGAAAAGGGTACCAATGTGAAAACTCATCATTAAAAATCAACTCAGCACTCACAATCATTCGTTGTTAAAATGCAAAGCTGGCTATTGAGGATTTCTCTGTAGACTATAGGACTTTTGGTCCCAGCTATTGGTATTTGGGACAAATGTTCCGAAGGTATGGGAGCACAACATTAATTGATACTAGACTGAGGTGTACAGAATTAATTAATGTGAGAGACTGAGAGTTAGTCAATATGAGCATAGAGATATATGGAATAAATTAACTGATATTTTGGGAGAATCTGTATTATCAGCAGCACTCCATGCAAAATATCTGTGATATTATGTAAAAATATTAGTTCTCACAGCCTTTTAACTCTACTGTACTTGAAGTGAGCATTACAATTAATCGGAATAGTGACAAATATATTGAAGAGAAAAGACTAAAAGCATGTGTTTGTGAGCTTTTCAGACTAATAAAACATCTTTATTACTGGCTATACCACAAAAGCATTCTGTTGTTAAATAATTATGTAATATCTGATCTATAAATTTTTGGTCAGACCATTGCTGAAAATGAAATAGTGAAGAAAACAGGCAAGATATTAAGTTTATTCTATTATTTGGGTTGTAGTCTATTTGTTTTCTTTCTATTATTATGTTTCTATTATTTCAATAAAATTGTTTAAGCTTTTAGAAATTAAGAAAGATAAGTGAAAAATATCTGGCTTTGGATCATTTTGATGGATCCCTACATTTGACAGTGCTTTGGAAAGACTCAAATGAGACTTCATCAAAAGACTGAAATTAACCTCCCAGATGAGATTGATGAGATTAATGAGTCTGAGATGTTATAGGTGTCTTGTGTAATGGGTTCAAAGTAATAAAACAGACCCACAGAAGCATGAAAGCCATTTATTCTGAGTGTGGGAAATGGTAAGATTTTGTTAATATCTAGTATTTTGTGAAGTTGAGAATCATTGCAGCCTCTTTATTCTCTTTCATAAGGCATTAAAACAGATACTGTGATTTTAAAAGATTTACAGCAGGTTTCTTTTCCCAGTAGCTTACTGTTGAGGGTGGAAGAGTGGTGTAATACAATCTCATAGGAAGACAGACAGCCTTTAAGACTACAGTAAAAAAGTGACCCTTCCCTTTCTGGGGTCCATTCTTTAAGCTTTTGACCACTATACCTTGGCCCAAGAAAACAAACTGGTTATTCACTTAACTTTAAGCATGTTCTAAACCACAGAGAGGAATCACTTAGCTTACATGAGTGCAAGATTTACCGCATTCAGGTTACTTCCACCTCCTACCCAGGAATGATGAGATCGGGGAAGAAGATAACGTGCTTTTCTTCTGTGTTTGTGAAAGCTATGGAGTTTGTCTTATGTATGAAGCAGTGATTCTCTGCATCATTAATTTAACCTTCAGAGAAAGTCAATTTAGTATCTACCATTACTTTTTCTTGTTTGCTGTATCCCATTTAATTTATTTAAGTCAAATAGTCAAATAGTGTTGTAGGAAGTGTATTCCATACTGCATACAAGGGCTTTCTTGGGATATCACTTTCCTAAGTAACTCTTTCTGCCTATTTTAACCCTGTCATCACAGTCTAACTAACTCAGCAAAGATATGGAACAAAATGTCTGTCCAAAAAGTTATTGAGACTGAGGTTTATCCAGGAGGAAAAAAAAAAAAAAAAGAAAAAAAAAGAAAACAAAACAACAAACCCAGAAAAAATAACATTTAAATTCCTTCCCAGAAGTTTACATTTATATTATTGTTGTCTCATTTTTAAATAACCGCTACCTGAAGAGAGTTTACAGGTACAGTTGTTTTGTATTTTTTGTTGTCTCGTTGACGTTACTGAAATCTTCTATTGTGAATGGATTCAGTATGGCACATTGAGCTTTTGGTCAGTGTGAGGGCTAAGGTAGCATTAAGCAGAATTACATTTTTCTAGAGAGAAGTCCAATAATGAAAACACATTTTTAACCATTACCTCAAGCTTTCTATGATAAATAGAACTTTAGCTTGTTCTGGCATCTTTTGTATATATAGACACATTCCATGCATATATTCCACTCAAAACGTCTGTGTGGAAATATTTTCCCACCAAACTTGGTTGTTGGATTATAACAGACATCTAATTCAGCTACTTCCACTGTTATTTTACGATGTACTATATGTACTGATTCACATCAGCTGAAAGCAGAAATGAAGCTCTAGAATACTTTCTGTGCCTTAACCTGAGGATTGAGAAAAAATTAAGAACTTAGCTCCTACAAATGTATGTCTGAACGTAGACTGGTTGGCCATGTCAATTGTAGTTTAAACTGTGGGTGAATCACAGCAGACAACTAAAACTTGCAAATTGCAATTCTTTTGTTTCTATGTATAGGAGACAAAAATGTTGTCATTGTCACAAACTTAAAATACTTAAAATGCTTAAAAACACACATTTTTTGGATTTCGTGTATTTGGAGAGATCTTCTCTTTTCAGTGAAGGCAATTTAACCTGAACTTGGAAATGTCAGAGTATATTAATATGGAAAAAAAGAACAAAATGTGCTTTGATGATGATTTGGTCAGCAGTACTGGGTAATTTCAGTGCGTTCCAGTTTCATAAAGGGAAATGCTAAAAGTTAGAACCATTGGTTTAAGACATTGTGTGGTGGACTCACATGCACAGACTGAAGCCATTTTCATGGACTTTAATACAGTCAAGCTAGATTACTATTAGCAGTCTAAAATAATGGAAATTTAGGGAAGGAAAGGACTCCAAGAGATTAACCCCTTTCAGAGAGGTATGCATATATAAATTGTCCCTGCTAGGCATGAGTATAACCTATCTTTTATTCTCTGAATACTTCCAGTGAATGGGATGTTTCATGCCTCATTGATTCCCCCCCCTGCCCCCCCCCCCCCCCCCCCCCCGCCCTTAAAGCTTGTTCCCCAAATACTAGAGTTTGAGCAGTTTTCTTTCCTGACATGTAGGCAGTGCATGATGCACTATGGTCATCAGTTACCTGAATTAACGCTCTTCTGTCCCAGAGCCTGTGGTCCCACTCCACTCTGGCTCCCATTCCCACTGGCTTCTGATCACTTGCAGTGGCCCTCCTGCCTCTGCTCCAGCCCATGCTTCTCACCCCTACTGCCTCTGCTTTGCTCCGTTTACACTTCTCATCCCCTTATCCTCACATCCAGCTTTTCCGTCTTCTCTGCTTGGCTCTTGCTTCCTTCCTCAATCTACCATGTAGATACTAGGGAGGGAATACTAAAGGCATAATGTGGATAACAAATATGGTTGCGATCTCGCATATGTTGCTTCTGCAGGCAAAAAGGTTTGTTGGAGCTCTGTGGCAGGAATGCTAGCTGGGAGCAGAAGCGAGCAGTCACAGGAGAAAGCAAGAAGGGATGAAAGAGAAGATACTAGAAAAGAAGGTGTGTGTTCCCCAGATGCAAATTATCTTTTTACGATACTGGGAATTACTGCAGATAAGAATAATTGCAGTGAAAGCCTCACTGAGCTTCTGCTGCCCTGTGATAGAGCAGCTCCAGCACAGATGGAACCTGCAGGACACTTAGGTGATAACTCTAACAAGTTCCTAATTATGTATGAACTCTGCTTCTTTTAAAGCTTAATAATATTGTAGTATATAGATGATTATACTGATACATATCTAGGACAATTAAAGGACTATACCATATTTCAAAGCTGTTCTTCATCAGCTTAGGACAAGTAGATTTCTCCAGTGAAAGTTGTTAGATTATTTTTTTTAATGTGGGCAAAACTCTTCAGTTTCCACCAATCTTGCATACACCAAGAGCTTCCTTATTCTACTCCATAACAGTTAATTCCAAATAGATAAATTTTGGAAAAGTTATAGGCAGTAGAAAAGGATTATAAAAAATAAATACTGGTAATCCTGAAATATAGCTACCGTGCATATGTAATAAATTCTTTTTGCTTTTCCTTTTCTAAAATAAAGGAATAATTTACCTTGTGGTCCATCTCGAATATAATTTAAGCACTGACTGTTATAACAGGTACATATAGCATGACTACTACTAGGCAAAGAAGCACAGAGTAATTATCTAAATCAGTTATCAAAAATAATTATTCTGAGCTTAAAGAATTCTGATTTATATGACAAATCTAAGAGCAACAGATATGCAAATCTAAAACCTAAAATCCATAATGTTGAATACCGGTAAACTACACTATTTCAGATGCTCATTCCTCTTGAAGTTCTTTTTTCATGCACTGAAGTCAGAATGTAGGAGCAATGTTTTGCGGAGGTCATATTTAAAAGTAAGCTCCTATATCCACCATTTGGCATGGAGTTTATATTCTGATGAATTTAGCATCTGAGTATATACCCTCATTGTTGGAAATTATTGGCATGGATATACACAAACTGGTTTTTGTTTCTCTTTAAGTAAACCAAAGCAGCTTTTGATATTTCATTAAAGCCTCTAAGTTTGAATTTAGGAGTCTGATCACAGATTAGAAATTTGACCTCAAATCTCTGGAATATCATAATGATGATGTATAGTGAAAATCAAGCTGAACGCATGAGAAAAATCATTGCCTCCCAGATGCTGAACACTGTTTATTCAGTTGCGAATGCCAGGTCAGTTTCTCCTGTTCAGTGCAATACAACACCAGCTGAAGTACTTTAATTTGTTTTTAACCCTGTGGACAGACTGGTCTAATGAGATACTGTAAAATGTTACCTAATTTTTGTTAAACATGCTCCTCAGACGTAAATAAAATGTTCTCAGTGGAACGTTAGGAACAGACATTTTACCCACAATACTTTTCATTTTTTCAATGATGACTAGCAGTTTCCATGTCAACTACGTACAGTGAAGAGGTTTTGGTGCCATACGGTTTACAGAATCATCTGTGTACTCCAAGGACAGCCTTGATGTGCATTGAAAATGCAAACTTGTTTTGTGAAAGGTTAAAGTGGCAGAAATATATATCAAATACTACCTACTGATATTCCCAAAATGAATTTTCCAGCTGTTCTTGTCAAATTCTTTTTGTTATTATTGGAAAATACCATTTAACTTTAGAAGAAAGTTATAAGCCTAGGAACACAGGAACATAAAAAAGTGATTTTTTTTTTCTTCCTTTTTTTAAGCAAGCTGTGATAACTATGTGCTGTAGGCAACTAGACAGAATCTGACTTACTCTGGAATGGAATAATCATTTGCAACTGACAAAATCCATTTAGGGTGTTCTTTATGTTAAACAAGATTCACCTTGCAATACTACCCAAAGTCACATCAGTCTCAGAGAATAATTGAAGCAAAGAAATATTATTTAAGAAATTAAATTCAAGAGGCTCTGATTCTACAAAACTGTTTGCTGTTGTATAGTGAACTCATCTTTCCCTCACAAGAACTTTACTACAGTCATGTTCTTTTTGTAGTTTTGTTGCTAGTTTTCTTTTTAGTCTTGTGAATTTTGTATTACCTCCTGCACAGAGGATCATCTGCAGGAGCTTCAGATTCCCTCTTCTGTTTGCTCCATATCTGACTATGGATATTAGACACAAGGATCAACCTTTCCTGCTGCAGGGTGCAGAGTTGCAACTCCCGGTTCTATTTTAAATGGGGAAAAAACAAATCTATTTCTAGATCTTTAAAGTAGTAATTAACGTTCAGGGTGGGATTCACTTATTTTAACTTCATCTATCGTGGTTTAGACGCATAGTTGTCTTACTCCCTTTATAGATCATGGAGACAAGCTACTCCAGAAGGCAGCAGTTCCCACCTATCATAGAGCACAACTGAATGTAGAGGGAACCCAGAGGGCTCTCTTAGACTAGGCTTAATTTTTAGAGAGCTACATTTGGGTATGATGAATTCTACCCTTGTTCCCAGGAGATAATTACAGGCTGTGGATCTCAGATAGATGAATAGGATTTTTGAGATATGCTTGTACTTGGTATGATGGTCTAGTTGCAGCTAGAAATGACTCCCTGTAGAATATGGAAATACTCCAAATTGCTGTTGTCAGATGTTTGAAATGCATATTTGAGTCATCCATACACAATTGGAAATACGACACAGGACCTACAAGAGACTCACTTCTTTTTGAAGTGGCAGCTGCAGTCTTGATGAGTTATATGAAGATCTCAAATGACACACTAGGTGCATAATCTTGAGTAAATCCTAGCTTATAAGTAAACACTTAAAATTAGGGAAAAGTGAATTTCGGTCTTGTTATCTCTCTGGGCTAATTCATTTTAATTACTGATGCAAAGGACTTTTACAGAAAGGAATGAGAAAGCTAGTTTTTATCTTTGCATAACAGGGCAATCTTCTGAGAGTTCTTAGATCTAAGTTTGAATCTCTTGATGTGAAGAAGAAATTGATGTTACATCTTTTTCTCTATATAGGTGCTGAAATGACTAACCTAGACTATCATAAAAAGGAAGGAGGAAAAGGAAGCAGCTTGACTACCGTTGTCCCTGAATTTGGAAAGAAATATGTTGTGGTCTCTCCTATGACTTTGAAATGACTGCATATAATGCCCTGAAAGTATAAATTGCAAGATGCAGATGGAGCTTGAGGACTGAAGTAAGGAGAAACTTAGAAAGCAGCATGTACTTAGCATTTCTTACAGGTAGCCTAGGCCACTCGACATTCAGCATACCAATTTTAAGATCCAAATCTGAGACCTGTAGCTTTCCCTGTGCTTTACATAGGGATGTTGGATATGTACTTCAGAGTTTGATTTCTGACATGGGAGTCAGGTGCCTGAATCTCATTTTGGATTTAATCCTAGGTCTTGCTTCTCTAGCGATTTTCTGCTTTTGGATGAAAAATTAGCTTTTGCACCACTTTGGCAAAAGCAAAGAAGATACAAACAGTTGGACCTGCCATTAGAATTTTATTCCTTAGTAGAATACTTTTATTTTTAGATTTAGATTTCTAATAAATTAGAAAATTTTAGATTTCATTGATTTCAGTGAAATTTTGCTAAAATAAAACAGGGAGGAGAATTTCTTTCTCAGTTGTAGTTAATGTCATATATGTTGACTATTTGTATCTTAGACTCACTCTGAGTCATTCCTTAAACACTGTACTTTTTCAAAATATTTCTGGTTATTTATTTTTAAAGTAAAAAGCAAAAGCAAAGGTATTTGAATTTAAACAAGAGATTCTTCCCTTCACAATCAATAAACTTTCATGCATTTGATCTTGCAGCCATGTGATTATTTTGAAATAATAGTGTCTTACCCATGTCCATGGAAATAAGCAATGCTGGTATCACGGTCTGAAGCCATGACCATTCTTCCCCCCCATGAGCTCCAACAGTTAAAATTACCAAGAAGGTTTTTGTTTCTTCTGTTCTTATCAGGACAATGTTTTGTTGTTTCTCCCTACTACTATTAGCCTGGCAGCTCTTCCCCAGCTCTTCCATTTTCGTCCAGTTGAAACATAATGAATAAAATCATTGGAATCAATTAAAAGTAATCTAGTTGTCCTAAGGCTGTGTTGATTTACTGCCTTCCTTACATCTCTTTTCTCTTGATATTCCTTTCTGTCTTTTGATTTCTTTCTCTCTTATCTCTGTACCTTTTTCTTTCTCTTTTATGGCAGGGTTACAAACCTCTTTCTTTCTTTTATCCCTTGCCTCAGCAGTGATTTTTCATTGCCTTCATAGCTGCTCTGTAAGGATTTGCAGCTGCATTCCCATGGGCTCCTCTTCATCCTGGCAGCAACCCACACAGTTTTTTTCTAACAACTCTCGCCTGCTTGTTGTAAGGGTGGGTGTCACATCACTAGTCTGTCAGTGCTTTTGTTAATTAATAGAGACAATGTTAATTGAGAAGTCATTTTGTTAATAGATGTGTTAAACCTCTAAATACACCCTGTATGAACTCAGTGTTTTCTGTAATCAGAACATTTTCCCACTGAGCTGGTTCATGCAATTCATAAAAGTTTGGTGCCTGCTAGCTTGCATTCCAACTACCTACCAAGCATTACAATTTGGTTTTAATGACAAACTTGATGCCAAAATCAGAGCAATTTCTGAAGCCTGACTGAAGACTCAAAAAAATCTTGATGAACCTGACTCATTCTTAAGTAAAAGTGGGCTGCTTCATGTCTGTTGTTGCAAACCACTTAAAATTCAGTGGTTGTCCAGAGATGGTTCAAACTAAGACAAAAAGCACTTTATTCAGTTTCGTATTGATAACTCCCACCATCCTACACTATTAAGGCATTACACTGTTACTACTACACTATTAAGACATCCTTTAATTGGACTACAATTTCCTGTTACCATGGAGAACATCCTGGCACATAAAAGCTCAGAATAAAGTTGAATGCTTTTTAGCATTTAAAATAGACAGTCTCAATTTTGGAGTCTGTATTTTAAAAATTGCAGAATGTGCTCTAGGTCATTTCTAGAGTGCAGTTAGCCACACACTGAAGATTGTAGGAAGCTAAAGGCTGAGAATAGAAGGTAAAGAATGGTAAAGGTAAAAG
Organism: Aptenodytes patagonicus; assembly: GCF_965638725.1. Taxonomy (NCBI): domain Eukaryota; kingdom Metazoa; phylum Chordata; class Aves; order Sphenisciformes; family Spheniscidae; genus Aptenodytes; species Aptenodytes patagonicus. The sequence continues at coordinate 188,093,939 of NC_134949.1, read as the reverse complement.
AAGGTAAAGGCAGAGTTCTGGACCATCCTATTTGGTTGCTCTGTATACTTAACAGATCAGACAACGTCCCCAGAACACAATTCATCCCACGCTTGGCTAAACAACCAAACACCAATGACCCTTCACCAATTACAAAAAGAAGTAGCTCTGATTCGGATACATAACCATTAGGTTTCTACACCCAGCAGATATTCTAACTACGTAATATGCCAATTATTAACTATTAACTACTAATTAATTATGAACAGAGATGGTTGGATGAACCACTAGATGGACAAGTGTCATTGTCTTGAATTCTGTTATTTGAATTTAAGAGTATGGATTTACTTCTCTTCCAAATTGTTTCTCTTTGATCCCAAGCCACTTTTCTGGTTTTTAATCTCCCCGATATGCACACATGTGTAAGATCCTTTTTTGTAGGATGTGATTATAAAAAGTCACAGTTTTTAGGCTGGCATTGTGACATACCTTGCCGTACCTTGAAACAGTTACACTCTATAAACTTGTCTAAATGATGACTGTTCTTGTAAGAAAATCTGCCTTCATTTTGTCCTTATCTCCCTAAAGAAAATAATAGGAGACTGGCTTTGTGACACCACTTTCAGGTATGAAACAATTCTTGAAGTGGTTGTCTTCAACCTGGTTTGGTAGGACAAAGTATTGTATACGTGGAATTTGTTACTGTGAAATTTTAAAAAAAGTCTTTTATTTTCAGTTCAATTTAGAGGAGCAGTGGGAGAGAAAGAGGACTTGAAATAATAAAATTAATCAATTCAAAGGAAAAATGGTAGAGGAAATATTTTCCAGCTGTTACAAATAATGAAAAGTAATTTAAAAGCTACTTTGCAAAAAGGAATGCAGCAGGGCCTTTTTATCTGTTTGACACCACACTTATGATTCTTTTGAGAAACTTTCAAAATAAATTACTTTTGGGTCTTTCATGATAAATTTTATAACTTTTTTCTTTATCATGTGTAGTTACAATATTTATAATAAGTGCAAGCTTGAAAGAAAATATTGCACTTGCATATTGTTTATATTAAGGAAGAAAAGGCTGTGACATTCAGGAGTAGAACTCCCTATTAAGTATCAATATAAGGCAAGTGAATTAACACAGTGCCTGATAACACAAAAAAAATCCTGTTAATTAATTGCATTTAAGTTATAATAGAGAAAAAGGAAAGACTTCTCTCTCTAGAAACAGAACTTTTGTAAAGTAGTTTTCAAAAATTACAACACAAATTATTGCATTCAAAAGAAATTTTCAGCTTTTATTCCACATTTTTTTTGGCTGTTAGTAAAAAACAACCTTCACAAAGGTAAGATTTCTAGTGCAACTTTGTTTAATTTTAACTTATTAATACAAGAAAGAATAATTAATGGATATGCCTAGTTGTTCTGATTTTAACAATGACAGACTGCATAAATGAACTTTGGGATTCATTTACTTAATGCTATTCTTAAAGATCTGGCAACAATCTGTATATTAAGACATATTACTGTAGGTCAATATCTTCTTTCCTAAACTAAAGAAAAAATCACCCACAAGTTTTTGGTTTTGTTTTTGTTCCCCTCCCCCCCCAGTACAGTTCATTAATTAGCTTTTTATTCAGTTGAGATGACTGAAAATTCTAGTTATTTTTTTGTGGAATATTTTGAAAATATAAATTTTAATATCATCTTTTGGCATTAGTAGTCTAATAGGTCTCATTATCTGAAATAGCCTGAAAATATATGTGTGTATTCTGAAAAGGATAAAGACATGTAGAGAATAGACCTATATTGACTTTTAAATACCATTTTCATTAAAACAATGGGTTTAATTTCAAATATATTTTTATATTTTTAATGAGCAAGCCATTTTTATTGAAAAGCAAAATTGTTCCTAAACAGACTACTCAGTTTTAATGGCATGAACTGCAACAATTTTTGACCAAAGTTGGAAGGCCATGACTTGCAGTGGTAATATTAAGGGGCTCAAAAAAAAAAAAAAATTCAACCTTCTTTTCCAGTTGCTTATGCAACTGTTGAAATTTTCCAGCAAAGAGCTTTTCTGTTTATTTGTTTCACAGAACAGAGACATTTGATCTATATTTTCTCTTTCAAAATATGAGACTATCACTCTGAGTCACACCCTCTTTTACCATTCTGGATAATTCACCTGTGTTTTTGCACTTTGACTCTGTAAAGTATATCTAAGAAGTCATCTTCTTTCTGATAACTTACTGGGGACAATCTCTCCTGTGCTTTTAGGAGACACAGAGCACAGGTTGTATAGCCCAGAATTTGAGGATAACACTTTTGTGTCACCTGATCCTACTTACAGAGATGCTCAGACAGAGTTACAGTCTTATTGTGTTTGTCAAGGTATAGATATTATTTACTTCTTCAAAAACTCTTCTGTATAGCTTCCTAACAGTAGGTTTGATTTTGTTCTTATCATTGCTGATGGTATTTTCAAAGTAAGTATCGCTATGTTGCTAAATAATTTAGCCCTACTGTACTGGACCAGGACCTGCTCCCATGATTGCCCAAACAATGAACATTTTATTTCACTCCTGGGGTCTCTCTTGGATTCACCAAACTAGAGTGTTCCTAAATAAAATGTAGGTCCAGTTCTGACTCTAGGGACTGGTCACAAAAAACAATGTAAGCAAGATAACAGAAACATTTGGTATGACCCACACCTTATGCAGTGCTCCAAAACTGTCCCAGCAGGTTTGGAACACTTACAGGTCCCTATACCGCACCACAGGTATATGTATAATTCATGCTTTGGTGGGATGCAACATTACTATTGCAATGTTTCGGACATGTTACACTGGGGGCAGGGATAAGGAAAAAAAACCAAAAAAAACCCCACATAGAAAATAATTATCACATCTTAGTGTCACAGAAGTGGTGGATGAGGCTAGAAGACCCAGTGCTGTAGAGTCCATGCATAGTACATAGTATCTAATTTTCTGTGGAAGGGAAAATCTCTTTCATCTCCACAGAAAGCCTTGAACAGTGTCATTGCAAGCTACTTCTCATCACTTGTCCTAGGGCTAGGGGTCACTCCCTGGGTCCAATGCACTTAGCAATGTAGATTTAGCTAAGGTATGTCTGTAATGGTAAATAAGAAAGGGCAAAAGACTTTGGTCATATAATGCTGGGTCTATTTATAAGATACCATGGCCTGTTCTCATTCTCTGTAGGCAAGTGGCACAGGCTACAACGTGTCCGTAACACCAAGCAGGAAATCACGTCCACAATGACTACTAGGAGCAGTCTGTAGCTATTACTCTTCCATGAACTACCTTGAGCCCCATCTGGGAAACCACAGCTGATTCCAAGCAGAATGGATGTAAGCAGACAGTGCCACTTGGCTCTAAGAGCCAATACAACTATGTACAAAACCTGCTATTTATTAATATAATGCATATTTCTCTGCACTATAGAGTGTAATGAAAAATGAATCACACATTTATTAGTTTTTCAACTTTTGGTTTGGTATTGGTTTACCCCAGACTCAGACATGGTCTCACAAATGAAATAACACAGAGGAATTATAATTTCTGTGTTTTGTGACTCAATGTTTCTTTTATATACTATTATAAATTACACTACACTTCCTTTTGTCATGTTGTGTTATAAATTAATATGTAACTTTTTGTCTACCATCACTCCCTGATCTGAAAACTTTCATGTTTTATCCCTCCTCTTGAGTGCAAAGTAGGAGTTTCATTTTTTCTTAGATGTCGTAGCATACTTTTTTTCTCTTTCAAAATCTCATTTTGATTTGTATATCCATTTATTCAACTTTTCTAGCTTGACTTTTGCTATATTTATGTCCTTGTTAGGGTTTGAAAGGTCCCCTGAATAAGTGCAATCTGCAAATAGTATTAACATAATGTTTGTTCCCTCCTAAGTGCTCTAATGAAGTTGTTAAATAAGAACGGTTGTGACACAGTTGGCAAGTTCCCCAGAGTTCCTGACCCAAAGCATGTTAACTTCAGCCACACAGTTTGAGAGATCTATTTATTAAGAACAGCTAAACAAGAAAATTTCTGTTTTGTATTTTCATTGGGCATTTACAATTTCTTTTAATAAAATTCCATGACATACCTTCACTTAAAAGTTTGAAAAGATAAAATCAAATTAAATTGCACTGAACTATCTTTTTAATGGATGGAGTAAAAGAAGAGGAGGAAAATGAGAGATTTCTGAACTTCCCAGAACTAGGGGAAACCCAATTCACTATTACAGCATCAAAAGCATCCCCAAATATTAATTCTGATCTAATACTCCTGGTCTATAGCAAAAAATATTAAGACTCATAAAATTATTTGGCTACCTTATTCTTTCTTGGCTGACATTTTAGATGTCCAAGTCCAAAATTCAGTCTGAACTGCTACATTGCTCCTATCACTTTTTGTTCGTATGTATTTTCTGAATAAAGTTCTAACAAGCACACACAAAAATGTCTGTGTCTTGGAAGTACCCAGAGACTCTTAGTTCTTTTTTTTCTACCTGACATATCCACAAATTGTCTTTGTTTCCATGTCTCATTTGGTAGATACTCTCACAAAATATCTACTGGATTTAACCTAGCACAAACCTCAGCCCTGTTCCTCTTTGATTGCTCAGTGATTAAATAATTCATTCAGGATATAGGAAACCAAGACTCAATTCCTGTCCTTGCCTCTGGGGGTTCTAACCTGCACTTCCCATGTGAATGCACTAAATTAGGGCATGTTCTGCAATGGGATAATTTCAGTCCATCTTGCTCAATCTGTTGCACTGTGCATAGTGTAGGTAAATATTCATTAGGCTGGAGAGAGAGCATGCAAAAGCCAGTAAAAGGTTTTGGCTCTTGGCTAATAGACTGAAAATTCAGAGCTTAGGCTCCCTGCACAGGGGATGGATAGAACGAGGTACCTCAGAGTGGAGGTCTAAAATGCTGCATTCAGATGAGATGCTACTAATAGCTTGCCAATGAGAAATACTACAGAGATCTTACCTTTCACAGGGCACATATGCCTCATCCTTAGTCTTAGAAGCCATCACCAAAGCAATTACAAATACTATTTAAAAGCATCAATTAGAGATTAAACATTTCTTTTACAGCAGAATTTGCGGGCTATAGCAGTGGAAGATTGCACTTTGATGCTGAAAACAGGTTAAGCTGCATAACTAGTAGCAGCTCAAAAGACCCAATGTCTTTCTCAGTATCTGAAATGTCCATTGTGGGTCACCCTATGGCTGTGAAGCAACTCACAGACTGAAATGAGCATTAGCATGAAGGCAACTAGAAAGAGTCCTCCGGAGCATGCTTGAAGCCCATGAGGCCAAGTGCACTGAATGGCTTAGTATGCCTGTAGTCATGCTCCCAGAAACAGCCTGCAGTACAGACTAGCCATAAAGCAGACAACTGAATGGGAGACAGGATGAGGTGGAGCATGTCCTTATTGCTGTGACACTAAATACCAGTTTAAATATGTAAATCTAATATATAAATATACTGATTTTAATGTAGGTAATTATTTCTTGTATATTCATATGTAAAAGACATCTTTGTATCTTAATATCAGGAAACTCTTCCAATGACTGTTGACTGAAGCTCTAGGAACCGTAGATCCACTGGTATAAGGTTTATTTGCATCCTTAATAATATTTAACATTTTCAGCATTTTACTTCTATCTTGGTAATTAAAAAAAAAAAAAAAAGAAGGTTTTGGCGATTGGGAAAAAAAAACAACCAACCAACACTGAAATCTTTAGTGGCACTTGGTGGTGCTGTTGGATAAGAAAAATGTAGAAGTATAACAACACAGGGTAAGAAAGATTGTTACGACGAGCTAAATAAAATTAAAAGAACGACAGCTTCATTCACCTCTGTCATATCTAATGTTTCATTTCTTCTTTTGACACAAAGATCTTAAATTAGGCAGAATCATAATTCCTGGTGGCTTATATTCTTGATAACTCGCACAGGGGATACAGATCTTTAACAAGAATTTCATGCCTCTGAAGACTGACAGTTAATGAGACTATTATTTTCAATTTTAAATTGCCCAAATGTGGGATAGAAAATTGGTGGTTTCACATCTCTTACTGTCATCTTTCAGTGCAAATTTTATTCTTCATCTTTTAAAACCTTTTATAATATAAGGTGAATGCCGAAATCATCAGATGATTCAATACCATATTTTCTATTGCAATGAGTATTCCATTAAGCCAATAACCTTGTTTCCCAGATATAAACGGTACATGTTTGAAAAAAAAAAAAAAAGATGAATACCTGTTCAAATTGCTTTGGCTGATGTAACATCTTGACATTGAACTGCACGTTCAGAACCCTGTTATCATCTAATTTACAATCCTTCTTCAGAAATGTTCTTTTTCTAAAGGATGTTCAGTGTGGTAGCTGTAAACAAAGTCTTCAATTTGGCAATAATCTCTGCTTATTGTAGTTCAAGATAAAGGCATTTAAAATTTCAGCAAAGCACCTTGGGATCGTCCAGTATCTACTGAAAAGGGTTCAGATGTCCATTTTAAAAATTACTGAATAGATTAATTATGCAGTGGCTGACTTACAAAGGGGGGCAGGGTAAATGGCATATTTGGGTTTTGAGGTATTGTACTGAAGTTCTTTTTAATTATAGAAGTCATTATTGTGTTAACTCTTTCATCAGCTTTAGTGGATTTTGAATTTCTGGTGCTCCCACTAGGATTACATTATAGTACTTTATGTGAGGTCAGAAAAGATGTCAGAGCTTTAGCAGGGATTTTCAATGACAAAATGAAAGTTTTAGAATTGTACTTTGCTTCAAAGAAAGGGTCTCAGCAGTGGCACTTTTTGTCACATTGGTAGGCACACACACCATTAGCATCTTTGACTTATAAGAATAGGAAGCCTGAGGACCCAAATTTTGCCTCTTTACAGTTAAAAGTTGAGGCACTTGGACTGTGCCTGTGGCCAACTGCTGTTTTCAATATAAGGGGCAGAATAAACTCACAGTGTATTTCCACCTTTCACCTTGGTGTCCTATGTCTGATTTTATTTAATTTTTATTTGAGTTTTGTTCTTTGGATTCAAATCCTAAGCGGGATCCTGAGCATCCTTAACTCCCATTGAGATCAGCAGCTTTTGTAATGTAGAGTATGTTATCAGCACATTTTTAAATGCAGAGTATGTTATCGGGACCTCTTGGGATCTGGTTCAAAGCCTTGCTGTGTTTGATTTATTTTAGATGTATTTGATTTGTATTTTATTAAAAGAAACCCCTTCAAAGGTAATGGATAACATGCTTCAAAGACAAAATGCACTTGTGATCTCACAGAAACAGCATGGTCTATTGGGTAAGTATTAGCCTGGGAAAACAAGATTGGGATTTCTGGATGTTTCCATCATCATTCATTGCCCTGCTGAATGGTGCAGCAAATGGTTCCCTCACTGTGGCTTGGGTTTTATTTTCCATCTGTAAATACAGTCTGATGATGAAAAGCTGATGCAAAAGTTTGGCATCGTTACCACGATCAGAAGAAGGTAGTGCTTCTTCCCAATGGGGTAGAGGGAAGTGGACATGAAGAGAACCTTGAAGTAGACATGTGGACTCTGCATGTTCTGTATTTCTTTACACACACTTGTATCTAAATATACCAGTGTTCAGTCTCCTTCTCCTTTCTGTGTAATTAGATATTTGCCAAGCATTTCTAAGCTAGCTGCTGTGTGTAAAACCTTTTTTTAAGAAGGCTAAAGAGGGCAGTAAGTCCAGATACAGTACAGAAATATACATTTCTTACTGTACACATATTCTGTGTTCTTCATCCATTATTCAAATTGCTGTAGGAAAAACTTGTATCTGTGACACGAGGCTAACAAAAACGTTGCAGAAGTCAGTATTTTCAGATCCTTGTATCTATTGTTGGGCACCTAAATCCATGGGAGTTGTTTTCTTCCTACTGTGGTAAACAGTCTCCTTTTCTTACCATTTTTTTAAACATTGCAGTCATGGAGAATAGCTGCCTATCTAGGGGATGTGTATACTACAGTTTGTACCTCAAGCCCCAGAGTAAACATAAACATTTATGCTGTTATGTCGGTAATATAACCTCCCTACTCCAGCTGAGTATTCCCCTGATTATGCAGCCAAGAATCACATTAGCCCTTTCAGCCACAGTATGACACTGGGAGCTAGCAAGATCATGTTCAACTGTTTTTAACTTGAAGGAACAGATTGTTAGAAAGTAACATGTCCAGAGCTTCCTTGATTTAGAGCCTGGGTAAGCTTCTGTGAAGAGAGAGTTTGGGGACTTCAGTGAGATCAAATGCAGCCATATTCTTGTCTGAATAGGAAATATTTAATGCAGTATTACAGTTTAGCTTGCCTACTTATCATCATTTTGGGATGCTTACTTCTCCTACCACTCTAGGTAGCTGATATAGTCACTGGAGTGAGTAGAAAGTAATTGATAATTAAGCAGATAATGGGTAGTAGAAATGCACTGAAGAATACAGGCAATATTTCTGTGTCTGTCCTTTTTCTACAGTACATTTTCTTTTGCTCTGTGACTTGATGCAGCCACTGCAACAGAAAAATGATCACAGAGCTTTATTTTTACTAGAAGATGGAGGGCCAGGTTTTAGTAATGCTGTTCCCACAGCCAGTGCAAACTAGCCCCAAAGCTGCTGTAAGCAGTCTGGCGAGTTTATTACGGTGCAGAGGTGATCCAAAACTAAAAGTGAGCAGGGATTTTTCTCTCTGTTCTCGTGCCTGAAGCTGGGAAAAACTGGCATTGCTCTAAGAAAACATAAATGGCCAGTGTGTTGTTTTGCCAGGAGTTTTTTACCTTGCAAAAGAAGAGAGTTCAAATACTCTTCCTTTTTATAGTTCAATGAAACGAAGACTTAAGATGTTTTGGTTTGTATAAGGGCCCCAGTTAAAGAATAACAACATCGAAACTGAATTGATAATCTAACTCCTTGGTGGTGGGAAATTTTGCTTCTAGTGTAAGCTAAGGGGGCATCATGGTGCTCTGATTCAACACTGAGCCTTATGCCACCCTTTCAAACTGGTTGAAGTATCAGTTGATATCTGTGTATCAGCTGGTGCCCAGTATCTTACCTACATTTTCCAGTTTTAGACAGAGAGGTCACAGAAGAGAAAGAAAAATTCTGATGTATTTATACCGTAGTGTTTTTATCTAAACTCTACTTTTCTTTTATCCACAAAACTAAAAACAATATCTCTGAGTGCTGCTTCAGCAATGTAATCCTCTCTAGCCTGTCATGGTCCTAATTTTTTCCCACTACTTATTGCTTACTTATCCCTTCTCCCTAACTTGTACTATCTGAGGGCTTGAGTAGCCACATCGTAAAGTGCTTCAGGGAGTTGATCCAGCTAAGGACTAACACCTGTTTTCCTTTTTTTATTTCTTCTTTTGCCAGGTGAATTCTCATCCATTCAGCTCCCCATAATGTTTCAATACATGATTACAAAAGACATAGTGCCAGTGCAGTGCAGTAGAGTGCACAGCTGGGGTTGGAAAAGGCAACTGAGATCACAGCAGTCTCAATTTAGATTTGTTGCAATGATTAGGGATATGCACCTTTCATTTCCTGAATTTAAGCTGCTGCTGAGAGAAGTGATCCCTGGGGAACTGTTCAGGAAGCTGGACAAAAATATTTTTAACCAGACCAGTTTATCATGCAGCTACATGAACCTCTGTGTTGGCAGTCAGGTGACAAAAGCTAGAGGCAAGCAACTGAGGGAATGAGGAGTACTTCTTTAGTGACAGTGCTAGTTTATTTAATCCTAAACTGGTATTGAAACTTTGTATGCTTTAATTAAAACTTGTTTTAATTAAAAAAAAAACAAACAAACCACCACCCAACAAAAATCTGCTTAGTTTTTAAACTAGTTTAAAATAGTACACTACTCTTGTGTTTCTTGCAACCATGTGTGTTCAGACAACACTTAACACTTTTCCAGAGGAATTTCACCCTGGCCATCCTTCCGAACCTTCCCCTTTCTTCAGTCTCTCTTCTTTGCCTTCTCAACTCCTATTGATGCACAGAATGCAAGGAATAATGCAGGAGAATACAGAATGTATTTCTATGCTGTTATTATCTACTGATTTGCAAGATTTCAGGGCTGTTGGTCTTCAGTTCAGAGATAACCAATTCTGATTGTCTCTAATCATATTAGTTGCCTTTGAATACTATTCAAATATGTATACATCTTACAGTAAAGTGGAGATGACACTCAGTGCAAATCAAATGTGTGTAGAACTTGCTACCCAGGTAGGAATATATCATTATTCTTGATAAACTTCTATCAGGCTTGCAAAATCCAAAGAATACCATTCCATGCTTTATAAAGTATCACCGTAAAAAGATTGTTTGTTGTTTTCTAAAATACTACACACCACTAAAAATATTGCTTTTTCTGAATTATGCCTAGGACATTATAGTAAACAGTAACATGGTTGCAAACTAGATTTATCCTACATCCTTCAGACTAAGCTCCTAAAATTAAACATAACTGATCAAATTATGTATTGTGAATAAATCAGACAAACATGGGAATTTTTCTTTAAAGAAATTTATTCACTTTTGTTTTCATTTCCTTGGTTACTTTAATGGAAGAAAATGTGGATATTCTTTAAGCTCCTCTATCTCAGAATTTTACCAAATATGTAATCATAAAATTGATTTTAACAGAAGGGTGTCCCTGATATATAAATTGGTTACAATCAGAAAATATTTAACTAACACTGAAAAAGGAATTAAAGTCTTTAATGTGAATCATGATACTGATACTAAGTCATTAGATACTCTTTCCATTTGAAAATTCACAATTTCTGATGAAATGGATGAATGCAAAGTCACATTAAAAGTGATTTTCCCAGAAATTAAACAGTTATGTTTAGGACCAATATAGTAGACATGGAACTTTGGCATATTTTTCAAACCCTAACTAGGCACTTTAATATACTTTTTGTCCTCATTCTATATCAGGTTTTGTATTCACTGATGAAGCTTTTACTTTTTGAGCTACTTTCTAATTCCTTTTGTCTACTATTAGACAGTTTATGGTTTAATTAAATTACCTTATTGATTAGCATGGAATAGTCTTCTAATATACTGCTTCTCTTAACTTACCTAAGTCTTTTACAGTTCACTTGATTTGCTATTTTTATTTAATTACAAAACACTCCATTGGCCTACGGCATCTTCTATTTTCACTAGCATTCTTAGGTGAAAAAAAACATCAAGCGGCATAAAAACAGAAGTACATCTTTTATTACAGTGTCATCAATGGCATTTCAACAGCTGCCAAAGGTCTCCAGCTGACTTCATCGGTGAATGGATTGGTACAATTTCCTTCTAACAAGGGAATAAAGTCACCAATATTTTACAGCTCTCATGTATACTTTGTTGTGAAAATTAAATATATCTTTTGTGCAAAAGCCCAATATAAAGCTCTTCATAACATCTAATATCTGCATCCTGGCTTTAGACATAAAGGAACTGGGCAGCATAGCCTACCCATGAATACTGGAATATGAGTAAAAGGATGTATGTGTGTAAAACAGTCTCTGTTCTTTCAAACTGGGAGTAATGGGTTTTGCTTCTTCATCCATGTTTCACCTTCAAAGAGCCAAAATAATCAGTCTTTATTTTAAGAATGGATTAATATACATGCACACCAGAGATCATTGGGGCCCCAACACTTAGATGTTTGTAAGCAGCACGTAAATGCTAAAACCAAAGAACTTTCTACTATAAACTGGGAAAGTTATAATCTGTCAGTAAAAGCTCAGTTCAGACTATTAATAGCATCACTGAACAATTTTGGTTGGAACCAACCGCTAGATCTCGGCTAGTCCAACTCCTGCTCAAAGCTTGTTTCTGAATTAGATCAGATTGTTCAGGACCTTCCACAGCCTCTCTGGGCACAGCTGGGACACAAACCCTAGCTGTTTACTCAAGAACAGAGGGTCATACTGAGGCACAAGTGGCTTCTTGGCAGGTGTTTGGAAAGTCCCTTAAGGGGTCTTTTGGTTAGTAAATGTATACATAATCCTATAATCTTTGTCTGCATAGAGAAGCCACTGCTGTCTTGGAGATGCTCCAAGGTATACCCTCTGTTGATGCTAGTGTGTGCCGGCGGCCTTAGACAAGTTCAGCCAACTTTTACTGTTCTGAATGTATCTGGTTTTGCGGCTTCAGCAGGGCTAGTTTTTGGGACATTTTCACACGTTACCCCTCAGCATATACTTTCCTTTTCTTTAGTTTTTTTGTTTGTTTTTTTTAATAACTACTTCTCCCTCCACACCCATAAGCACCTTACAGAAGGCATTCACATAAACTTGCAAAGAAAGGTCTTTTCTGACACTCCCTGCAGCCTCAGGTTGGGAAAGCTGAGGAAGTCCCAGGAAGTCCATTTAGGTTGAGGACATCACTATCCCTAGCAGTAGCTGAATCAGCCAGGGCAAGGTACCATTTTTTCTAATGCATCACCACCATCACTATCCTGACTTCACCATCTTCAAGCCCTTTTTGCATACCCTTGTTTACCAGTTCCCATGATAATGCCTTGTTCCTGTTTTTGTGTTCTTCTTGTTGTGCCGCTGGTTGCTAGAACTTCCTGTCAGTTAAGTAGGAAACCCAGCATAAGTCTGCCTTGCCCTCCAAGACTTTCTGTTGAGCAGGGGACTTCATGGGGTCGTTTGTTCCCCTGTCATGGTGCACAACCCTGGTGAGTCTGTCTCATATTTCTTTCCCCCTTGCTGTGCTCTGAAGGTGTCATTATGCATGAGTGTGCTCTGTCATAGTCACAAGGGACTTTTCGGAACTCAGTGGATTTCAAAGTATAGTTTTCTTGAAACTTACTCTTAGAAAATTTCCTAACACATGTGAACCAGAACCTTTCATACACAAAAATGTATATTAGCTATATAGATGCCTTCATTTTTTTCTGACAAATTTGTTAAGGTTTTTTGTTTGCTTATTTAAAATGCCAATCTTGTACCTTTTTCTTTTATATAGCAAGTAATCTAGGCTAGCTATTTTATACATTGTGCAATGATTTATTTTCTTAAATTGCACCTTCTTTAAGAAAAATAATAATTTAAAATATACATTTCTCTGACCTCTATTCAAGTATCTGAGTTACATATGCAAAACCCACTGAATTCTGAGCAACAACAGCTGAGCAAATAATTTGAAATAAATGCCTTAATTAATCTTTTCTATTTGCAAAATATCTATAGGCAAATCATTATTTCCTCACATTAATTCAGCATTCAGGTTTGTTCAACCATTTTTCACTTGATTGATTGAATGAGTAACTGGGAACAGTTCAAAGTACCTGTATGTTGTTCAGTGTTCAGCTTGACTGGCAATTAAAAAGCTGTTTCTGATCTCTAACTCTTCTATAGTTCCTCATTATCAAACATCTCTTTGTGGCCTGTATACCACAATATCTGAGAACCTTACAATCTTATACATACTTATTCTTATAGCTTATGAACCTAGGAATTCTTTTTTCTCCATTTTATGGATGAGGAGCAGCACATAGAAAGTCAGGGGTTTTTTAAGGTGCTTAGGCATAGTTCCACTAAACCAGAGAAGCAACATCTCATCCGTTGCCAGCTTACTTCCTGGAAAATTCAGCAGCCAATAAATGTTTTGGCTCCCAGTATGATATAAAGAAGAGCCAAGTGCCTAAGGAATGGATTTTCAGAAATCTGCAAACTAAGCAGAGTCTATGTCAGTTAGATATGAGACAAATCCATACAGAAGGCCATAAATAAAAGCTGTGACTTACAGTCCTTCCACTCTAGTCATCCAGAACACAATTGATCCAACAAGCTTAGGTCTAAAGAACTAATGCTATTGAAAAAATGAGGGCACATCAATCTCTAGTAAATACTAGAGAAGCATAAAATGCCCACTTCCCTTTGGGGATCAGTGGCAAGCTATTCGTTGTTTCCAGATAGAAAATACCTTCTGTTTTTCATAGGGACATCAGGGCCTTGAGGACACTAATAAGCTTTAATGTCCTTGACAAGCTTCACCCAGGGCATCCTTTCCCATGGCCCCAGGGGCTCATGACAGCCCTGGGTCAGGCACGCAGTCCCTGCCTGAGCTATGTGATAGGTGTACTTATTTCCAGCCCTGCTTTTGCCTCTATCTGCTCTTGCTTCTCACTCCCTTGGCCCTGGTGCGTCACATGCTGTGTTGGGGGCTGTTGATGGACCCTGCTACCAGACCCTAGTACTGCCTGCTGTGCTCAGACCCTGCCCTGTCGGTGAGGGCACTGCCCATGCTGGGGTTACCCTTCACTCCCAGCTTGTGCCCATGGATGAGCATGAGCAAATATCAACAAAGCTGCAATATACAGCTCTCCCTGAGAACTGATAAATAAAACAGCTTTGCTTAGGACAGAAAAGTACACTAGCATGTCCTTTTTCCTTTCCTCCTTATTCCTACTCACCATGTTCTCTAATTGTCAATGCTGCCATCATATTCAAAAAGCTCAGAAAGTAACCAGTTTTCTGGAACAATTTTCCCCAGGGCAGGGAGAGCAAAAATCTTACCTGGCTCTCCTAAGGGCATATCCATGAACCAAACTGAGAGTTCTGCTTGGCTGAACTGGACTAAAAAAATACAGATTGTCTACCATTTCCAAGCCACATTCCAGTGGTTTTCACCCGAATTGTTGAAAGATATTAATTAGATAATTATAAATTATCCACACCAGAAAATGAAGTTTGGAGATATTTAGGAATTCAGCTAGCACTGTGTGTATAGTTTGGACAAGAAAAGTCTGGAGATGCAGGACAACAGAGAGAGAGATTGCTCATAGATGGGATTCACCTTGTTCAATTTTGAGCATAGGATTCAAATCCAGTTTAAGAAACCAAAATTTAAATGTTGACGTTTAGATGTCTCCTTGCAATTTTATAAGTTTACTTAAGCCTAAATGTGGAAAACTTATTCAAATTCAGGTAAGGTTTCATGGGTTTGGAGGGGGGGTTGTTTTGTTTTGTTGTTGTTGGTTGTTTGTTTTGTATTTTTCTTCATGAACTACAAAAAGAAAAAAGGAGCTAGCATTTCTGTACTCCATACAGGTGGAATATATAGTTTTACAAACACTTTCATGTTCATAGCTTGACAGCAATATACATTTATTCAGAGAAAATTGTGCTCCTGTCTGTTAACTTTTTAAATTTTATTTTTGGTGGTGCAATTAATTGTAGAAATTTGTTGTTGTTCTCCTTACTTTTAGCGAGACCTGATAAATATAAGCTGGAGAGACTCCCTTTATGTTCACGTCTTTATCTTGATGGGCTAAAATGAGCAAATGTATAGACGTTATTAAAGAACTGTCTTGTTTATATCCCTATTGATAATTCCATACTTTTTCAAATAAATATCTTTTGTACTCACTATCAACAAAGCTGGAGATCTTAAAATTATTCAATAAAGAAAACAAAAATAATTGAATTTCAGTAAAGATAGGGATGAATTGATGACTCAGTAGACAAATTGCAGTGACTCCAAATAATATATTATCCTATGAATAAACCACAATCTTTGAGAATCCCCCAAATCAATAGATGTCATATTTCTTAGTCAAAGGTTGGCTCTCAAGAATATATAATTCATTGCAAAAATTGCTTTTGAAACAATCTTTGACATACACAAGAATGTAAATGTGATAAACATTTCAATATCAAATATAAGCTTGTATAAATAAGCATAGGTCCAAATCCTCATATGAGATTCCAATGAATTGCCCAATTAAATATTTTCCAGGGCATGAGAAAGAAAGAAAAAAGAAGCCTTAAATAAATCATGATGTTGTGGATAACTGCTGTAAAAACGTTACAATTCTAGTGCTTTATCTGCCTGTGGTGATTTTATCCTGTGATTCTAAATTTGTACTTCAGAGAGATTATTGTCTTACAACTGATCCATTTTTCTTTCCCAAAAATATCAAGATACTTCTTTGATTAGGTTTTGCAAAGTTCTCTATTGTCTTTGTTTTGTTGTTCAAAAATTAGAAGACCATAAGAAGTCGCTGTAATGAATCAACTGAAGATTCCTTGTAGTAATTTAATTTCATGGGTGTCATGAATTTTGTAATGTGAAGTTTACACTGTGAATTCTTTCTCCCCAGTAAATCTGAAGAAAAAGGTGGAACATGGCTTTGTTGCAAGTAGGTTTTGCAACTCAGGTTCCTGAGCAGAACTTTTCCCTCTAACTTTACATTTCATTTTGAAACTTGGTGGCTGTATACTTAGCTGATTTTTGAAGATTCTTCCCTCAGGAATCCAATTTTTCGTATGCATCATGAAGGAAACATGAACTTAACAATTCTTAGGATTTTATTATTTTATTAGTAGCATTAATTAATCTAGATGGGATTTTTCTCTCAGTATCCTGATTTCTCAATCAGTAAAATGGTTCGTTACCTCATAAACATGTGAAATAACTAGATACACCTATATAAAAATATGACAGAGAAAAAAAAGAGATATTTAGTAGCCATTATCTTGAGAATTTTTTAAATTTAAGGTTCTAGCACTATGTATAGGCATTATAATGTTGTACTGTTTAATACTACTCATGTCTGCTAAAAGAATACAGGAAGAGAAAGAAACAAAAAAGTAACAAAACTCTTAGAATTACCCAGTGGTAAAGCCTATTTGTTAGTATAAATTACCAGCTCTATTTACAGTTACTGATTTTTTCCAGACCTGAAAGTTTTTCAATATGATTAGACAGTGATTTGTAATTTTGAAAAGAAAATCTTAGGGTTTTGTTTTGGTTTTCTTTTAAAATCTTATTTCCATTTCTTTCTGCTCTAGTGATGCTGTGCTTACACAGGTGGTTTGGGAGCAGGTCAGATGGCTAAACATTACTTTAAACACTTAGTCATATTTCAGGTTCTCTGAGACATCTCACATCTAGGACCTTCACCAAAGAGAGGTGAATACTGCACCAAACCTATGAGAGACTCTCACTGCCCTTGTCTGGTACCTTAAGGCTGGGTGAGATACTTCATCTCAAATGGTGATTTAAGTAACTGAACTGAGCTCCTTCATTCTCTCACAAAGCCTGTAGACGTATTTGAACCATATGGCATAAGAATCTCCCCTATTGTTAGAATCAAAAGCAGCTACTGTTTCCAAAATGTTGAAGCAAATATTGAACTTTGAGATTAAAAAAGAGAGACAACAAAATTCAATTTTTTCACTTGTATCAAAACATCTGAAAAATGTATGTGGGCCCACACTTGCTTGATCCTTTAATCTTCATATAAGAAGTTGTAGGATCACCGCTTTAATCTGTGTGAGGCTCAAAGGATGTCATTATCAGAGCATTCACTATTATCTTTATCCCACAATCCAGTGTGCGACATCATCTAAGTTTAGATAACAAATGTTTCAGGTATTTTAAAGTATTCTATAAGTAGTGGGAGACATTGCTGTTTCTCTGGGAGACACAGAGATATGCACAAATTGCTGCTAACTGGAATTATCCTTATCCCTCCACGGTGAAGAGCCAGTCCACGCAGACTCTCACAGATTGCAGAGGTGAGGACAGACAGGCAATGGCAGACGAAGAAAGTTGCCTGGTGGAGAGTTGGCTACAGGAACAGGTGAACTTCAATTAGATTTTCCCACCAATTCCACTGGCTGTTATAATTAACTATCTTTTCACACTGCATTCATGTCAATATTCACCCCAGGTTTTTTAGCTACAGGCTTGTCAGTCAGTTAGGAAGTAAGAGACAATTATCTTCATTTGTGCTCAAAGGACCTCAGTATTTAATCTCTTTACAGGCTTTGGAGCATCTTGAGATTTAAATACATACCCTTAGCTAGGATCTGCACCTTAATACATAAGATTGTGGCATTTGGAGTAGACAGGGTTGAAAAGCCCGGGGTATGTGGAGAGACCCTTACAACACACATAAGGGCTTTTAGGATGTGCTGTACTAAAGAGGCATGGAGGATGAAAGGCTGAAAGAAGCAGTGTGAGCGTAGCACCTACTTCTCAGCCTTCTACTTCAGTCCTTATCTTGCAACATCCATCCTATTGTTTGAGTGCTAGTCATAAAGAGTAGACCCAATACGGAAGGGATGATCATTTGCTGAGTGCCTGCAATGCCCTTTGAAAACAATAAATGGCTTGAATACTTTGCACTAGCTAGGTAAAAGAAACTCCATGCACTGCACTTCAGCAGCAATTGCTGTGGCACAAGACGTTAAAGAGGATCCTGCAACACAGTGGGAAGGTGCATTTGACAGTATGATTTAGAAGTGTATTCTTTCCCAAACCCCTGACCAGCTCTTTGTTTGCATAAAAAGGGAATTTGTATTCTCACTGATAATACTGACAGGGCTTGGGGCTGCAACATTGTCATATCTTGTAGTCTTGTTCATATCTCTTGATACATGGTATATTTTGTAAAGATTCACATGACTATCTGATGCCCTCTGTTTTCATGAACTGAAAAGCTATTATTGTTCCTGCTATAAATCTGATTCTACTTTCTAAAGCAGCAGAAAACAAAACAACACAAACCAAAAAAACACACCAAACCCCACCCTCTTTATAAGTTCTGGAATCAGGAAAAAAATTCACATGAAATCATCATTTTTTGTAAATCTCTGATTTGTAAGGCAATGTAATTCTTCAAACTTGCTGTCTGTTGTGGGTTAACCCCGGTGGGCAGCCAAGCACCACACAGCCGCTCACGCACTTTCCCCCAGTGGAACAGGGGAAGAGGAAAGCAAGAATAAAAGCAAGAAAATGTGGGGGTCAAGATTTGGGGGGGGGGGGGGGGGAGAAAAAAGAAAAAAGTTTAATAAGTGAAGGGTAAGTGGAAGAAGAGAGAAATAAAACAAAACAAAACAAGCGATACAAAGGCAATCACTCACCACCTCCCACGGGTAGACCGATGCTCGCTCAGTTCCCAAGCAAAAGGTGGCTAACCCCCTTAAAGCCCCCACTCTTTCCCTTTGTTGCTGAGCATGACATTTTGTGGCATGGCGTATCTCTTTGATTAGTTCAGATCATCTGCCTGGTTGGGTCTTCTCCCAATAGATTGCGTGCTCCCCAGTCTATTCACTAGTGGGGCAGAGTAAGAAACAGAAAAGACCTTGCTGCTGAGCAAACATTGTTCAGCAAAAGCTAGAACATCGGTGTGCTGTCAGTACTGTTTCGGTCACAAACCTAAAACAGAGCACCATATGAGCTGCTATGAAGAAAACTAACCCTATCCTAGCCCGGTCCAGTACACTGGCCTATTTATTCATGATTTTTGGCAAGAGGATTTGCCAATATTGTGACTGGAAATTTCTAAGTCAGTCACAGGAGTTAGGCTCCAGTTCTTTTGCTTTCTGTTTAAATCTGTGTACCTGACTTTCTTAGGCTTTTTTAAAATTTTCAGCCAACCTACTATGGTTTAAACACATTGTTATTTAAGTAAAGTCTTGAAGCAGCTTAAGGAACCTTCAAATTACATTTTCAAAGTAAAAGGAAAGGCTAGCTGACTGTAAAGAGGGGGAAACAGAGGAGGAACCTATATACTCACACAATCTACTATTTTTTCTACTGTAGCCAGAGGTGAACCACTTAGGAATGATTCAGAGAACCTAAAACTGGGGGACACAGTTTTCCCTATGTTCTCAGTGTAGAAAATATAGAGGCAGTTATGAAGAGCACCTGAATTAGAAGCTTAAAGTTATACACTTCGCTTAATCGTTATAATTGCAAATTGCAACTTTAAAAACCTCTTAAATTACTATGTATTCATTTGTCTTCTCCACATGAATTAGAGTTTGGGACTTCTGTCTGATATTTTCCTTACCTTTATAAGGAAATATTGTACTGCAATGGATTATACTGTAGTATGCTTTGATACTACGCTTCTTGTCCTGCAAAGATTTCTCAGAGGCAACTGCTTTTGTCTGCTTCTGGAACCATTAAAAGTGTCTACATTCTGCTCTCAGGCTGACATTACAACAGCAAAAAATGTAAGAAGGCAGTGGTGACTCAGACTCATTTTAAAATGCTGAATTTAGCTAACAGAGTCACTTTAAATAGTAAATCTGACTAGTCCATCTTCTATGCAACAATCTGAAAAATTGTACAAGAAATCAGCAACATTTAAACGAAAGAGGAACCATTTCTACATGCAAAACCCATGCCCAAACTTGTTCCTGTTGCTGCACAGTAACATAAATGGAGCAAACAGAGCAGAAAGGAAATTTGGCTTTTTTACTTGCATCAGCTGAAACAGAATGGCCATTTTTCCACTGCATGTAAAGTTCTGTAATGTCTATGTATTTCAGTACACATGATGCTGTCTGGATAAGTACAGAAGGAACAATTATTTGTTTATTCAATAAAATTATTAGAGCTGTTAGGAACATTTTCAATTACATGGAGTTACCTAAATATATGTGATTCATTTGAACTTTCTATCTATGTATGTTCTGGAGTCTAGTAATGAACAAACATTTAGTTTCCAACTCCTCTTCAGTCAGTATATTGTATGAGAGCTTTTACTCTGAATAAGGTGAAGCAGGGACTCAAAACAAAGACTGAAACCAAAGTTATCCTCTATGCTAGGTCAGTGTCCATGAATAATCATTGTGATCTCATTTTTGGGGGAGAAAAAAAAAAGAGAAGATTTTATTACAGAGTTCTTTTGATAATTTAAGGGTTATTACACTAATATATTCTTCCTCCTCCTTCTTCACTTCACCTAAGTGCTGATATCACTATATCTACTTTCTTCATATCTCAGGTTTGCATGTTTTTCCTCCTGTAGCAGTATGCAACAGCTTTATGAAAACAATAGAAACAGTTAAACAAAACAATAAAACATATATTTGGTGAAAGAATTTATCTTCAGGTTTGTGATCAATAAAATAAAATTAAAATATAAGTGACTAAGGGATGAGCTGAGAAATGAATGATGCATTGTTTTTTCAACATGAGTTTACCTTCTGTGAACACGTGAAGTGGAATAACTGCCCCTTCTGTTACCACTTCTGATCTTAAGTGTATGTCCTTGGTGCACAGTGGTGAAATATCAAAGTTAGTTCTAATTTAGCTAACCTAGTTACTAGAAAACACATTATTCCTGGCAGCATGTTTATTTAATCTGTTTCCTAGCTGTAAACTACACTGGATTAGCTTTACTGTGCACTGAATAATGCAGAAAGGCATATCTAAAGAGGGCAGGAGACCACAGCATAGGGAGAAGTCATCTCTTCCTTCCAGGTTACATTAATTTCGTCTGTTCATTATTCACAGTGCATTGGCCTGACTTTTCTTTAAACAAGTTTTATCAAGATTTCTGTAGAGTCTCTTTTGATTTACCCCAATGTCAATGAAAGAAGGGTAAGGTTATATTGCTCTCGTGAGACACCTAGTCAAAAGATGTAATAATAAAGACAAATGGATGCATCATTTTATGGCTGTTACTATGTCACCAGACAAGGGTTTTGAGTCAACTCAGCTAGCACTATTGTGAGAGGAAGACAATCTCTGTATCTTGATCCAGCTTTACTTGAAAAGGAAATGAAATTGCTGCATAAATCTCCCGTGGCCAAAAACAAAATTACAGGAACAGAATCTGCAAATATCTTGTCACAGTTCACTAACAAATTACTGTGGGTGACCATGTTTACTTTCTCCAGGAGATGTCACTCAAGACACTGGTAAACATACATTTCAGAAGTTTGCAGTAAAAACACAGTCAGAATGAACTGTGACATAAAGCTCTGTTCACTCCAAAAATACCTTGGCCTATTTCAATAACGTTACTGCAATATGTACGTGTCAGGAGCAAGGAGCACAGTTTTCAGTTCTGTTCCTCTGTAAAATACACTTGTTTGTACCAGTCCATTAATGAGTCATCATTTATTTACATCGACAAGAAAGTAATGCTCTGAAAGAGTCCAAAGTCTGAAGAGAGAGATTTGGGGAAAAGGACAATTCATACAGGAGTTATTGCAGCCTGAAAGAAACAGATACTGCTGGCAGTTTACTACATATGCAATTTACGTACCGATTTATGCTACTGTTGCATTAAAAGAAGTAGCCTATAAATATCTAGTAGTGTTTCATGTTACTAGGCATTCAAATCAGACTCGGCAACCACTTTTAGACAAAAACCAGATCTTTTTGTTTCTGAACACAAGGAAGGCAAGGAAAAAGAGAATGGGAAGGGGAAGGAGAAGGGGAAGGAAAACAGGGAAAAATAGGGAAAAGGGGAAAAAAGGGACAATGGGGAAAAAAAGAAAAAAAAAAAAAGAGGGGATGGGGGTATGAAATACTAAACCGCAAGAAGACAAAGATGATTATGGATTTTTTCTTCTCTTGTAGCTTCCCCAGTGCTCTCAGGAAGCCTTTACTTTGAGCAAGCATTAGAGAGAAACTTCATGATTTAATAGATGAAAAGCATTAGAAAGAAACTGTATGAAGGAACAAAGATGAAGTATTAGTGGGAAGCAAAGACAGCAACTGGGGAATGAAAGAAGCACAGAAAAGGGAAAAACAGAATTAAGGTTGTCTGTGGAGGTTCTCCAGAGAACAAGGACACTGAGCCAAGAAAAGTGCAGTTGAGATTTTGCCTGGCCATGAATACAGATACAGAAGAGGATTGGAGTTCTCAGAAGGCAAAAGGAGATGAATTGAGAGCCAGTAAATGAGCATAAATGAGCCATCATGGGATGGCTAAGATCACACGGAGGAAAGACTACCTTATTGATCTCAGATTCACTGTTAGCTCAAGTGGGCAGAGAGGGTTATTGACTTATAAGCTCCAGTCTTGGTGAAGAACAAAGAATAACATCTAAGTCTCTGCTTTTTATGACTACCATGAATAGCCCAGCACGAAATATTATCACACAAAAATAAAGAGCTACAACTACATTAGTAAACAAAAGAATGCCAGGTACCCCTTCCCTGGTTCTGAGGTTAATTGAGATGGTTTGGCTTTATTCACAGTATTAAAATCTTTAAGCCTCCAAAACAGTGCACTTGAGAGCCCTTTTGAATACTGTGTGCTGGCTTAAAACTGTTTGGGAGACTGATACTTCACCCAGATCAAAACTTTGTCAAGGACTATTTTAACTGTTTAACTGTACTGACAAATGGATTCCCCAGCGCTGTTTACTTTCCCAGTACAGACATAGTCACTTTGTAAAATGATTAAGTACAGAGCCAAACAGTGGGAATAAGTCTACTGGTTAAAAACTGTAGAACTATAAAACTATATAGTTATATGGTTGTTATATAGTTTTTGCCTCAGGGAATTTTAGGTGTCGCCATTAAGACTTAAGCACAAAACTCATTAAACAAAAAATTGGCAAATGATGTTCACTGATTCAGCAAAAACTTGTATGTAAAGCCTCTTCATAGACTTTACATTTGTGGTGAAGTAGAATTGTACAAAAAGATGAATGCAAAGACAAAATAGAAATTTTAGGTTTTAATTAAGTTGTATATTTGGCTAGCTATTTTTTGGAAAAACAGCTATAGCATATGTAAGATGTCCACACACAAATATATTCATACCCGTATCCATATATGTATGTTGAACAGCCCAGGCATGCGGTTAATGGTTCAGTGTAAATTAAAATATGAAACTATCAGTGGTGTTTAATTTTCCAAAGCTGTTGCTGGATGTCTTTTTAAGCATGCTGCATGGTATGATAATGTACAATTTAGCTTACTTGGATTATTTTCTGTGAGTCATGGTTATACTAAAAGACAACCAGGCATTCTACAGGTAAAAATCCTAGCAAAGCTGAAGTAGTCAGACACTCTAGAGAAATAATTATCAGGGATTATAGACCAATTTGGCAAGTTGTGGGAGGAAAGTGAAATTTAAACTTCTGTAACCCTCGTGCTGAAAATGGACTTCCTCCAGGAAGCCTGCTAATGAATCTGGTTTATAAAAATCCAGTATGTCTTAAATCTTTATATATATTTCAAAGATATTGTTAAAATATAAAATTTAATTAATAGTAGGCAACTTGGAAGAAAGATAAATAAACAAAATACCCTTTTTACTCTTACACAGAAGGACTGTGTACCCCATATTGAGGTCATCACCAAAAAATACATCAGAGAACCTGTCATTTCATTCAATGTATCATTTGTTTAATTTTATTTTCTATGAGTTTTATAGTTCTATGAGATTTTTTCCATTCTTTGCTTAGCTTAAAGAAAAGAAAAGTCAGTGTTGGATTCCAGATAATTTTTGCCCATATTGTAAATCACTAATATCTGAATGATTATGAGTTTTAGAGGTTTTACTGTACTCTAAACTAATCTAAATCTTTTCTATGAGTGTAAGAAAAATGAAAACTATCAGAGAATCAGTCTTATATAGAGTGCTAATTGCTCATAAAATAACACAAACATCATGAGCAATGCAAATGGTCTTTTAAGTGCCATAGGCTAGCTCCATTAGATTAATGAGCCAACGGCTCCAACTTTGATGCCTCTTCTAATTATGCATGATTCGCCATTTCTTTCAAAAGAAAGACATCATCTAATTAATTAAGTACAAAATGTCATCTATAGGTCATTGACAGCAAGGAAGATCACCACTCACTCTGTTTAGTCTTCAGGCAAAATTATTACTCCTCTGGGATTACCACCAAATGTCATTGAATCAAAAAGAGCTGCTGCAGTAGGAAGATTATAGAAAAGAGAGAAAAAGAACCCCACAAATCCTTTCCTTTCCACTCTGACTCATACACAGAATTATCTATCCGACCTTAAGTAGGTAAATACAATGCTCCTGAGATGCCACAAATTAAAGACTCCCTTTTAATCACATAAAATAAAGGATGTTACAAAGTCCAAAGTGTTCCACAAAGCTCTTAAACAGTGATGCTAACTACTGAAATACCCTGGTAAAAAAACTTAGTGGAAAGTTCCCTCATTTCAGTCTGATGAACTCTCACTTTCAACTCCCAAATCACAGGCTTGAAATTACAGTTTCCACTTCTTTTACGAAATGTGAAACTGCAACATCCTCTGGAACATTTGTAAGTTTTTGGTTTGATTAGGGCCTGATCCACCTGCCACTGATTTCAAGGCCTTAGTTCGGAAAAATTAAGGACTGATTAGTGAATCCATCATTATACAGCTACTAGTCTGTTAGGTTACCTTTAACTTGTGGAAAAGTCACTAAAACAGAGTTATTTAAATTGTATATCTCATGATACCAAAAACTAAAGCTGGTTTATTCTAGCTGTTCTGTCTATAAATGAGAAGAAAAACTATCACTTGTAGCTTGCAAGGAGATAAAAACCACTGTCAGGTATTATCTCCGTTTGATTTATTCTCCTTTTTTCAAATATAAAAGCTTAGATTCTTGATAGAGCAGTGCTAGTTAGACAATCCATAGGCCTTTAAAAGCCATGCAGTGGTAGAGCTGACTAGAATATGAAATTTACATTCAGCATCATAGTGTGAGGTATTAAGATGCACTTTTAATTTAAACTGTGATGGAAAGTTAAAAACTTTTTTTTTTTTTTTTTTTTTTTTGTGAAGCAAATACTTGGTTTATCTTGCCAAGGGATTTTGTTGGGATTAAGTCTTAAATTTTTGTTTTGTCTTCATCACTAAATTATACTATATTTCATACATGTTGGAGCAATAAAGCTGAAATGAAACTTTGATAATATCCTGTTGGCAATTATAATAAAACTGACATGTTGCAGCAAAATATTTTAATTTCATGGGATAAGCATTTTCTGACAGAAAACAGGTTAATCAGAAAGACATGAAACAGCTCTATTATTTCTTAACTGTTATCACCCCAAAGACAGTCCCTATTTATTTTATGATCTACAGTTACTAAGCATATAAAGGAAAATTAACTTTTTTTTTTTTTTTAAACACATTTTGCCAAATGGAACAGAATGGGGCAGAAGACAACCTCGTGGACAGTTTTCTAGCTTCTAAACTCAATAACAGGTTACTATCCAGGAGACCTGCAGTAAATTTTACTCCTGAGTTTCTGTCACTTTGGGCTTCATTGCCGTGTGTCTGTTTACCCGAAACTTGACTTCTGCTCTACCTCATAGGACGTTGAAACAGAGACCAAATAACCACAGATGACTTGCCAAACCAACCAAAACCTAACCACTCTGCCAGACTGCAATCATGTATGCACGTATAGGAATCCTTATTCATGGGACCTATGGACACCCCAAGGCAAAGCAACAATAACAAAGCAGCTCAGAAGAAGACTTGGAATTCAGCCCTTCCAGTATTTAGAAATGACAGAATAATTTGCTAGTTTCTCTTTGGTCTTGAGCAGTAAGGCAGTTTCTCTTAGTGGGAGATACAGAAAGGAAATATTTGGGAAATTTAGAAGGACTGATTGTTATCTACATTTACTCTTGAACAAATGTAATCTAAATATTAGAGATTGATTTCTGTATCCTTAGATCAGAAATTTCCCAAGTATGGATGACTTATTTTAAATATAGAATTAAAAATAAATCAAACCTTATTTACACTGAAGCAGATTTCTTTATATTATCTATGTACTTGCTAGTCAACCACAGGCAAGTCACTGTAACATGTACAACATAGAGATCCCAAGGTCCCATGTAACATGGGATCAAATCACGTTTTAAGTGGCCTCTAAGAGGAGTTATACCAAGGATATTTTTCTATCTTTACCAGAGTGTCTACTAAGTTGGATTCTAGAGCAAGGTATATATTATCAAATTCAGGAGATACTCCAAGTTCCCATATTAAAACTTTGGAAAGGATCGTGGAATTTTATTTACAATGTGACATAAGAATGAAATTCAAGCTTGTCCTGTGGTTACAATTATGATGTAGCTAGGTATCAGGTCTGTGCCTGCATGCCCAGCCAGTGTGATTAATTCTCTGGGTGGTCCATACATGATGATAAGTTTGAGACTGAATTCCTAGCCACCGTCACAACAAAATATTTGACTAGTGGTTATAGGAGTTCTCCAAGTAAGAATTTTGGTCTGCCCGAGATTGTCCCAGGTAGCTCCTGCTGTGTCCAGAACAATTAATAGACACCGTTTGTATGCTTCAGTGAGTTGGATGGAGAATCTGACCATCCCATAGATTTGCCCAAGTTTCTGCTGTGTAACTGAGGAAACTTAGACAGGGCACTTATAAAAACTCTCCTGGAGATGCAGAAATGGTCACGTAGGACAGTGTTTTGTACACAGAAAGTTAGGAGGTGTTTTGTAAATAGTTTAATGTGATCAACAGTGATGGATCATACTTGCTCTGGAGCACTCAGAGGGCAGAAGGGCATCAGAAATTGGCAGGATAGTGGTTTTGGAATCTCACCCATTCTGGCTGAAGATACCATTGCAAAGACCCTTGCAACAGAGACTCCTGTCATCTTATGGATAGCGAACAAGAGATTTCATTCCCCACATAGGTGTTACCCTGTGCAAAAATCCTGTATGTTTTTAACAAAACTTTGTTAGTGTCTGTACAACAAAACCACCCTTGCATCCTGTTCTTTTTTTGTCCATAAGCCTCTTTTCCTTGTTCCCTATAGCAAGAAAACCTTTGTATGTGGGCCAGATTTTCTCTCTGAGAATCAAACTGGGGTAGTTTAGACTACTAGGGGATATCATGGCACCCACTTCATGTGCTATCTGTGTGTCATGGATTCACTTTCTAGTCCAGACACAGCCCAGATAAATGTATATGTATACATGTAAATTTTTATATATAAGAGTAAAATGGGTTTATGTGCATAAAAGCTTTGTTAGCTTGAATCAGAACATCAAAAAAATCTTCCTTGCTTAGTAACAGCTTGTAGAAAAGATCAGTTTTGATGTTGATGACTCAAGTCTCTTAAACATCTGCAATGGAGTCTTGCAAATTTGCACCTAATTATTTGTTCTGATAGGAAAGCATATGTGAAAGTAGATAAGTAAACAGATACTTTACAAAGGCAGCAACACCATTATTGTTAACATACTATTATTAATGTATATAGTTGTAAATATTTTGCCTGTGTTTTCTCATATTGCACAACAATAGGTTTTACTGCAGATAAACAAGAAGTTCAGAGATTTCAGTTGGTCTTTAATGGCTACTTCATGCACTTAATTTGTTTTCTGCATTCCTGTGTGGTGATTCAACTGATTTACACCTAGGAATATATATTTGAAGTGTTGTTCTTTAACTAGAACTTTCTGATATTCAGAGATGACTTTTATCTGCAGGGAAAAGTGATAGAAATGAGAGGAAAAGACACTACATGGCAAGCCTGGAATCACAGTCTGAAATTCTCTGCTGAATGACAAGGCAAAGACTGATATGATCAGCTAGAGAATTTTCATGATCCTAATGAAGAGCCAAAGAAACTGTTTGCCAACCTGTACACTGACTTCAGCAGGATATCAAAGTTTTGCAAATCAGTTTAGCATCTGGCCTTTGAAAATTTAATCAGGGAATTACAAGTGTTGGTATTAGGGCCTGATCTTGCTGATGTTTAAGTCAATGAGAGTTTTGCTGTTGAGAAATTGGGAGCAGAACTAGGTCCTTTGCATTTCAAGGTATCATATGTAACCACATGTTGCAAACAAAATCACAACTTTTCTCCACCTCCTTTAAAACTGACTGTTTTCTTGATAAATCACCAAGCAACATTTTGTTTTGGAGTGGCAACCTTGTTTACGCTCTGCAGTGAATCAAAAAAGTAGTAAGATAGCCAAAACCTTCAGTCTCTATTCTTCTCCATAAAAGAACTTAGCAATGAATGATAACATATCTGAAAAAGGTTCAGGAATTATCACAGGTAGAGGCCACAGAAGGAATGGGTAAAGGAAAATAAAAATAAAATATATATGTTGTCCTTCTTTTTCCATAATCTTGCTTTCCACATGTTCATGTAACTTTCAGCTTGATGAAATCCCTTTCCTCTGATGGAGTATATGTTATAATACATTCCAGCAGCTCCCTTAGCTGTGGCACCTAGTGAAACCTTGATTCTGCTACCTTCTTTATGTCACTGGGTTTGAGGGTGGCAAATAGTGCAGTTTTTACCACTTTTTACAGTCTTACACTTCAACGCTGAAATGATAGTTGTATTTTGACCCTCAAGAGACAGCACATTAGTTAAGAAAGCAGATGGAGTAGGAGTTTCAGGGGACTTGTTTGTCATGGTGTGCAGTTATGACACACTATCAAATTTGCCTCTTTCTAAAAGGAAAAAAACAAAGCTGGAATCTTGGTTGTAAGGACCATCCTCTTTTGAGGCGCTCTCTATATGTGTGATTGGAGGTCACTAAGGCAATTGCTGGAGCATTTTTTTTTCGCTGAGCTTGAAATTGAGTTGGAGAGTATTGTGCTCTCCCATCTGAGGCATCAGATATGTTGTCTGTGACCTGGCTCAGCTCAGAAGACATAGAATATCGTCTCTTCACAGTAAAGGGAACAGTTGTACTCATAGATGGCATTTTACAAGGCAATTTGTGTGTTCAGAGCATATAGTAGGCTCTAACATTGCAACGCCCCCTTTGACTATCTCCATTAACTGTGGCTACAAAGGTAGAAAAGAGGGACAGGTGGGTGAAAGTTGATTAGATCTATGCATTGGAAGAAGCCAAAGTCAGGACAAAACCCAACTTTTGTTGCAGCTTTAAGGAGGGACAGTTTACCTCCTCCCTTGCAAGCCAATTGTTCTGTTTTTCTGTAATCTAAAGTAAAAGTCCTGTGGACATGAGCTGAGATACTGCTGATTTCTTTGACATTCACTTCAAATGGAGGATTTTTGTAGGAACCCAATCAATTGAAGCCCAAGTGAATCAACTGTAAAAACTGCTTCATATTTTGTCACCTTTCAAATGAATGCACTGACAAATATCTGGGTTTAAAAGAAAGGAGTAAGAAATGATCTTGCATTTGTTTAGAATTGTACACAGTATGTTAGCGAAAGCAATCAATACCTAATTACTAGTCTATCTCTGAGACCACAGTCCTCTCTATTCTAATGTTTTCCACAGAGATAAACCACTGGCTGCATGACCTAATGCATTTGTTTTGACAGCTCTGCTTCAAACATGACAGTGAACATCATGCTCCAAGAATAGCCTCCATCCTCCAAAAAAAACAAGCTACAGCAAAGATGAAGTTCTAAAGTTGTGGATAAATGCTAGGCATAACTAAATTCAGAAAATCACCATTACTCTGTGGTAAGAATGTTCATTTAAAACCAGCTGCTACTCAGAGCCCACATTTGCTTTTTACTCTCTTCAGGGTACCACAAGTGCTCCACTGAAATCTGTGTAACCAAGTACAGCATTTTATCCTATGCACTAAATAAGCATGCAATTATAGACTACCTCATATTTTGTACAACATTTGGGTGCACTGTACACAGACCCTTTCATGGTCTGGTTTCTGACCAGTGCTTTTACAACTCAGATGCTGAGCAGTAAGTGCCCTTCCTGGGGGCCTGGTTTACCAAAGTCCTGAGGATTTTTTTGATATAGCACTGAAAAGGGAAGGAGAGTGTTTGTTTCTGCTTGCACATACACTTTGAAAGAGCTTAATTAAAATGATTGGTCAGGAACGTTGATTTCTGACAGACCCAATGGTCAGATTCTGTTTTCAGGAAGTAAAAGTTCTGAGGGTTCTGTCCTGGATTGATTATCCAGACCACGGTGGTAATTTGTATACTACTTACTCAACAACACCATCATACAGTGATAGACAAGGAGCTGCAGATCCTTGGTCTCTCTGAGACCAGAGACTCACTGTGTGAGGCACAGTACAAATATAATTTAAACCAAAAATAAAAGTTGCTTCTGCTACTGACTTTGAGTTCTGAGAG
The DNA here is from genome assembly GCF_965638725.1 of Aptenodytes patagonicus. Classification (NCBI taxonomy): domain Eukaryota; kingdom Metazoa; phylum Chordata; class Aves; order Sphenisciformes; family Spheniscidae; genus Aptenodytes; species Aptenodytes patagonicus. The sequence continues at coordinate 188,063,046 of NC_134949.1, read as the reverse complement.
GTTTCATGGCAAGCCTTGGACCCTGACATAGGCCTTTTTTGTAAATATTTTAAAAATATTATTATTGGTTTTTAATCTATTTTTAATGCATTTTGAGAATACATACTACAGGGTACCTTAGGGTAGAGAAAAGAACAGGATTTTATTGTATGTAACTGCATTTTAAAAATGTTTCATTTCTTATTCTCTGTCACATTATGACTTTTATATCAGAGGAGTGTGGTAGATATTTCAGTTCCTTTGTACTGTTACATGTTATTAAATATTTAGGCAATGAACACACAGTGGCTTCACAATTCTATAGGTTTTATTCATGTCACCTGCAAAAATTTTCACAGTGAACTCTGGTTTGTTTGGTTCCTCTTTTAGCTTTGAGTAGTGCTTCTGAAGTAACATTTACACTAACATTTTTTTAATACTACTGCCAGACTGTTCATAAACAGTGAAGGATTCCCAAGGCCTTTGCAGAATTAAGTTCTACCTGAGCAAAGCTAGTGATGAGATGCATATTAATTCCACCTAGCTTTTGTAAATAAATCTAGACTCACAAGTCAGTAGTCTCGTTGATGAATTTACTACCCCTAATGAGTCCAGAGACAGTAATCTCTAGAGCCAGCTTTGGATTTGAGTTTCCATTTTAGGAGCCCAATCACAGTAGTAGGAGCTGCAAGTAATTCTGTAGCTAACTTAAGCATGTCAGCAAAATGCAGTTGGAGGTTAATCTGTGACAAGGAATCAAGGTATAAGTATAAATTAACTTGTACGTACACAGCTGCCATGCAGGTGGGTAAACAGCAGTCAGGCTTTCATAGTTTTCGGCCCAGCTCCCATGCCTGTTTTCCAAGAAGCAACCTGAACACAAGAAATAATTTTAATGAGATACCTAGGCAGATAGCAAAACCCTCCTGAAGTGCATACTTGCCTCTCCTCCAGGCATTATTTTCTCACTACAAAACTTCACATAAAAAACAAAACAAAACGAAGCATCATGACTGGACTTCCCAAGATCAATCATTTTTACCATATTCAGAAGATTGAGCATGAAAGGCTGCATTTAACAGAACTTACCCAGCAAAATCTACTGTAACAATTCTTCCACAGCCTCCAGTTACCAAAGGGAAGAAAAAATTTCAGATGTCCTTAGCTGAATCCATGAATAACAGTGATTTGCCTGTGTATATAAAACTATGCATATAGTTATCTAATCAGTTGTAGGGGCAAATAGCTAATTTGCAACCTAATAATTATAATTAATCTTTAAAACATAAGTCTTTCAACTCTTCTACTTTCCTGTCTTAAATTATCATAGTCTGTGAACTCTTTACCTTGAAGACAAAAATTGCATGAAGTTTTTGGAGTTATAGTGCTCATAAAAGAAGAGCTCTGATGTCTAAATGTTTAAGTAAAGGAACTCACATCCAGTTTTAAGCACTGTCAGTATTTTATAAAACATTTTATTATGTAAATGAATCCCTGCAGTTGGCTCTATGTGTTCTAAGCCAGTAGCTGAACTACTGAGTTGCGAAACATGCCACTCTAAGAGCCCTGAATGGCTAGATGTCATAGAAGAAACTGTAACAGTATGTGGAAGGTAAAGGATGTGTAGATACCTAGAATGCATGGACATATAGTTTGTGAGTATATTGGGTTAGAAACAAAAACAAGAGAGAGGAAAAGCAATTAATTAAACACCCAGATACACAAGACATAAACAGGAGGTAATAAGACAATAACAGGGACCAGAAGTCTCTAAAATGATAATAACAATAATAATAAAATAGTAATATATGAGGACCAGGGTCTGGGCATCTAGAATTCAAGGCACCTGGGGGATATGCATGTCCCTGTAGATCAAGAGAGGGAGAGTATGCATACGCCTGCTAGTGAACTTCAGTCTGTATCAGCTGGAGAGGACGAATGTATTCGTGCTGTGTTACATGAGTTTCTGTGATTGCTGTTGGTGTTTGTGTGGGTACCAGTAAAGATAGTGTTCTCTACCTCTGTTGATTTGTTTGGCCTTCTGTGTACATAGTTTGTGTGTGTATCTGCATGTGTGTTTGCATCTGTAGAGTATATGCTCAGCCGTGCTACTGTCTGGACCACAAAAAGGAACAGCCACAAACACTGTGGAGGAGAAATCCCCTGGATATTAAAGTCTGATGAATTCAGCTTCCCTCAACAGATACATATAAGTATATGATGATAGTAAGAAGATGACC